>NC_085021.1:13984828-14302328 GCF_963692335.1 Osmerus eperlanus
CTGGCAAAAGAAGAAGGGTTTTTATTAAACACATTAAGTCTTAAAGGTCACCCTTTAGTGAATGTGCTGACAGGACCAACTGTTACTGAAAGCTTACTGCTTTTGTCCAGATCCTCTACAGATATAAGCCTCGCAGGTGGTCTTTGTGCCTGAAATAAAACAGGAAACTGTTGGCAGCCTGCTCCAGAAGAAATGGAGGGATGAGGAAGCAGGGTGAAAGAGCGAAGGACAAAAAGAAAAGAGAGATTACCACTGCATGCCAGAGATTAGAATGCAGGTTTTGATATTCAGAGAGTGTGAGACTGAGAGAGAGGGAGTGAGGAGTCAGAAAGACATCATATTTGATGGAGCTGGGAGCTGGATAGCAGAGCCAAGAGAATTAAAATAATTAGAGGAAATGAAAGTGAAGGGGAGATTAAGTCACTCACTTTTAAACTGCACAGGAACCAAGTCTGTCAATTTGGGCTTTAGACATTAGAGTAGATTAAACAACCACAATAACAAGTGTACATGTAGCAAACCTGACATGATAGGACAGACTTGCACAGAGGTATCAAACCAAACTATATATATACAGTTTGGTTAACATGGACAGTTTGGTTTGTGAAGTAAGTACTTCCCTAACAAGGTAACTAACATAGCAGACACTAGCAGGATGGATAGTCATTGTAAACTGAGTGACTAGTGTAGATTCTGTAGCGCTAAGGCTCCTTCCAAGTCCTCAGAGGGTAACAGGCAGAGGGAGGACCAGGGGACAGCTGCCCGTTCTCCTGTGACTCACATCTGACGGCGCCAATTTACGACCCTGTGTCACGTAAATCACAGCAAGCACACACACACAATCATCGCTAACCACTGACCTTCCCTGTCAGGAGGACAAAGACATCAAATGGAGTGCTGTCACCCTAGTTTCCTACCAATGCAAACGTGTTGAAACACAAGGTGAAACTAAGTTCCCTTCTCTGTGGCAAATGACACAGTCACACCATTGACTGTCACTGTGGCTATTTTACGGCAGGCAGGTATTTCACAGAAAACCACAGTGTAGTATGCGCACGCACACACAGACACACACACACGGTCCAGAGCTAGGCGACAGCACTGGGAGAGGTGGTGCACAGAGACAGGCCTAGGTGGCCATCCTGACACGCCTCGGCCCCCTCCTTTAGACCAGGTACGGCCCGGCGCTCCACCAGCTGGGACCCACATCTCCTCCTCCATCAATCCTCATTACCAAGCCTGTACAGAACAACGGGGTCAGAACATAACAGCACCGCACGGCCCAGTCGTCCCGGCAACAGCAGTTATTGAGGCGCTGTTTCATTAGAGGGGTGAAGCTATTCCCCGAGGCAGCCCGGGGAGAGAACATACTGGAAGGTTAGACGTGGTTGTTGACTAAATGCTGACAGCATGTGGCCCGCTTTTCTGTGTCACCTGAGCAGTCTTCTGACATTAAGCTGTATTCAATTATCCAATGGAGGAAATAGGAGGAAATCGTCATCACATGAGCACTCTTATCAAATCCACAGAAGCTACCTTGAAAGTCTAAGGCCAGAACTGGGAGTTGATTGCCTTTGGCATTAGTCATTTCTCTGGCACAGGCACAGTGATGGCTGTGTAATGCTGTGGTGCCATTGCAGAAGAACTCCTGTATGTAGGGGAGGGGCCTGAGGAGGGTATTAGGGAATGAGTAAATTAAACTTTCCAGGAGAGGCTAATGAGATCTGTGGAGCCTAATCGAAGACTACTTCAGTATCTGATGAATACCTATTGACTGTGAGGAAAACAGAGATATAAAGCCAGACAGATCTCCTAGGGCTACACTGTGACAGACACAGAGACACAGAATGGAGGAGAGAGAGCACAAGATAATTGGCCCACACACAAACATGGAAGGAGGGACACGAACAAGAGCCGTCCCCAGGGGAGGGAGAGCTCCAGAAGTATCAAGGAGGAAGGAGAAAGACTCACCATGTAGCGCAGGTCGTCAAAGCCGTTGAGCAGCAGCTTGCTCTCGTATTGCGGCAGGCCCACATGCTCCAGCCAGTCCCCCACGGGCTGCTCCAGCAGCCGCCCGGACGCACCTACCGACAGAGGGAAGCGCTTGAGCAGGGAGAAGCCTTTCAGCCGGTAGCAGCGGCACTCGGAGGACGACACGTGGCATTGCCACATCATCCTGGGCCAGCAGAGCCGAGTGCACCAGCACCACGAGGGCAGGGGAGACAGGGTCCACACCTGGCAGGGCGTCGGCCTCCGCAGGGCAGCGGGGGGCCGAACCACGGGCTCCTGAGGTCTAACTGGCCCCTTGGGCTCAGTGGGAAAGGGGGTGGGGTGGGGGGGGGGACTGCAGCTGGTTGATAACTAGATTCCTGATAAGTCCACTTTGTTCTTAAAGTCAACCAGCACAAAACTGTCCAAAAACGTTTTAAAAAGAGCTGAGAGTGTCCACAAGTGTATCATAGTTCAAATCGTAAAACCAGGAGAAAAATTCAGAATGAATTTCCCATATATCCGGACAGTTTCTTCTGACAAATATACAAGCTTGCAGATAACGAGCAGTTTTTAATGAGGGAGGATAGTGAGAAGGTGCTGAGCTGCAGGAGCTGGGTTGTTTGTTGGTCGGGGGTGGGGCGCTTCTCCTGGTGGGAATGTGTGTTTTGGCCCAGCCTAAAGTCCTTCAGAACTTAGAAGGAGTAGCAGGAGGAGGCAGCAGCTCAATAATTAAGCCCGCAACTCTTCTCAGGGTCTCCCTGAGCAAACATACACACACTCACGAGAGGCGTTGCCAAATTGAAAACATGATGGTGTGTATGAGTGGAGTATCAGAGGTGACAGACCATCTCCAGGGTGATTATAATGAGCTGCGGTGATGAGACAAGAGAACAAACAATACACTGACTGTGGAGCTCCTTTTACTAGGAAGAAACACTAAGAAGTAACACAGCTGTCTGTCTAAACATGTGGACATTTTAGTCAAATACACCACTGAAAACTAACCTCTGACCATTTGCAGAATAAAGTCCTGTAGCTTACTTCTGATTATTATTCCAGTCATGCATCCACTTTCCAAACAGCTCTCATATCCTTCAAATAAACTGCTAATCATAAGTCATAAAAATGGCAGTGCAAGACGAAGCTGACAGATCTCAAATCAATACATGGTGACTTTCCTTATAAAATACTCCAATCTGGAATCAGAGCATAAGGCTCATGACTGAAAGAAATAGATATCACAACTTCAAGTAGTGAATTCTAACTACTATCATGTCTCCTTGTCCAACCTAGTTTACACTCAGTCTGATCTAGCCAGAAACACCATACAAACACACACACACACACACACACAAACACACCCACACACAACCTCACAGACTAAACAGTGCAATCTACTGTATAAATGCATCTACAGAATCAAGTATCCACTACAGAAATTGCTACTTCAGCAAGGCTTTTCAGCGCCAAGTCTCCTGTCAGGACGTTTCCCTGGAAGTCTGGTGGCTCACCCTGCCTCTCTTCACGCTCAGACTGGCTCTTTGTCTATCCGGCTGATATCAAAATTCTCCCAGGTCCTCCGACAGTTAAATCAAACAGACCCAATCCTGGAGAGATGCTCGGTTTGTGTCCTTCTATTGTCCTCGCTGTTCACAGCTCCGCTGTCTGCAATTTCTCTCTCCTCTCTCACGCTCACTCGCTTTTACCCCACTCCTCCCTCCCTGCTATTCCCCCCACCACTCTCTTCCTCTCTCTCTCTGCTCTCTCTCTCCCTCTCTCTCTCTCCCTCCCTCTCCCTCTCTCTCTCTCTCTCTGAGACTGCAGGGTGGCTGTTTATTGTCTGTGAGTGAGACGCCATTCCCCACTAACCTGTCTCTCTCTCCTCCCATGGTTCTCAACCTCTCCGTGCACTCTCAGATCTAACTGTCCCTCTACTGTAGGATGACATGTCACCTTTCCCGCCGTCTCTCGTCTCTTTCATCACAGCTAAGCAACTCATCAGCAACCAGGGAGAGAGAGGAACAGAGGGCTGGAGACTGATTGCATGGGGACCATTAACAGGGAACATCACAGCTCGCCCACCACTGTCTTTAGGAACACCCAGGACTGGATCAAAGAAAGAGCAGTGCAGTGGCTCGTCAGATCCAAAACACACCCAGCCTCCAAGAAGCCTTCTCTGGCAGTTCCCTGACGCCCTGCTGACAGCAGCCTTATGGAGACAGACCTGTAGGGGGCGGAGGCTGGTTTAGACTGTGGAGGTTAGTAGACCCGGGCTTAGAGAGGGAGGCTCACTCAGCACAACAGCCCAAGGAGGACAGGGACAAGAGGACCCTCAGCAGCTCTCTTGCACTGGGCTAGCCTCACAGCAAGTCTGAAAACACAAAACAAGCTTATCCCCAGATATTTGCATGCTTGTTAATATTTTAACAGCTCACTCCAATGAAGACCACAACAAACCAGTAGGAAAAAAAATGCCAAGAAGCAATAAAAAGAAGATGGCCAAGCTACTTTTATTGGAATATACCCTTGGGCAGAACACAACTCTCACACGAGAAGGAATTCTCGTGTGAGAGTTGGTGTTGTGGTGGGGGACGGGGATGCTGACAGGGACCATGGTTCTGGTTCACTACCCCAGTCCCAGGGTCCCTTAGTGAACATCTATCACACTCCTAGGACGTGCTCGCCTGCCTCATGCTATGGACGAGCCACAGGAGAGTACAGAAGGCATGATAGTGTGTACAGGCTTTAGACAACACCAACCAGCCAAATGAACATACGCCTATAAGAAATAGGTCTTTGAGATCCAATAGTGCAGCCTTCAAGGCACAAAAACTGCAAAAACCTGGTACCTTCCAAGTTTAGACATTTGTCCAACTGGGGCACTCCGAAAAGGAGGCCAGAGCCAGCTGGGGAAGGGGTACACAGCCGGACCCCGGGTAGGTACAGGCGGGTCACTTTGGAAGCGGTGGTGTAGCTGTGTATCTGGGTCACAGAACTGAGAGTGAACAGTGTGGAAAGGGACAGCCAATTACATATCCACTCCCTAAAGTAAACCCCGGCCCATTGGTTAATTCTAGACCCTTTGGGAGAACTCTATAGAACCGCTACTTTTATCCACTGTTTGTGGATAAAAGCTCCCCTTTTATCCACAAATTAAAAAAAGCCCCCCCCAAAAATGTTCTTCACTATTGCCTTGTCCTTTACCAAGGCTGGTGCCTCTTTTGGTCTAATAAAACCTGATGCTCCTTTTGGCCCTGTCATCCCTCTCCCAGCTCCTTCTATGAGCTCAGCTTCTACATTTTACTGGATCTTTCAAGACGCAGCTCTGTTTCCCTGTAAGCTATTCAGATGGATCAAATGACCCAGGGGACCGTTGAAACCCCCGCCAGCCAAGCCTTCTGCAGATGGTGCAGAGAGATTTAAGACCACTAACAGAATGCCTTGAGACAAACAGGAGAGTGCAGGATGTCAAGGCACTCCTGTTACAGTAAACCTGGACAACAATACCAGCAAGATTCCAACCCAGTGAGACAGAATACAGCTTTGTGTTATTGTAAATATTTATGGCAAAACAGGCAGGTGTTTTATCATCTTATACATTTAGTAATTTTTCTTATACAAACTACGTACTGTTGCTGAACCCTTTGATACAAGTCAGTAAAGGAAGACCACATCTAGCCTACAAAAGAGAAATGATGAAGCAAACTAATTTACTGCTTGTCACTACACCATCTACATGTTACATCATACCGATAAAACAAACGTGAACTTTGGAGAGACGGGTAGAAAAGGATCTTCGACAGTTGACATGCATTACACTATCTCCTTGAAAGAACCTTCCCTTTCAAATCCATAAGGGACAAAGAAAACGATCAATTCTACAGGTAATCTGTGAAGGATGGAAGACGCGACACTGATGGAGGTCATGACATTGACGACAACTGTGATAGTAGCAGTGTTTGGGAGAGGAGCACTTTCAGCACTGTACCTGGCGTGGCATACTGCTGGTCCCTGGAGAAATCGATTCCAGCTCCGATCAGCGTCATGATCTTCTCAATCTGTGAAGAGAGAGAAGACGAGGAAATGACAGGGTAACAGCGACCCCCTTCACCTTCATCATCACCCTCACCACCATCATCACCATCACCAACATCACCACCTCCACCATAACTTCAAGAACAGCTGCTGATTTCCATCCTTCAAATCCACCAAGATGTATAAGGTGACCTACTCATGCATATACTGTAGGTACCTGGTTAGGGAATTACAAGGGAATGATAAAGTTTGATCTGAATGCATGTCATGTTCTAACTGTGTCTATATTTGAGCACCACGTAGGGTTGTTTTGATAATTTCGAACCGCTAGTTCATCGTTTGATAGAGGGACTGGGGTGTCCTGAAAATCATTTCAACAATTCTCTCTTGTTATGAGTCTGTGGAGCCTGCAGCCAAATACAGATATTACAGAGCAGAGGCAACCCAATCTCACAGTTACAGCAGGGTTGAAAACCGTATCAGACTTCAGAGGGATTTATTTTATTGATAAACCTGAAGAGAAAGAACAGGAGCAGCAACAATCCTTTCCTCCCATTAGACGTGATTTATACAGAACCATGCGAACCCAGGTCTGAAGACAGAGCAGAGAGAGCAGAGACACCGCTGAACAGGAACTTCCCATTCCATGCTTTCGACTCACACATTTTATCATGTATCATCCACCTATTTGTGATGCATGTCTCTAAAGAGAAGGTGTACACACACACACACGTCACTCAAACATTCATTTTGGAGAGCACTGAAGCAGGCTTTAGAGCAGCAATATTACATCAGTCATACAGACAGTCAACACTCTGCCCTCTGCACCTATAAGACACTGTCACTGGGACACTTCCACCTATCAGCAGAGAGTGGGCATGTCATGTCAGACAGGCTCCACCTGAAACCAATCTCAGCATAGGTCGGAATATATGTATGTTTACATCGACCAACTTATGTGAATGCTTTCCAGGCAAACTATTTAGAAACAGCCTTCATGTTTGCGACAGTTTGCCGTAAGTGATATAAAATGGCTTGCACTACTGAAGGACACTTATTGAAGGTTTATGTTCTGTCTCAATCCCAGACCAGCAACCAGGAAAAGGTGGGTGCATTGAAGCTTCCTACATCCTAACAGGCCATAATACCAGACTGCATCAGCAAATTGTCTGTCTGACCTTTTTTTCTCAGTCAACCTACACTGATGTCACTATTAAAGTAAAGGACAGGAGAGTGGTTTAGCCAAATTAGACAGACCATTATTTCACATTTTTATTCTGTTCATAGAACAGAACTGTGATAGTAATTTCTCCGGTTAGGAGGAAACGAGGACTCTATTATGTAATCTTAAGTCGCAGATAGATGAGAATGAATTAATCTTACAAGGCTAACTTCTTTTAATTGGACACCTTAGTCAGTCTGACACTTGGAGAGCAGTCTATAAATCATTCCTGGGCGATAATCAGGGTTCATTGTTATTAGTGCTCAATCATAGAAACGTTTACGACTGAAAGGAATCACAGGGTTATGTCTAAAAGAAAAAGATAGAGGACCGGAATTTACTGGAGCATAATTTGTCCAATCAGAATACATAGAAAATTGTTTAAAATGTAGGTCAAAACGTATCAAGGATGCATAAAGCAATCCCTGAAGGGTTCTATAAAACACTTTCACAGTGCTATTCTGATTTTGACCAAGTCTGCTCCAGAAAGTAGTATTTTGAGGTAAATCATGCACTTTGTAGACAGAAGGCCTTTGGGACTGTGAAGTGAGGGATCAAATGTAATTCCAATATGAAAGCAAGCCACAAGTAACAAAATAGCATTGTCATTCCCAAAATGTTCCTCTATCTCTGAGTAACCCATCTACGTCTACCCAGAATGCCCCAGGACAGGACAGACCCAGAGGACCACAGAGGAGACCGCAGGAGAGGTATGAAGTATGAAGGTGTGGGTCTTACGCTCTGTAAGGACTTAGCCCTCCGAAGCTGTACGGCAGGGGCAGCCATCTGGGTCTGCTGAGAGAGTGTTAGGATATTCTTCTGGTTCTCACAAATGATTGTTGTTATCAACTTCCCTCACCCAGCCATTAGTTCTCCCATCCTTAATATTTGCTACAGGAGGCCCTATAATTGAGATTACTACAAGATGAAACATAAAACAAAATTGCATACACTGTATTGGCCTTGACAAATAACCCCAATGAAGAAAAAAAGAACTTTAGGTTGAGGAAGAGGGATAGAGTACTCTGGGTAGGAGAGGCGATGCCCAGCTTATTACGATATTGAGTCTGACTGAAGAAATACAGCATTAAAAGCATATTGTGAGACCTCAAAACAGGCAGCATGCTTCCTGCTGATCTCTGAAGTTCTGAAACACGGGGTATCAGTCTCCTGAATGACCTCTCTCTTATTTACCCTGAAAAGTTCATACTGAGGAACCTAAAAGCAAGATGGAATCTTCACTTCAGTGCTGGAAGAGAGGATGTGTGCGAGAGAGAGTAAGAGAGAGAGAGAGATAAGAGAGAGAGAGAAAGAGAGAGAATAAGAAAGAGCTGAGGAGCAACAACAGCAACCATGATAATGGAATTAAGTAGTGAAAAAATTATCCCTTCTATCTGCCTCACAATGTAATAGTCTCTGCTTGCTTTGACTACCTCTAACAATGGTTCTCATTTGCAAAAAGGGCTCCAGGTGACAGAAGTTGTTTCATTTCCTCTCTGCAATTTACAAAACAAAGCCAAGGCTAACAAACAAAAATTAACAAGCATAAACATGCAGCATTTTACAGCTTCCAAATCAACAGACAGCTGGAAAATGGGACATCTCTATGACAACAGGTCTGACTAACTGAATCATTCAGGTGATTTGACATGAGTCCAAGAAAGAGGCAAGGCTTGGCCCAGCTCCCCCCGGGCTTGGCCAACAATGCCAGCCCTTCAGGGTGCTGAGCAGAGGCACACAATGTTTCGAAAAAAGGCCCCCCAAGGTGACTTACCGGGTAAGAGCGAATACTGCTGAAGGCTTAACAAAGGGGTCTAGGTTCAAATCAGGCCCAGACTATTTCCTGCATGTCTTCCCTTTCTTACTGTTAAAAAAAAAAAAGCCCCAAATATAATTAAATAGAAGGGTTCCGCTATCTGGGCATCCAGCAGGTTTAGGGGACTGGGGGACTTTGCATCATTTTTACAGAAACCATTCTGTTGTGATGTTGAAGACTTACTGTTCCTTCCTTTCCTTGAACCAAACAGTAAATTGTATTCATGATATACAGTAAGCAGAATCTGTATTAACGAGTAGTACAAGGGCAAATCCCAGTCTGCGGATGAGTGTTGGCAGTCCTCTGCAGTGTCTAGTCGATGCTCTAATGATGTTGTAATGTGGGTGTAGGAGCCAGGTAACGAGGACACGGCTGTGCTCTCATAAGCAGAGCCGGCACTGAGGAGGACAGCGCATGCAGTCATGGTGGGCTCATCAGCTCAGAGTCATGAGCAGCTTTGGACAATAAAGATCAGGAGTCTGACAGAGTGGGTAAGATTCCAGCTCTGTGACTCCAAGGAGATGGGGGTGGGGTGGGGGTCACAGTGTCCCATCTCTCCCCCTGCAGCATCCCTCTCATTATCCCTTCCTTGGGCTCAACTCATAGAAAAGGACCCTGTATCCCTCCCGACGGTGGAACACCTTAGGGTATTAGAAGAACAAGAGTTGATCATATACTGCAGATGTTGACACACCTTTTAACTGTGTCGCTAACAGTGAGCTCATAGTACAGGCTCACACAAACACACACACTGGCTCCACTCAGCCTCGGAAATCTACCTCCCTTCACCAAAGATGAAAATGGACAGGGGAATACCGGCTGTTCCAATCATCTTTAAAGGCTGCTGTGTTGACAGGCAGGTGTGATCTACTGCAGGGGCTGGGTAAATAAATCCACGTTATGTGGGGATATGGCTCAGTGGTATCCTTGGAGGTACCACACTTCCACAACACAGCACAGCTCCTACTGGGGCCCAATCTCGGGAACCAGTTCCAGCCTGAGGCAGAGTGGCGCCTCTCCAGGCCTTTTATTCCTCCAGAAACCTGGAGAGAAAGATGCTTCTTTGTAAGAGGTCTCTGTATGGGCACGGAGCTGCTACAATGAGCGGGGTCAAGGGTGCCCCACAGGTCAACAGCTGAGGAGACAGGCAGGCAGACAGGGGGGCAGGGGGGTCAGAGGGAGACAGAAAGAGAGAGAGAGAGAGAGGAGAGAGAGAGAGAGAGAGAGAGAGAGAGAGAGAGAGAGAGAGAGAGAGAGAGAGAGAGAGAGAGAGAGAGAGAGAGGATCAAGAAAGAGAGCAATAGGAGAGCAGTTGGCCATGAGGGTGCCAGTGAACAGCTGGCAGGGTGTGTTCAGGGTGAAATAAAGGGCTGCCGCAGAGAGAGCGTGCCCAGCAACCAGTCTTCCACTGGCAAGCTGGCTCCACATGAGGATAGTACTGGGAGACGGGGGATGGAGGACAAGGGGTGGGGGGCGGGGGGGTTGGGTGTAGAACAAAAACCCCAGCATCCTCTAAGCAGGAGCCAAGAATATACCCTGCCAGTCTGACAAAGACACACAGCGCTATCAGCGCTAGACACCGAATGCCCACAGAGACCAGGCGGACCTTTCAGAACGCCACCGTGTCTCACCAGCTCTGTGATCCGCGGATGCTTGTTTGGGGACGTGGCCACAAAAGAATGCAATGTGTCCATTTAGATCAAGAAACAAACAAACACGGTGTGTACAGATAAGGAGAGTGAAGGTCATCAGGCATCCGGACACAAGCTTTCTAGAAGCTGCGAGGACTCTCAGTCCCAAGCGCCCCTCTGTGTTCTCTATGGGTCCGAGGACAGAGCCTCCTGCTGGTCACCTCAGGCCCTGACACATTGACACATGGCACTGGGATCTCAGTTGGTCCATTTCAAGCAAAATACAGGCTGACTTTCTCTTCCAACTCACCTAAAGAAGTCTGTTTAACCTTTCCCTGAGGAGCTGAGAAACATGCTAACAGATGAGCATAAATATCAGGAGGAACCGAGAAGGGCTTCACTGCCTGTTGAAATGCCTCAGAGGATTAACCATTGACAGACTAACACAATGAGGCGGTGAGATGACAGAAGATCCTCTGGCTTTTCTCTAGCCTACACACTCCTTCAGAAACAAAACACGGCCCTTTAAACAACAGCGATCTGCGCGGCATCAGTGTTTCGTCCCCATTCGTTGCAGGTGGACATGGTGGAAAAGAATCAGTTGAGCTGAGGAGTGTATGAGAATCAATACTCACAAAGGCTGGCTTCATAGTGGCCATTGGATCCGTGGGCGCGGGATCGAAACTGAGGCAGAAATGGAGAGGGCTGGAGATGACCACCCTTGCGTCTCCCTTCTGAGCCTCTGCCTGTCTATACGTCTCTCTCCCCCTCTCTCTCCTCCCATCTGGGGATCTGCATTCACTGGCCCACACAATGTGCCCCCTCGATTGTCATGTTCAGTCTGATCCAGGACCGAGACGAACCCGCATTAGCATGCACTTTAAACACTCTCACACACCGCTCTCTCTCTCTCTCTCTCTCTCTCTCTCTCTCTCTCTCTCTCTCTCTCTCTCTCTCTCTCTCTCTCTCTCTCATTCTCTCTCTCTCTCTCTCTCCTCTCTCTCTCTCTCTCTCTCTCTCTCTCTCTCTCTCTCTCTCTCTCTCTCTCTCTCTCTCTCTCTCTCTCTCTCTCTCTCTCTCTCTCTCTCTCTCTCTCTCTCTCACACACACACACACACACACAAACCAAACACGCACTTAAATGCAGCTGCATGTGTCAAGACCTCATGCAAGTCATATTGTCTTGTTTAAACTAATCAAATGTGAATGTATGTGCACTTGTGTGTGTTAGAGAGATAGAGAAAGAGAGAGAAGATTGAGAAAGAGAGAGAAAGATTGAGAGAGAGGGGGAAAGATTGAGAGAGGGGGAAAGATTGAGAGAGAGGGGAAAGAGTGAGAGAAAGGGGGAAAGAGAGATGTGAGGAAAGGAAGAGTAAGCAGCCCCAGACACAATGAGTTTTGGAGTGTCCTGGGCCCCCTCGCCCGCACGCTGTCACACAGCTCAGTAGTGTTCCAGAGTAGCCAGCCGTGACCAGCAAGATGGCCGACTCACAGCAACAGTAGCAAGGGAGGGAAATGAGGAGAGAGAGCATCAAATAAAATGTCCACGCTTGAAGAGCTATTTTCAGAGGATAACGATAGACTTGGCAAAGAAGTAAAACAAGTCTCTGGCTGCAGATAACTCCTCCATTGGTGGTGGTGTGTGGTTTATACCAGGACAAGCATTAATGAAGAATGGGACTTTGAAGTCACTCTGCTCATCATGCAGGCAAACCTAATGAACTATTAAATACACTGAAAAGGCATGTCACACTCCAACATCAAATATGCAGAAACTTAACTGTCTATTAATACATACTGGGGTTCCACTTACACACACACACTCTCTCCCTCTCCCACACACCCTTCATGGATGTGCATTCTGCTAATCTGTGCCATGACTGGAGAGGCAGCAGTTCTCTTCTGTTATCTTCCACTGGGCTCTGGGTTACTGCATTAGCATGCTTCTCCAAGGCCTCGTTGAGCTAACTGTCAACATGTGAACTGCTCGGCTTCACAGGCTGCTACACAGACAAACACACACACACACCATACCTGTGACAACAAAGCCCTCGGGTTTCACTGTTAAATTGCAGATGAAATAGCCAAAGAAACTGATTTGAAACAAGCGAGGATGTTGCACCTAAACTGAAAATCACAGTCCTCCAAACAGGTAGATGATGAATGTGATGCTCAGTGCTCAGAGGCACAGTGCTCCAGGGGATTCTAATCAAGCCAGCACCTTGAGAACATCCCCATCCGGCTCAGATCTTGTCTTAGAGCCACACCATGCCACCTGTTCTGTGTCTAGCTCCCCTTCCTGTTCCACAAGCTAGTGAGGACCATTCCCAGGGTAAAGAAAACCTTATGCTACCCTTCCATAATCTGAAGTTTAGTCTTACATTATGCAACCAGATCAATTATTAAACTCAATTATGATCAATTATTAAGGTCAGCTCTAGCTCTCTGCATGGTAGCCAAGGGGAGCAGACAGTGAAGCATCCGTAGTGATCAAGCAGCTATCTCCCAGGGCTTCCAGCTCACAGTAGAGGAGATCTGGAGGCTGTGTTCACCAGGCATACTCGTCAAAATCACATCCAGAGACTTCCTCGGTTTGTTCCTGCATTATATAAGGCGAGGCGTTTATCAAACACTATAATTAGGCCCTACACTTCCGACTACAAGGAGACCATTAAGTCGTTTAGTGCTGGAAGTTTCCGAGGGGAATAAAAGATGGAGGCACACAAGCTGTTACGCTCTACTGACCCCATTACCCACATGGACCAGACAGCAGGGATGGACAGGGGCATGGTGCTCAGAACATTGCCTCGGGTGGCTGGGGTGACTCAGCACCTTGAGGTAACGGGGACTCAGATTCAAATCAAATGTTTAGGTGACGAGTCACCAACAACGGTGCATGGAACTTTCTCAACTTCAGTCACAGTGGTCTACCACTTGGTGGTACTCTAACACTGATCACCCTACTCTTCTTTACGCCTGAGAGAAACAAGCAACTTAAATGGGGTCACCTTGCCATGGAAGTATTTGAATATTTTATCTGACGGAACCAACACTCCAACTCTGTCCTGATCTGACCCTTCATGTAGCTGGGTGGTGAGCCCAGAGTTCTGGTCTGGAAAGGACATGGAAGGTCGGGCCAAAAAGCTTTGGCCACCTGCATACCAACCACACCACCCAGCCCAGATATCGACCCGAACGCTGCTATTGAAGCCCCTGCCTGTTTAGACAGGGTCACAGACAGCGAGCAGCAACGTGATCTCTCTACTGTGGAGAGACAGTTACTTGAGCTCCTCGCTGGGGCTGGCTGACCTGGCATCACACATACGTGGCATGGCTGCCAAGCACGGGTATACACAGCAGAGACAACAGGCCAGTGGAAATAACTTTTAACAGTTAACAGGCTGTCATCTTTAAAAGCTACAGTTGTGCAGTTGACACTCCGTTGATAATTGCCTGGAGAAGAAATTCATTCCAAACAGTTCTATGTTTGGCATCAGAGGACCAACAGCGGGGTCAAATGTGACAGTGTGTGGAAGAGAGAAAGACAGGGAGTGTGTGTGTGTGTGTGTATATATGGTGTACAAGCATGTGTGTGTGCATCTCCAGGGTGGCTCAGGTTGATCTCCCGGCGTAACAGCCCGAGGAGAGGTCCTGGAGGGAGGATAGTGATGCAGCTAGGTCTCTCTGTCCTCCGCTCACTTTCCAACCCTCCGTCTCTCTCGGTACTCTTTCCATCCTTATTATTACTATCCTCATGTCTCCTCTAATCTTTCGATTTTGCCCGCTCTGTCACCTCTCCCTCTCCCCCTCCGCGTCCTTTCCTCCATTCCTGTCCCTCTTTTTATCTTCTATCCAGACGGAGCATTACTGTGCTTAATGGTTAGATGTGAATTAAGTCAAGAACATCCTCAATGCTAGAACACAAACTGACAGCACACTGAGGTGGATAAAGAGTGCTTGAAATACCACAACGTGACACTAGGCTCACATTACAGCACAGGATTACACTGCACTGAACTTTCAAAACAGTCCAAAGTGGCCCTGCAATACTACCCTAAACACTTGGCTGAGGGATGTATATGAAATGTCCGTTCTGGACCTTATGTCTACAGCTCCTGACTGTAATCTTACCTCGTCCCATTCTGAGGTGAAGGAAGGGGACTTCTCCAGCCTCTTCTTGCCCATGCTGCAGTTAGACACTGACTCGCTGCGGCTGCCCAGCCCGCCCTCCTCCTCGCTAGGGGGCGACACCAGCAGGTCAGAGTCAGACTTGGAGAGGCTGCGGGCCAGCTTCAGGTCCCCGGGCGGGCGCATCCTGCCAGCGGGCAGGGCGGCAGGCGGCTCCCTGGGCTCCTTGTTCACAGTGGCATAGATGGCTTGGGGGTCACAGTCTGTCAGGATGGCGGCCATGTTGGGCCTAGGGGGTGGAGGAGCCCGTGCTGGGGATGGAGCAGGGGGCGGGAGAGGGGTGGGGATCGGGACAGGGACAGGGGCAGAGGCAGGGGCAGGAGCGGGGGTAGAAGCTTTGGCTGGTCCGGCTGGCTCTGGGCCTTGACTGGGCGGGGCTTGTGCACCTGGCAGTCTGAAGGGCTCCTCCCGGCTGTCGAAGACAGGTGATGACCCGTGCAGCAGCCCGGTGAACTGCTCCGGAACGCCTCCACCTAAGTCCTGGCCCAGCAGTGCGTTGTCTGGAGAGGGAAGACGAGGGAGAGAAGGAGAGTCAGGGCTGTCAGGACTGGAAGCTGGACTGAGACTGAGGCGGAATATCTAGCAAGCAGGGCTGAAAAGAAACCGCCCACACTACCCCTGGAACAGAACTGTGATTGTTTTCTATGAGGTATGGGCAATATAGAGAGGGGGAGAAAGAGAGAGAAGGGGGGAGAGAGAGAGAAACAGAGAAAGAGAGGAGGGGAGGGACTAAGAGGGAGTGGGAGAAATAGAGAGGTGGACCTTGGCATTCTAAAGAACTGGACTGTAACAGAATTCCAAAGCCAGCTTGCATTCATCTGACAAATATGTAGCTGCGTGTCTGTAGTGTGACCCATCTCTTTCACCGCCACCACTGTCTCACTTCCTGTCAGCCCTCTTGTCATGTAGGGGGGCTACAGGGCCCAGACAGAGACCAGGTTCCAGGGAATGACACAGCACTCAAGCTGCCCCACAGGAACACATGGAGACCATGAAACAGGATATGAGCAGGGGCCAAGCAAAGCCCGGTCAGGCAGACTCCCACACACACACAGACTCCCACACAGACTCCCACACAGACTCCCACACAGACTCCCACACAGACTCCCACACAGACACACACACACACACACACACACACACACACACACACACACACACACACACAACCTCACACAACCTCACACAACCTCACACACCAGAGGTTGAGCCACCCTTACCCGCCCTGTCAAATAATGAACATTCAAACCAAACTTACTTCCTCAATCCTCCTCCTAAGCTGTGAAAACAACTGTTGCTGCTTGCCGAGTCGGGTCGAGCCGCTGCCGTTGAGTGCGACCCCCGGAATTGTGGTCACCACAGACCGTATCTCTCGCTGGTCCCTCCTCTAAGGAGCCAGACACCCAAGCCTTGCTTCCACCAGCTAGTCCGCCACCGACTGAGAGTGGTGCCAGGCGGTGCCTCTGCTCTCTTTCTCCCTCTGGCTAGAAAAACCTTGACAACCCTCCTCTCTGTTCCTCCCTCTCTGTTCCTTCTCTAAAAGCCAGAGCGAGTCTGTCGCTAAGCCCATCCGCCTGTCTGTCGTCTGCCTGCAGCCACAGACAGCAGCTCCGGGACAGAGGCTGGGTGACTGTGAGGGGGTGTGAGGGGGTCCAGCTCCACTCAGCACTCTGACTCACAGCCCCAGTCCTGATAATTAGATTTCTGACACATGGCGGATGCGTGTGTGTTTGGCTGTGTATGTTGGAGCAAGGGAGGAAGGCTACGTTGTTATCTCTCTGTGTGCGTGTGGCTGTGTACTCTTTGGCGGCCAGGGTGATAGGGTCAGGGTGTTTGGTGACGGGGAATCTGGGACAGTGACATCACAGCAGGCCAGTGACATAGCAAGGCCGTTTTAGTTTGTCCTTCAGAGGACAGATACACAAAGACAACAGTCACACCAAGCCGTCTTCAAGGGAACTGCAGTTCTCAGCATGCCATAGTTAGTGATTCCGAGAGCTCTCAAAGGGAAATATTAAAGAGGGCAGTGTGAAAGATTCAAATCTGCATGGGGAGCATGGTTCCTCCACCCAGCCTTCTGTCTGATCTGTGCAGCTCAAGCAGAGCCACAGCAGGGTTGACTGGCTGGCTCGCCCTCTGTGCCCTGACTGTTTACCGACCATTTGCAATGAGGCAGAGTACCAACCAACGCCCTGGCCTGTGCCCACTGTCCACCAGGACCAGCTGCTGAACACTCGTTTGGGAATGCTCTGTGTGTGTGTGTGTGTGTGTTTGTGTGTGTGTGTACAAACATATGGAATGGTCTGTGGCCAAACACCCACTCTTGGCAACTAGAGAATGTGAACGCCCAATGAGCGAATTGCTACGCTTCCAACAAGCTAACACTGTTAACCCACCGAGTTAACCCTTCCTGCCCCATCCCCTGACACTGCTGCGTCTGGAAACACTTACAGACAGTAACTAGAATGAAAGGCATACTGGTGTTTATACAGCTTTTATACAGGGGTGAGGTCAATACTGAGAGGGCGGCTGTATTTTATTTGGCCTTCTGAGCTGCAAGTTTTACTAGCAATGTCATGTTGAGGCTGCAGCACGAATGTTTGATGTCATACAGACCATGTTCCAAAGTCAATCTAACTCTTCGTCTTTAAGGGGACGTTATCTCTGCATATGTAGACTGGAGAACATTTCTAACCTTTTATAATATGTGGTGCTCACATATTATAAAAAGAGCTTCTTACTAAGTCTCACATCTAAAACTACTGACAAACTTCTTCATATAAAACCTGAATCTAAACTGTTGTTCCTGTTTTTTTTTTAGACAAAGAGTGAGAACCTGTCTGAGAGAAGTAGAGTCAGGGCATTGTGTTGCTGTGTGCTGGGGTATTTACCACACCTGGGCCCTCCAGTTAGCCAAGGCCAGGCTGGGCAGTGTGTTCTAGACACATCCTTCACAGCAGAGACATCCTTCAGCACGACAGTCAAACTAATATACTGATGCAGGATTCCAGGAGTTCCTCTATCTGCTGGTGCTTTCCTCTCACATATGCCCAAGGCCAAATAACCTGCTGGTTGGAGTAGATTGTTTTGTCTTGGCTACATGGCAACAGTGTTGGAACCGGTAGGACATATTTGATTGTTTTGATACAGTTCAGTACACTGACCTCTAGTCGTGAAAGCTCTGTGTGGTAAAGCTTGACTAGTATATGTACTCTGCGGGACATCCCTCACCCTGTGATTCCTGCTGACGACAGCAACATGTGTGAGTGTGTATGTGACAGGTGACCTGCTCTGTGTTGTTGCTGACAAAGCATGCAGTCTAACGCTCCACACCACAAGGGCCGGGGTCCTACGCAAACCTGCCATTAACACTATCCTGAGGTTTGGAATAAGGTGGGGGTGAGGCAGGGATGAGGTGGGGGTGAGGCAGGGATGAGGTGGGGGTGAGGTGGGGGTGAGGTGGGAGGTGGGTGGCGACAGGGGGGTGAAGCTCTGAGGCGCAGCTCTGAGGCGCAGCTCTGAGGCGCAGCTCTGAGGCGCAGCTCTGAGGAGCAGCTCTGAGGGGCAGCTCTGAGGGGCAGCTCTGAGGAGCAGCTCTGAGGAGCAGCTCTGAGGAGCAGCTCTGAGGAGCAGCTCTGAGGAGCAGCTCTGAGGGGCAGCTCTGAGGAGCAGCTCTGAGGGGCAGCTCTGAGGAGCAGCTCTGAGGCGCAGCTCTGAGGAGCAGCTCTGAGGGGCAGCTCTGAGGAGCAGCTCTGAGGAGCAGCTCTGAGGAGCAGCTCTGAGGGGCAGCTCTGAGGAGCAGCTCTGAGGCGCAGCTCTGAGGAGCAGCTCTGAGGCGCAGCTCTGAGCTGCGTTGGGAGCAGGCGTGAGCAGGGCTTTAATCCATGTTCCAGGAGGCAGCTGCTTCCACATGGAAATGAAGAGGAACAGGCTCAACTTCTGTTCCTATTAGAGGCCACATCTTTATCAGCCACAGTGTGTGTGTGTGTGTGTGTGTACGTGCATGTGCACGTGTGGTTGTGTCAGTGTGTCATTCTGTATCAGTATATCCTGCTCGTCTCTACACAGGTCTGTGAATGTGTGTCTGCGTAGAGGGGAAGGGATATGGAAATGTGAGTGTGCAGTCAGAGGTTTATATGAGATAAAGAAACGAATAACTTATGATAAAGTGAAACAGACACAGAGAGCAGGAGAAACAGGGTTACAGTAGACTGCCTCAGTCCTAATGCTAGCCTGTACTGCACTGCCCGTTTGAGGCAGAAATTAGGTTCTTGGATAGAGCCATAATACAATCTGATCGAAGTTATGTTCCATATTGCCAAGTAAATGAGTTTCTCCAGTTTACTTGCCAAAGAATGTCAATCAGCCTGTTCTAAACAAGCCTAATCCAATCTGCTTCTCAGGAATGTCAATCATGCCTCCCTTCCAGCGCTAATCCAGCCCAGCCAATCTCATCACAAATATGGATCTCTCACATTACCCGGACATGCTTGGGCTGGGATTCTGCTAGCTAGGCATGTCCCTCCGCTCCCCACACTAACTCTGTTTCTTCTCTCCAGGCTCACAGCTTGGTACTAGGACTGATGAAGGCTATAGAGTTAGTCATGTTAGCGATACCTGGTTTCCAAGCTGCCTGCGTGGGTTTGTTTTACAGCAGAAGGAGATCTGAGGTGGAACTTACCTCCAGGGGCTCTCTGGCCTGTCCTCCCAGGCCCCAGAGGTGCAGGTCCGGGGGGGTGCAGGGTATCTCCCATCTGGCCTGGGGGACGCAGCTCAATGGGGGCGGTGGGCTTCCGTGGCTAGGGGACAGAGAGCAGGGGTGAGCTGTCACTCACAACAATGGGACCGCCCGTCCTCGTGTCAGCCAGCCAATCCCATAAGAGCAGGCGGTAAAAAATGTAATCTAATGATTGCCAGGTTTGAATTAGGCAGTCAGTCTGTATATTAAGAAGCAGAGCCTCCATTAGTGCTGCCAGAGGACAGCTTGAGGCAGCATCATCTCCGATATGGATTGGCTCAGACGGCCGCTGATTAGAGCTCAGAGAATGCCAAGAAGCTGGTCGCTTCTCGTTAGGAGACGCAGACCGAGCGAAACAGACCAGGGTGGATGTGATGGTAGCATGTGGAAGGCAGCCCTAATAAACCCTCACCTAACTGGATCATAAAATTGACGAGGCAATATAAATAGATATGATAGGATAATAAATAGCCGGGACAGCTTTACAGGGACCTCCAGTTGCATCTAAAGAGACGAGGCCAGGAGGGAGGGAATTAGAGGAGATGAAGAGTGCAGGAGAGAGGACAGGATAGAGGAGAGGACAGTAAATCTTGTAATGTCCCCGAGGTGTGGTTTGACCGGTTAGCCACTAAATATAGACCCAGTAGATTGACAGTAGAGGCGGGTCACACAGCCATATGGCCTGTTAAGGGGGCAAGTTGGGAGGGAGATTTACACTCCATGTGGAGAATACATGTTAGACACATATGGCTAACTGGCAAGATTTGATTTTACACCCGAATCCAAGCAGGATCCCTGAGAATCTCTTTTCCCATTTGTCAATGTACTTAATCTATCCCTGCATGAGGCAGGAGGAGAGATCAGTTCAACACCCTGACTACCTAGTGCAGGACTTCCACTCAAAAACCTAACCAATCCATGCATATACACTTATGATGTCTTTCAGAGGACAGGGGTGAGATGCTACCATGACTTATATCTATCAAACCCTCCCCCAGTATGTGCATATGGGTAGAATAATAGGGAACACAGCACTGGAGGAGTGAGGAGAAAGACATACCTGAGGTAGGAGGCTGTTGGAAGACATGATCTTTTTATCCTTTTTATCTAGAAAAGAGAGAGAGAGAGAGAGAGAGTCAGAGAGGGATACAGTTATGGTCTCACTAGCCAGTGGTGACATTATGCAACGTGATTAGCGTGAGTCTACATATAACAAAATATGAAAATGATTAGGCACATGGCAGAGTTTGTCCTGGTTAAAATTGCAAGGGTTGAAGGAGTTATAATGACATTACATGAATACACAGTGGCCTCCCTTCATAGAAACTCAAAGATAAATATGTAATATATGTTGATTAGGGGACAAAGATAAACACATTTCACCATGAAACTTCAAAATAACTTCTGAACAAAGGGAAAAGATTCCTCCGCCCTCAGACTCCAGACCAGTGACTATGTGTCCGTGACGTTAACATCCTAGCGATTCAGACAGATCTGGATGCCCAGAGGGGTGCGTTTAAAACCCAAATCAACAGCTATGGATCACAACAGCCTGCTAATGAAATCCCTCTTAATACAATTATACTGCTTGCCATTCAGCATCCAGCCCGCACCCTGGTGAGAGGAGGGGAGAGCAGCTGCAGTGTGGGTCTCGGTACGGACCAGTTGGCTGGTCTGAGCCAGGAATCCAGCAGCCTCTCCTACTGATCAGCCTGGGGAGTTGTGGGATCTCCCCCGGTGTGCACGTGTCAAGGTTAGCGGCCAGAGGCTCAGGGTTACAGGAGGCCAGTTCAAATGGGGCAGCATTTAAGGAGCAGTGGGGGAAATAACCCTTGAGGCATCCCCCCCTCATCCCCCTCCTCCCCGCCCTTCCAAGTCCCAAAACCGCTCTGTAATCCTGCTAGGAATGAGGGGTCGTGGAGATCTGAGCAGGAGGTTGTAAAGGGAGCATGGGTAGCTTGTGTGTGTGTGTGCACTCGTGTCCTACAACAATAGAACCGAACAAGAGCAGACTCCCCCAAGAGTCAAGAGTAAGGCAACACACTCCTGTGAGGTATTTACAGTGTGTGGAACAACACTACAATACTGCCCCCATCCATCATGCCCTCCCTCTGGCCACCCTGTACTGTGCAGGGCTGTCTAATTTGTGTGTGTGTGTGTGTGTGTGTGAGAGAGGAGGATGTTCATCCTCTCCTCTCTCACTGTGTCCTGTCCTTGTACCTTTCTGGGCTGGGGGGTCCTGGGAGGGCGGGGGTCCTTTGGTCTGGGCAGACAGCAGCAGCTCGTAGGTGTGATCCTCCTCCGGGCCCCGCCTCTCATCACTACAGCTGTTAATGTGCAGGGCCTGGGGTGGGGGGGGACAGGCGATGAAACAAGTCTTATTACATGATGTTTGAACTGGGTGTCAATCTTAAATCTGAGCCCCTTGCAAAGAATATCTCAGTCAAACTCAGAATTTGACATTTGTTCACACATCAGCCCTGACTCTCAGATGTGATACAGCCCATCCAGGGCCAGGCCTGAGAGCGACCACATCATTTAAGCAACAGTGGATTTAATAAATAACACAGTCATGTAAGAGTCCTGGCACTGGCAATTACTTTCCATAACCACAGTTCTTTCTTTATAGTGTCTCTAGCCTTGTCTGTCACAGCCAGGATATTGCCACACAAACTCTGTTCCAGGATTGGTTCCATCACTGTACCCCATTACCAGAGCGGCTCCTTTCCGCTTCACTTCATCTCCCACATCACTCCTTCTCTTTCCCCATGCCGCACTCAGATGAATACTTATGAGGGAGTTGTTTGATTTGAACAGACGTGGAGAGAATCACAGGGGGCGCAGGTACGTTTAACTCCGCCCCCATGTCCACCATGACAGACACAAGGTAATAGTGACCGAATTCTGCCAGAGAGCAATTGATTTGGGGATTTTTGGAATTGTTTTATTTGAATTTGGATCTTTATGCAACCACAGCCTGAAGATACTTCTTCAAGCCCTATCTGATCACTGCATACATCTTGGAGGAAGTGTAAGGAGTGGGGAGGCCCTCCTACTTCTTCTCCTCACCTCTGATCTCAGAATCAGAATCAGAAGCTCACCTCGTCCTCATGGCCTGGGGCAGGGTGGGTAGGGTGGCCCAGACGGTCTTTCTGTAAACGAGACACAATAATAGAAGCTCAAACATGCACAACTGAAGCATAAAGGACAAACGAGCTCTAGTCCACTCCCAGCCAGTCATGTGTGGGTAATCGTCACCCTCTAGTGGAGAATCAGGACTTTACATCCAGACAGACAAATACACCAAAACAAGGGAAATATATCTCTAGTATTGTCTAATGTATATGTGTGTGTGTGTGTGTACAATGTGCTAACCTTGCCAGCGTCACTGTCTGGCCGTCCAGAGTCTCTGTCAGAGGACTTGCCACTGGCTAGGCTGTCCAGGGAGTGGCAGGACGTGGCTTCAAACAGGGCCTCATACGGGCTCTCCTCCTCCGGCCTCAGGGCCAGCCCTGAGATCAGCTCACTCACCTGCTCCATCTCACCTGCAAAACACACACACACACAGGGGTCATTGAGGTTTTCATTAAGACACTGGAGAGCATAGGGATCTTTGTATAGACACTGTCTATACAAAGACGTGTATAGACAGCAGAGGTCTACATGTGTTCAGGGGTCTACAGTGCACCTTTTTTCCTTGGACTGGGGCTCTCCTGAGGTGGGGGGACTGGAGGAGGAGGGAGGGCTAAATCTGGAGGATTTCCGCTCAGGTGACCTACAAAAAAAAGAAATCAAAGTCACACCGGTGGGAGGGAAACCATGAGAGTGACCTCTGCAGAGCACAGGGGAAGTTCTCTCTCTACCTTGGATGAGGGCAGCTATCTGTCGGCTGTTCTGAGAGGGCATCTCTCTGACAGTGTCCAGCGCTGTGAGGCCCTTATAGTCCACCACGTTCACATTAATACCTAGACAGCACAGTGGGGAGATGAGTATGCAGAGTATACGGTTAGGACAAGAGTATATGATATGTCTTCAGCCAGTACATTGCATTCAGCATGCGTTTGTCCTCCAGAGGTTCTCCAGTGTGAGGTTTGTAATGAGTGGAGGTGTATGGTGGTGTCTGGGTCTGACCTGCCCTCAGGAGTTTCTGGACAACGTCTGTCTTCCCATAGAGAGCTGCTTCATGAAGGGCACTGCCCTTCTCCGTCTGCACGCACGCACACACACACACACACACACACACACACACACACACACACACACACACACACACACACACACACACACACACACACAGACAACCACCATTAAAAATGAGATCAATAGGAGCCGTGCTAGCCTGCCACAACCCAACAGAGATCAGAGGCAGGTAAAGAGCTCCACGCTGCCCTGGCCTGCTAGCTCTGCAGGAACACACCACTCTAACCAGGAAGCAGAAGCTTGGATGGCTATTTATACCCGACCACACCGGTGCCCTTCACTATGGACAATAATCTTGGTTGAGAAATCAAAGCAGATCATTTTCCAGCTCAGAGGAGCATGCTAATTAAAAGCTGTAGGACGCAAGGCCTGAGGGCCTCATATCAGACCCCCTAGCTGGACTACAGAGAGAAGAGGAGAAGGAGAGTTGGAGAAGCGGCCAGATAGAGGGCACAGAGCGGTGGGAAGAAGGGGATCACAGGCTCCACCAGGGGGAGCAAAAACATCATCTGCAGTCATCAAAAAAACACATTTCCCTTAAGCCTAGTCAGTAAATGTAAGCCCATACTGCAGCAAAACTACTGGGGCAGATTAGGGTGTGCTACAAGATTTAGGCCATAACAGCATGTTGTTAATCGAAAATTACATTAGGGGTATATTTTGACACACAAATACACACACAAGCACAGCCACCAATGCAGACCCATGACGAAACACAGGGGCGTAGACACACACACACACACACCTCGTAGTTGATGTCCATGCCGGCGTCCAGCAGCACCTCCACCACGGCCAGGTGCCCGTTGCGCGAGGCCAGGTGCAGAGGTGTGTGCTTCTTGGTGTTGCAGCTCAGCAGGTTGGGGTGGGCGCTGAGCAGCAGCTTGACCACCTCCAGCCGGCCGTACAGGGCGGCCAGGTCCAGGGGCGTCTCAAACTTGTTGTTGCGCATGGTGGGGTCCGTCAGCTCCTCCAGCAGCAGGCACACCACCTGGGTGTGGCCGTACTGGGCGGCACAGTGGAGCGGCGTCTCGTTGTCATTGTTCTGGTGGGGGGGTCGGGGACATTAGAACACGGTGAGTCAACAGGGAGGGAGGGAGGGTGGAACAACAGACTAGAGGGTGTCTTCAGAAGGGTTAGGCAGGGGTTGATAGATGGGACCCCCGGACAATATCGGCAGTCACAGAAGAGCATGAAACCCAGGAGGAGGGGGGGGGGGGCTTCGCTGGCTGGCCGGCTGGGTGACTGGCTGGGTGACTGGCTGGGTGACTGGCTGGGTGGCTGGCTGGCTGGGTGGGTGGGTGGGTGGCTGGCTAAACAGGCTAGCTCAGCATGGGGCTTGCGGGATGGTGAGGTGGGCAGCTACTAGGCTACATGGTAAGGGGAAGGGCATGTGGAGAGAACTAGACTACTTATCACCTCAGATGTGTTGTCATTCACACCTCAGGTGGGGCTGCCAGCTACCCCCGCCTCCTCTCCTGCAGACCCAACACCTGCTCCTGACAACAGCAAGGGCTTCACCACCATGACTAGACAGAAACATTTAGTGAAAGGTCACCTAACAAGACACATTATTTAGTGAGGAGAGGGTGTTTCCCGGAGTGGGGAGTGGTTCATGCAGTGACAGACAGGGTAGTGTTGGCGGAGGTGAGTGCTGTAGTAACACATAGAGCAGGCTGAGTGTGGGACAGAGGGAGACATGCGTTTGGACGTGTGGCGACAGAGAGCAGATGCTCTCAGGGTGACCCAGTGAGCTACAGTGCTGGAGGACCCAGGCTCAGTGTGTCAGCCAGAGGAGATGGAGGACTGGGATAGGGTTAGAAAGAGGCCTGGCTAGTGAAACGGGAGACATTTTGACAGGCCAAGTATTGCACAGCAATCAGGTACACTGGATCCCGTAAAGTAAAGATTCTGTCAACAGTTAAACCCCCTTCAAAGTGGAATGCTATTTGTATTATTACTCTACCACCAGTGGCCAGCAGGAGGCATACACTACAGTTCATGAGCTCAACTGTTAAGCTGAACAACTGCGCACATGGCTAAAACATGGTCAGACCAAAGTCCCTGTCAATAACATGCTTTCCACGTCACCACAGGAATGTGTTGTCTGAGGAACGTCTTCAGTGGCTGACATGGCAGGCAGCATGTACTCAATAACAGGTGAAGGAAGGTATCTGCCCTGTTACGGTAAAATGAGATGCACTACAGAATGCTCTATGGAATTCACACTACTGAACTAACCCACTTCTGAGCACGCTAGCTCCTTTGTGCCAGTCAACACTGTGTGTTCGGGCGTGGCAGTGCCAGCCTCCGTGGGGAGGCCAGGCCCAATGTCAGTCATACCACCAACGCCTCAACCACCTAGGGGCTGCTGACACCAGGCCGGAGAAAACCCGCCTGTACGGATGGTGTGCCATGTTGGGAGCCTCCCTGAGGGAGATGTCAGCTGTGGCTCTGTGCTGCCAGTTAAAAGACGGGTCAGTGGAGGGTGGCCGTTTTTTTTAGGGCAGCCCCAGACAGGTGTTGGCCCCTCCCCTTTCAACTGGGCCAATCTGACGCCAGATGGGATCAGCAGGTAAGCCAGCCCCATTGTTAATGGTGGAGACAGAGCGTGGGGGGAGAGACAATCAGAGCAGGTCCCAGCTTGAGTCAAGAGAAAAAGGAGGTGCCCCTGTGCCAGAAAAGTAACAAAACAATAAGGAGAAAGAAATGAACGGAAAAATAAGATAGATAAAGAGAGCGAAATGAAGCGAGAGAATGAGAAAGAGAGAGAGAAAAAAGAGAGAGGCAGGCTAAGAGAGTGGCACTTGCCTGGGGTGAACTGTACAAAACAAACATCATAAGAGGAAGGAAGGCCAGGAAGGAAAAACACCATAACAAAACCCTTTATTTGTGACTGGAACCTTTATTTCCTCTCTTCTTTCATTCTGAGATGCATGCATGTTGTACGTGCCAATATAACAAACCGTTTCTTTCAAACACTCCTGCTAAACCTTGCAACGAAAAAACGGAATCTCTCTCTGTCCTTCTCTCTCTCATGCATCTCTTGCTCCTTGCTGCTTCTCTCTCTCTCCTGCAGGAGAATGGCCGAGCCACACACAATGCAGCATGCCGCCTCACATCTGTGACGCACCATCGAGCGTTTTGTCATCATCATCCCTGGCAGCTTTTTAAAGAGATTTACTCTGCGCTATTAGATGACTGCAGCCAGCAGATCCACACACGTGCTGCTCTGATTACATCAACTTCACAGTAACATGATTCACAGCCCAGTGTCCATGAGCCTGGCACAGCCGGGATAAATCTCTCCTAACATCCGTATGAACACAGGCCTCTAACACCCAGCCTAGTGACTGTGCAGGACTGAGTGATGTTGGTCTTCAAACCTGGACCAGGTCAGTGTGTATCCTTACATGACCCCCCTCCCTCCTCTGGGCTGACATGGCTGAGAACCCTCCCTCCTCATCTCCTGCTGTGGCCAGTCCGAGTACGCCTGTGTGTGTGTTCGTGTGTGATTGTATTAGCCATGGGTGGCCTCTCTGGACCACGGTGGAGAAGCAGCATGACTCAGACCTGCGCTGCAGCCTCCAGCTCCGCTCCACCCCACCACACTACGGCACACTCCGGCACTAGGTACCACGTGAGACAGGATACACACACACACACAAGGATTGAAAAATATGGTTGTGGTCCCCTCTCACACACACAACCCAAGATCGACCATCTGATCGTTATCCACAGAGCTGAGTTTAGCTGGATCAACGTCCTGGCTGTGTTTCCTGAACAGCACCATCATCATGTTTACACTGAGAAAGTCCTGATCTAACCTTCCTACAAACCATTGAACTGGGTCTTTTCTCCCGATCCAGAGTTGCTGATGCATGTCAGACACACGGATCTAGTAAAGTGAACACTAACCATGAACATCTGGAGATTACACTGCACTCTGAACTGTTGGGATGCTACTCTAGAATGTTCCTGAAGAGGGAGGGATAGATGGAGAGAAGGAGGGAAAACGAGAGAGATTGAACATGCAGCTTCTTCTAGGGCTGAGACGCTAACGTACTGTGAATAGTGACCTCTGTCACGTGACGAGCTCGCTGGTGGAGCGAGGGAGGCGGTTACATCACGCTCTGGCCCATGGGGCTGGCAGTGGTAGTAGGGGGCGGGGCTGACCAGCTGTTGTAGCTGTGTGCCAGAGGGCTGCCTACACCACTGCATGCAAGTGGCCACAAGTCCCCCCCCCCCCCCCCCCCCTCTCTCTCTCTCTCTTTCTCTTTCTCTTTCTCTTTCTCTTTCTCTTTCCTCTCTTTCTCTTTCTCTTTCTCTTTCTCTTTCTCTTTCTCTTTCTCTTTCTCTTTCTCTTTCTCTTTCTCTTTCTCTTTCTCTTTCTCTTTCTCTTTCTCTCTCTCTCACTCTCAC
Source organism: Osmerus eperlanus (assembly GCF_963692335.1). Lineage (NCBI taxonomy): Eukaryota > Metazoa > Chordata > Actinopteri > Osmeriformes > Osmeridae > Osmerus > Osmerus eperlanus. Next base: position 14,013,070 of record NC_085021.1, read on the forward strand.
ACACACACACACAGTCTATACCATGCAGGCTTGACGTTGTATGCACACTCCAAATCCTGCATTCTGACTCAGTAGCAGAATAGGCCGAGCCCAGGATATTATAGAAGGGCTGTAGCCTATATATTCTATAGGGCAAGAATACTGCACAGCATTATATACTTCACCAGTCGTATGTGATTGAATCAAACACATGAAACATGCTCGTCTGGAGACAGCCTGGAGACTGGAGATACCATCTCTGGCCTCTCCCATCCATCCATCTATCCATCCACCCCCCCCTCTCCCTCTCTCTCTCTCTCTCTCTCTGTCTGTCGCTCTCTCTCTCTCTCTCTCTGTCTCTCTCTCTCTCTCTCTCTCTCTGTCTCTCTCTCTCTCTCTCTCTCTCTCTCTCTCTCTCTCTCTCTCTCTCTCTCTCTCTCTCTCTCTCTCTCTCTCTCTCTCTCTCTCTCTCTCTCTGTCTCTCTGTCTCTCTGTCTCTCTGTCTCTCTCGCCTCACTGGCCTGCAGCAACAACGGGATCTAACAAGGCAGCTACACACGTGTCTAGGAATATGCAGAAAAATAGATGAGGCCCATTCAGACAGACATGCTCCTCAGGGCTGCTCTACTGTATGTGTGACACTCGCACATCTCTGCATGACAGGAAGGGGATGGAGGGATGAGGGATGGGGGAGGAAGGCTGACATGTTGTGTGGTAATGTTTAAAAGATGGACTCCAGGGGGCTGGGAGAGAGCCAGTGAGACTACTACCAAACCGGGCTGTTGGATTAGCCTCTTCCTGACATTATGGGATGGCATAGTTACAAGGAATATTGTATTTTGAATGTTTTCTCACTCCGTTCCATTCAATATCAGGTGTTTACATCAGTCTGGAGCTAAAACATGCCTGACTGAACAAGTTCACATTCCACTGTGATTAGGTATGGTTTTAGCTATGTCCTCTGGTATCAGATCATCACAAGCCAAGTGCCAGGTCGATAAGTTACCTAGCGTACTCTGTACATCAGAAAGCCATCTGGAAATAGTTTATAGTGATGAATATGAGCTTGTGACTGACTGTGTGTGTGTGCTTTGAGTCTGTTTGTGTGTGTGTCCATATGTGCTGCTCAGCTAGATGGCCTGGTCTGGAGGACTGGACAGGTAACCCATATGTTGATACAAGGATTGGCAAAGATTTCCAAGCAGCATTCACCCAAAGAGCACCTGTATCATAAAACTGACGAAAACCTGTTTTCCTAGTCAGGGAGGACAATAAAACAGTAAAAGGATGAGTCAGTGTTGTTGTGCATATTTTCAAACAAACCTAACTGGGTCATGTTGAGTTGGTGAGATGAGTTACCTCAGGGAACCAGGCAGCCTGACTGAGCTGCTTCACTCATGTTGCAGCTATTGGAATGGCATCAAAGTGTCAGGCTGTGGAGACAGTCCCACAGGGAGGAGCAGCAGGAGAGGAGTATTGCCACACTAGGGCCAGGACCAGGGGGGTTGAGAGGGGCATGCATGTAGAGCCACTCAAGGCTGGGCTGCAGAGCTCCTCTGTGGGGTACAAGGTGTACTGACAGCCCCCTCCTCCAGCCACCCTTGTTCTCTCCCAACTCCACACCCACCTTTCCTGGCACTCCCCTCTCTCTGTCTCTCCCTCTCTCTGTCTCTCCCTCTGTCTGTCTCTTCCTCCCTCTGTCTACCCTCGCTCCAGTGGGTCACTCACCACCGCTGCACGAGCAATCAGCCGTGACACGGTTACTATGACAACATCCCACCTCTCCCTCTCTTCCACGGTGAAGGCTCACGAGCACAAACAGAGAGAGTGAGGCGCGCACACACACACACATGAAAGAGGCTGGCATGCTCTCCCTGATGCTGATGCAGAGAGACTGGTACAGGGGAAAGCTCCCTCCCTCCCTCTCTCGTATCCTCCCTCCTCGAGTGTCGTTCTCTAATTCTAAACAGAGAGGGTATAAGAGGCAGGGTGGGGTGGAGCCCAGAGACCCGTGGTCACATGATGCCAGCAGCATGACCGGTGCCACAACATCCAGACTGCATTCATGTCTCTGATTAATTCATCACATAACATCAATTATTCAGCTCTGTGACCAGGTAGTGGACCCGCTACTGTCCCATCAGCTGTACACTGACACAGAGCTTCACAGATTAACACGAGGTCACTGCCAAAAAATACTGAGAATGTAGAAAGACTATCCAGTGTGAAGTACTGTTTGTCTGGTCAAATAACGTTGCATGGCCCTTTAAAAAAAGCCTCTCCATTTAAGCTAAGAGGCTTACTCGAGCATACAGGAAATTTGACACCATTCAAAATAGAGCCTGTCTTCATATACAATTGTTGAACTATTCCCTCCCTAGTGATGGTGTTGTGAGGGAGGTGGTGACTGCAGTATGTCAGAGCTGGAGCTGAGGTGATAATAGTTAGGTTGAGAAGCTCAGCAGCTCCTGGGAACAGGAGGCTCTCCTCGAAGCTGCTCTGGTTAGGTAGGCGTTAATGATGCTGGCCCTTACGACTATGTACTCAGCCCTGCATTAACAAACGTGTGAAAGCATGCTTACAACAACACTTGTATGTCGAATTAGAATAGTAACAGATTTTGGGTAGGTATAGCTCTGTGGTTAGAGCATTTGACTGATTGGGATTTAAACCTTAATCAAAAAATTGCAAGTTCAAATCCCCCCTGGACTGTACATAGCTTTGGATAAAAGTGCCTGCTCAATAAATACATTACAATTGCTTTTATGAGTTAGAGTAGACACAACCCAACAGCCATACTAGTGGTGCTAATAGTGTGGACTAGAGATGTGTCCATAAACAGGTAGGCCGGGGGTTGTGTTGTGATGCAGTCCCCAGGTGCCTGCCTCCCAGTTCCCCTATAGGTGAGCTGGCTAATGAGGGGCGGTGGGGTCCTCCAGAGACCGTCAGGCTGGTGTGTAGGCAGGGCTGGAAGTGTGCTACACAGTCCAACATGAGCCTGGCTGGAACAACAGGAACACTGACCTCCGGGAGAGGCGAGACAACAGACAGCACTAACATCCCCAAACCAGTTGTCATCGCTCTAGATCGAAGTGAAAGAGTGCGTGTACAGAGAAAGCCTGACAACCCATCGCAGCACCGTAGCAAACCCAACCTCCGATCAACGAGTCCAGAACTGAAAGTCTACTGTTTGTATAGAGAAAGCACAGGATCAAATGACTTTCGTCTAGCAGAGCAGCAGTGCAGGCAGCAGTAGCCCCAAGCAGAGAGAGCCCGAGGCAGGCTGGAGATGACTGGGCCAGCAGCAGGAAAGCAGAGAAGGACATAAGGAATGGATCTCAGCAGCACTGTGTACACACCTTGGCGTTAATATATGGATCAAAGGGGCCACAGCGTTTGAACTCTCTGTGGTCTACAGAGCTCTAGGAGGGAGGAAGAGAAGATGAGGCAATGGTTTCTCACACATACATAGGAAATGGATGACAGTGAGTAAAACTACATTGGCAGAACAAAAATAAAAGAGTTAATGAACAAACAAATGTCATGGACAGGCATTGGAACATTCAGGAGGAATAACCCAGAATGGCAGACCCAGGCCCGTCTGTGTCTGATAATACACTCTAAATATGCGACTTCTGGAGTTCGACTAATCAGTCATACTGTTGGACTAGTTTATCAGGGAAACATTGGGTCTGTTGCTTGAAGCTGTGATTGAGCTAGTTCTAGGGCCTCATTCTGGGTCATTCCTGCTGTCTGAGGTAAAGATTCTGAACATGAGACTGAGGATGAGTCTGAGGATGCTGGCAGTGGCTGACGGGGCAGAGCAAACACATCATCCATTACACAGAGACGAACTCTGCTCACATCCACAAGTCACTCAAAGACAGATTAGTCAAGTCAGGACCAGGATGCAGTGGGTTAATGCAGTCTGAGAAAAGAACGCATGGCTGACTGCTGGGCTCTAGGGTTCGTCAGACCATTCAAGGAAAATGAAGAATGCAGATGTGTGTGTCACTACACAAGTGTCCTCCTATAAAAATGTCAAAAGAACCTAAGGCTTCATGTCCAATACACTACTGCAATACAAAGATACATTGTGCAACACTTTTTTTCTCAACATCTGCTAACATGGTGTGATGAACAGAGGAAGTGTTTTAAGGGAAATAAGAGAGAGAGAGAGCAAGAGAGAGAGCAAGAGAGATACCCATTGCCAGAACAGGGGTTGTCAGACCTGTTCGTTGAGTTTGGGGTGTGAGGGTCCTTGGTGAACGAGGAGCCTGACAATACGCTGGTCTCCCTTCCAGGCAGCCAGGTGGAGGGGATAGCAGCCCTTGTTGTCAGCGATGTTGGTCAAGGCCTCGTTACGTAGCAGCACCTCTACCACTTCACTGCAGACGGGAAGGAAGCACAGGGGCACAAACTAGTTCAGGAACTCAACCAAAACCAAAAAGTCACGTAAATAATTATTGTAATATTCCTATACGTATGTATTGCCCAGAAATAACAGTTTATCATTTTGATAGTGATAGGATAAAGCACTGCGCTGCGCTGACCAGCTGTCTCCGGTGTTTACCTACATCTTTAACACCTCCCTTGAGACATGCCATGTGCCAGCCTGTCTCAAGTCCTCCACCATCATCCCTGTGCCCAAAAAGCCAAGGCCAACAGGACATAATGACTACAGACCCGTCGCCCTGACCTCTGTGGTAATTAAGTCTTTCGAGCGCCTGGTGCTGGCACACCTTAAATCCATCACTGACCCTCTACTGGACCCCCTGCAGTTTGCCTACAGAGCCAACAGGTCTGTGGACGATGCAGTTAACATGGCCCTCCACTTCACCCTACAGCACCTGGACTCCCCAGCATCCTATGCCAGGATCCTGTTTGTGGACTTCAGCTCTGCCTTCAATACCATCATCCCCGCCCTGCTTCAGGACAAGCTCTCCCAGCTGAACGTGCCTGATTCCACCTGCAGGTGGATCACAGACTTCCTGTCTGACAGGAAGTAGTGCGTTAAGCTGGGAACACAAGTCTCTGACTCCCGGTCCATCAGCACCGGATCATCTCAGGGCTGCGTCCTTTCTCCTCTGCTCTTCTCCCTGTACACCAACAGTTGCACCTCCAATCATCCGTCCGTCAAACTCCTGAAGTTTGCGGACGACACCACCCTTATTGGGCTCATCTCTGGTGGAGACGAGTCTGATTATAGGTGGGAAGCGGCCAACCTGGTGACCTGGTGCAGCCAGAACAACTTAGAGCTCAATGCTCTTAAGACAGTGGAGATGGTTGTGGACTTCAGGAGGAACACAGCCCCACTCACCCCCATCACCCTGTGTGACTCCCCAGTCAACACTGTGGAGTCCTTCCGCTTCCTGGGCACTATCCTCTCCCAGGACCTCAAGTGGGAACTGAACATCAGCTCCCTCATCAAGAAAGCACAACAGAGGATGTACTTCCTTCGGCAGCTGAAGAAGTTCAACCTGCCAAAGACAATGATGGTGCACTTCTACTCAGCCATCATTGAGTCCATCCTCACCTCCTCCATCACCGTCTGGTACGCTGCTGCCACTGCCAAGGACAAGAGCAGACTGCAGCGTATCATCCGCACTGCTGAGAAGGTGATTGGCTGCAATCTGCCTACCCTCGAGGACCTGCACACCTCGAGGACCCTGAGGCGAGCGAGGAAGATTGTGGCCGACTCCTCCCACCCTGGACACTCCCTGTTTCAGTCACTCCCCTCCGGCAGAAGGCTGCGGTCCATCAGGACCAATACCTCACGCCACAAAAACAGTTTCTTCCCTTCCGCTGTTGGCCTCTTCAACAAGGCCAAGGGACCACACTGACTCTAATGACTTCTTGCTTAAAACACACTGCTTTTTGCACTGCATTACAAAATGGTATCTTGTACATTTGTATTTTTTGAAATATTTGTATTTTTGTATTTTTATATTGTAATTTACGGCAACTTATATTTTATTTTATTGTATATTTAATTCAATTCTAATCCCACTTAGTACTGCTAGTTTATGTACCCTTAGTATAGATAGTCCACATATTTAAATTTTAGGTATATGTTTATTGTATATTGCACCTTCCTGCCAAAGCAAATTCCTTGTCTGTGCAAACTTTCATGGCGAATAAATCCCATTCTGATTCTGATTCTGAAATCTTTCTGTCAGAAGGCAGGCCGGAGGCCCGAGCTCATGTGACTTCCCCACGACAGAGTGGTCAACATGAGTGAGGAAAATGTCTCACAGATGTCCTTTATATACAGTATGGCTGGACAGTACAAATATAGTCACCACAAAACATGCCCTTAAACAGCATAAACTTCACTAATGATGCCCATTGGAAATGGCACGCAGGTGATAGCTTGGTAACTCATTGTTTGTACTATTCTCTGCATCTTGCTCTTTCCAGAGGTTGAACAGAGCACATTCCCATATCTATATGCGTATTGTCAGAGGCCCACTGAGCGACCTCTTGACCACAGAAAGGGACAATTCTCACATGCAAAACTCTGCCTCAGATAGTTACCACATCCCCGCAGTAACACAAAGTGGCTAGATACTGTATAGGTCAGACATACCTGTGACCGTTCAGGGCTGCATGGTGGAGAGGAGTGTATCCTGTGCTGTCCACACAATTCACATTGGGACCCCTCCAGATGCTGTAGAGCCAGAGAAATATTAGACCCAGGTACACACAAACACATACATAAAGGTGCTCCAGAACATATTGATAAATATCATTGTGTATGTATTCACATTGAAATTCAGACATTGATTTGACCCCCACGACTGTATGGATTACTTTAATAGTGTTGCAAATAACCTAGACCCATGTCAGAATGTCAAAATGCAATAACACAAGAATTAACATTTTGGGACAGGTCAAGTTCAGTTTGGGACGGTTCATTTTGCACTTCTGGACGGCACTGGGATAGTGAGGAAAAAAGTGAGTTGGGAGCCCTGTCCACAGGGTGTATGAGGTCGCTAAACTGATAACATTCAAGCCACTCAGAGGGGTTGGCTGTGAGCCTGCTATAGGGTGCAGTACTATGGTTCACCTCCCAGCCCAGCTCACAAACACACGTACACACACAAACAGGTGGGGGCGCACCCCTGGGAGCCATATCTGAGGAGGGCTGAGTGAGAGGAGAGGAATGAGGAAACCTGGGTGAACAGCAAGCAGGGAGGGAGTGCACGAGGGAGGGAATGGTGCCACCGCACATACAGAGAGAGAGAGAGACAGAGAGAGAGAGAGAGAGAGAGAGAGAGAGAGAGAGAGAGAGAGAGAGAGAGAGAGAGAGAGAGAGAGAGAGAGACCACAACAACCCACAATCTTCTCAAACCATCAAGAAAGCAGTACCTGCTGAGTCACACACAGCCACACATCAACCCGAGTCAGTCATTAACACAGTTTGATCATCATGAGGCCAGAAGGCTTGTTAACCTAATACACAGCTCTGAGCATGGCTGATTCTAACATGCTTAGATTAGGCCATGTTATGAGGCTTAACATTCTTCTCAAAATATAATTTTGTGTATGTGATAAATTGTGCTGATGTCATAAACCAGACATTTAATCTACAAGGTCATAAACCTTCCTTAAGAAAGTCTAGATATGGTGCTGGGAAGTGTAGAAGGTAGAGGAGGATATACAACTGTTGGCCAGCTAGCTCTGGAGCTTCCCTGTCTACATTCACTTCAGCTAAGTCAGCTGTCAGCTGAGATTGTTTGTTTCTTTTAATCTGCAGAAAGCGGCAGCCAGGGGGTGGTGGTGGTGGTGGGGGGGGGGGGGGGGTAGATAGAGTGGCAGAGAGAGACAGAGACAGAGAGAAATAGAGAGTAATTAAACAGGCCAAAGGAAGCCTGTCTAGTGTATGGTAGCGCGCCAACTCCAGGATAGGCAAACTTAACTAAACTCATCCTAAATAAATCATGGCTCAAAAGATTCCAGTGCCTGAAAAAAAGGTCTGTGAGAGAAAGGGAGTGAGAGAGAGGGATTTCACCTGGACAGAGGAGGAGGACACTGCACTCTTTTACCACTAAATCCATCTCAGAGATGGATTTAGACAGAGAATGGAAGCAGATTAAAAGGTCGACACAAGTTGACATGTTGCCATGCCTCATGTCATCAGTTAATCCACGTCATACATGCGTGTATTCAACCCTGAGAGAGGAGGAGCAGAGTGCAGTATGAAGGCCTGGACAGACAGGATGCTCCCTTCACATCTGAGCCGTTGCACTGAATACCCTACGTGTCTCTGTTCTCAAGCCTGTAGAGTGATAGATCATCACCCAGCATACACAGAGGCCTTGATGCCAGGCGACTATAGACCCATTTGGCAACTCATACTGGGATGGCAAGGTCCTCTATCCACAGTACCAGCCAAACTGGGTGGAGCAGTGAGGATGTGGAGTAGAGGGTGGTCTGATAGGGGAAGATCCACATCCAACCAGACTATTCAGTCTACAACAGCGTTCCATAAGCACATCGGCTAAGCTCTAAGGAGGAGCACAGGATTCTTATTTAGGGATTTCTACTTTCATGCTCAGTGATGGCATCAGTCTAAAACTGAGTCAAATGTCCTCCTAGTTTCTGTTCCGGATGCTGTGTGACAGAAGTAATTCTGTCATGTGTTTGTTACAAATAGCTTGAGCCGTAACAGAATCACAAACTCACTCTTCCTAGCAGCATTCTTTGCTCAATAATTAACTCTACTTTAATTAGCTACAATATCTGCACAGAGCAGGTCTGCTAAAATGATTCTGTAACACACTGACAATGAAGGATATGGATGGAAATTATAAAGTGTGACGACCAGAGGCCTCTGCAGTAGAATCTTCTGGTGCCAGGACTAAGTTTATCGTCCCCAAGGCATCGTAGCGGTGAGGACCTCAAGGGCATGAGTCAGAGTGGCACTCCACAATCCACTTTATCCTCTTACTGTGCCTCCCAACTGGCCAAACAGAGGGACAGAGCTTAGATGAGGCGGTGGGCAAAAAGAAGCTGATTTGGATTGGGAAGCAGAGTGGGGCACGTTCATGGGAACTGATTTAGGAATTCTTCTTTGAAAGGCTGAGTTAATCCCTAATTTCCCTGAGGGAATATCAGGGTGATGAGGCAGAAGTCTGAAAGAGATTCTGGGGGCTGTAATTTGGTGTTGCACAAAGCCTGGCCAGTGAGAGGAGAAATTATAATACAGATTCCCTCTTTCATGCATTCTTTGTGTGTGAGATGTGTTGAAGCTGCTCCGATCCACAAGACGTCTTAAGATGCACATTCTTATTTTCTCGTTTATCACCATCTCCAAAACTGAAACTGAAATGCCCTCCTCTTGCCATATATCTCTGCAGTGGTTACCTCTAGTTCTTCAGCATCCGCAACTCGGAGGTACACAAGACTGGTGGTGGTCAGAGTTGAGGAGTCTGGTGTCACCTGTGTAAGGCAGGGTGTCAATCCTGCCCCCACCTCTCATATGCTAAAGTCTGGAGTTTCTGGATGGTGTCAACTTGATGGCCCTCACACCCCATTCAAGATTTGGTCTGATTGGTTGGTCTTGTGTATAAAGGGAATTGTAATGCATTGTTCTGTGGATTCTTCATCTCCTGAGACCTTCTCCTCAGTTCTCCCTTGTCCTACTGTCTTAATTTTTGCTCACCTCTTGCTTTCTCTCTGATTTACAATGATCATGGTAGAGTAGGTAAGATTTAAAGCTTTCATATTGTAACATGTTTGCCTTGTAATTGATTTCATTCATTTGCAATGTTATTAAATGCGTATTTCATTTAACCGTACTTTGACCATTCTTGCTCTGATTTAACCCATAGAGTCAAATACCTGGAATTCTATTGGTATTGGCATTATTTGGTTATGGTTAGTATTTGGTTATTATTATTCGTTTTGGTTGTTTGGCCAATATTTAACCCCCTACACCTGTCTACCCAGCCGAGCTCTCTTGGGCCACCCAGACACCACACATTGTCTTGCCATTCACAATGGCCATGTCACAATAACAAGTCATTACCACAATGAGGCCTCTCCACTCAAAGTGTGCATCTGAAACGTCTTCACTATAGTGAAATGACTATCCCTTCCACTTGAGTTGCTTTTATTCAATAGATTAACTGGAACTTGTGTCTGGACAAATAATAAACCGAACTGTTCACCAGACGGGATGGCAGAGTTGGGGGTTGGATCCAGGGCACAGGTGAGTTGGATGAACAGCAGAGCCCAGGTGAGGTTTGGCCGAGTGTCAAATAAACAGATTTGTCCTCCAGCCCATTAGCGTTGTGGCCACACAGCCAGGGATTAGCCCAGGCCCCAGGCACTCTGCCCAGCGGTGACGGGTGCGTGGCAGGCACTACCCAGGCAATTGGGCTTAATTATGCATCGCTTACTGCTGGCAGATGTCTTTGTGCCAAACAGTAGCAAGCTCAGATCAGCTTGTCACTTGGGCCCCAACTTGTGCAGTAGTAGCCTGCCTGTTAGAGAGAGCCTGGCACTTAGATACCTGCTAATGTCCTCCTCTGGACCAAAGTGGATTACACTGATTCCCACTGGCTTCAAGAGCTCAGACCTGTTACCCCTCTGGCACACTGCAGCCAGCACTGTCCAACCAATGTGTAAGTTATGTGAGGCCAAGCTATGGAAGGTGGAGGGGTGCCGGAAAATGAATATGAGCCAACCCAGCCTAGGTGCCAGAGACTAAAGACTTGTATAAATGCTGTGAGTACTTCCTGTATGTATTACATTGATGTTACGTAATAAGATGTTTAGGTTTGTTCACTCTGTTACACAAGTAGTATAGTGTAGGGTCTGTAACCATTTTCCCTAACCAATTTCACTGACGAAAGTCTATGAAAGTCATGTGATTTCGGATCATGGCCATTTAAGGCTACATTTCAAAAATTTGGTCTACATGTTGCATTATCTTACCACAATATTTCAACGAGCACAAACAACTTCCTGAGTAAGATTGTGAAGGCCTGGGCTTTCACTTTATAAAGACACAGGCCTGCTGCTCTCATTCACAGCCAGCTCATTAGCCTATGGTTAGATAGCCACAATAGTGTGTGGGTGTGTGTGTGTGTGTGTGTGTGTGTGTGTGTGTGTGTGTGTGTGTGTGTGTGGCAGAGCCCGATTGAGTCTTCATGGCATGAGACGGGGCGTCAGTGAGCGTCTGTTTCACACAGCATCTGTGTGGCAGCAGGAGGGGAGGCTAAACCTCTTACACCATGCGCTCTGAGAGCAGAGCATGCTATTGGGCACAGACAATAACCAAATGACTGCCATTCGCTAAATATCCACTGGTGCCAGAGAGATTGGACGGATACAGAGAAAAAGAGACACAGGAAGATCAGATGGTGTGAGAAAGTAGGAGAAAAGGGAGATTCTATCCGCATCTTTCAAAGTGTCTCTGGGCCTTTACCAAGAAGGCTTTCCCACACCAACTGCACAGCAGATGCCATGGCAGTGAAAGCCCTGCAAATCTCGCTCCGCCTGCCCGCTGCCATCCTTCTCCATGAACACTTTGTTGAAACACCAATTTGCTGGGTTTATTCAGCTCCCCTCCAGACGGATGGGCAGTTATTCCCGGCCATGCTGATGACCCACTTATCCCATCTGTAAAAAGCTCAAGAACTGTTGTCTGTTCCAGTTTGGTTGGTTAAAGTTATACCCACGCATGCTGCAGGTAGATAAATAGTTCCCCTCCATGGATATCCTCAACACTGTTACCACCATACATGGTATTACTATTACAGTTCTAACAGAAGTAGTAGGTGGTAGATGGTAAGCAGATAGTATTGGAGATGTAGTAGAAGCAGTTTATGGCATGCCATAATCCTACATGACCCATCGTGTCACTCTACTCACCATGGGTTTCCACCAGATACATCACTTATGATGTATCAAGAAGGTGTTACTGACGACATCACAATGTCGTCCAGATATAGTCTGTGTGTGTGTGTGTGTGCGGGGGGGGGGGGGGGGTCTGAGAGTGCTTGTAATAGAGAACAGAGAGAGAGAATGTACTTAACTCTCAGCAGAAGTCTTGGATCAGGAACTGTTTTTGTAGAGAACCACATCTACACATCTACATCACAGTCAGCACAATCATGACAAAATGAAGGAAGTACAGACAGTCTGCAGGGTAAAGATTAAGATAACTACTTTAGCTGTCTGACATCAGATCTATTTCTTCACAAAAAACAGACTGTCTCAGAAAAAATAGGCCTAAGACTGGGCAAGCGGAAATAGGAAAGTAAAAGGGCAGCAGAACTTAAAAAGAAATGGGCTAATTAGTGGCCTAAATGTGCTGATAATATGGACCAAGTCTTTACAGTCTGACTCCAAGAACAACATGTTTGAAGTCTGTTGAGTGGGGGATTGGCTTAGGTCCCAGCAGGTGGGCCAGAGACTGCTGAGGGCAGCAGTGGGAGAAGGAGGGAGAGCCAGCCAACCAGCCAGTTAGGGGCAGGTCAGGGGCTCCCACACAGGGGAACCCATCTGGATAGGACAGGGCATCCCTGGACCTGAAGCTACTATTGTAATATCCACGTAAACTAGTTTACACTGTTGTGGCAAACAGGGAGACGGATTTTGTAAACTTTGTGTCTCCCATTTGTCCTGCAGTGTTGGAGAGGCTATTGACAGTGTGGTAACAGAAAGGTCACACAAACAAACCTCTTCAGGCTTAATTAGAAGTGTCTGTTTCTGTAGGGGAATACCAAGCTCCTGGTGAAGAAGCAAGGCACAATTCTGTTTGTTTTAACAGAAAACCGCAGTAGAACTGGTAGCTATAAATAACACAGGTTTTCTCCAAATCCAACTTCTTATCTGGAACTAATGCGTAGTAGTTTTCCTGTCAAGATTAGTTTCTACTTCAGCCTTCTTCCAACCATTATAAATACAACTTGAAACTTAAAAGTCAGAAATAGAAATATATTTATTGGGACACGACATCCCCTATCCACATCTCAAAATCTAATTTTATTTCTAAAATAGTTTGGTTAACATGAAATCCCCCACACTTTCATAAAACCGCTAGGCTATAACAAAGTTTGACATAACAAAGGCAATAGCATTCCATTTAATAGGATTACAGTATCATCTTTCTCAAAACATTATTTAAAAACTCTGGATACATCGCTATGGGAGTGTCATGACAAGCTAGATTATCATGTGACAGGGATAGAAGGCCAGCACAACAACAAATCTAAAGTAACATCCTTTTCATCACACATGTGAACTATTTATTTTAAATGCTGGTAAAAGTCATGTGCAAAACTAAAGCATTATTATGGCTGTTTAAACAAACGTGTCTTCTTCGTCACTGTTTCTGCCTTCCCCCACACGTATGTGGAATTCATCACAAGTTAAAGACGACTGCCACAGAAATATGTGGTCCTGGGTGCGTCTACTTTCTCAAACAGGACAAACATATGGGTTGTAAACCTGACATGGCCTCACATTCAGAGCAGCCCCCAAATTGAGAAGCTCAAGGAATTCCTACACAATGGTGTTAGATTTCCCAGCTACCAGAGCTCCCTACTGAGAGACAGTTCAGAGGTCATACAGTCCCAGTGTCTGAATGTGACTCGGAAGGCCTGCTGTCTGACCAGCTACCAGTTCAACTTGGAAGTTGAGTGTAAACAGAGGCTACTTGAGTGACAAATACGCCCTTCCTGGGGTTCTGGATACCATACTGTAGGCAAACTAAAGAGATATTAGATTTTCAATGGAGAAAGTCACTAAACAGCTGATGTCCAAAAGCTCGGTACTAACTGTCAGTACTAACATCTTGAATTTGAACATGCTGCCAAACATAATCTGGAGGTGATGATAAGCTGACTGCTAATATTGTGGAGGCTGCGAGCTGAATATTAATTGTCATGCATTATATTAATAACATGAATAGGTCATTAAATCTAAGGTTGAAAGCATTGGATAACCAATGGCTCCCATGGCCTATGAAACCTGTTCATCAAGTTTCATTAGGCTGTGGGCTACTGGCCGGAATCATCCACCAGAATTCCTTTGTGAATTATCTGCCTTGTTCCAGAGTTTTCCCCAACCCTGGAGGCTTGGAGTAAGCTGGACTGAGGCTTTTCACCAACACACCACAGACTGAGGAAAAGGGATAGTCGGTTGAGAGTGACAGGCTCCTGCTGAGAGCCCTGTCATCTGCAGAAGCACCATCTCCTGAGTGGCTGAGGTGACAGAGTGATTACTCACATCACCTTTCTGTTGACTCACTGGCCCTCTCACATGCACACTATACTTGATTGCACAAAGTGGACAAACCAGTCATGCTTGAATACAAGATAAATAGTTTTGCATAACAAAACTAACTGCTGCTCAAACTTAGCATGCTATGTCTATTTTTGCAAGCTGCAGTAGGCTATAGATGCGTACAAAATGGAACTTTCTTGTTTTGAAACAAGTCTACTCTGCCTGATTCACTGGGCAACTACATTAGAAAAAGATTACATCTGTGGGCCTATTCTAAATAGGTTGTCTATTTTCAACCATTGACAGCTTTCTTTCACTCAAGAAAGAAAAAACAACCTGAATGGTCCTCAGGGACTGATATAAATATGAAAAGCCATCCTTTCTCAGCTGAGTCAATGGGACAAAGAAACTGGCTGTGAATTTAGAAGACAACCCTCTCATCTGGCTAAGCTCTCAGAGTGTCAGTCCAGAACTCCATGCATTCCTTACTTAATTTCTCAGTGGGCCGGCAGGCTCTCTGCTTCCTCCCTGCCATGGACTCATCTTACCTCCGGTCCAGCCATAGCAGCTGGGGCTGTTTGGACAACATGGGGCAGGAAGTTCCAACGAGGGGTTCTTCCTGCGGACCTCCAGGACTGAGACGTTTGGGGGGGCCGCAAACTATTTTTCTATAGGCTAAGTGAAATAGCTTCATAATTTGATTAAGCATGAACCTAACCAGGGGAATAATTAATATGACAGACAGTTATCTGAGTGTAGCCTATAACTCAAGAATATGGGATCTCAGAGATTTATAGATAACTTGTTATTGAAAGTTCACACACATTTTGAGTGTACACCTAGAAATCACTGAACCCTGTCTCTAGAATCAGGCAGCCCTATCAGGTTTCGCTCTGCAGTTCGATCTTGTCATTTCATCATCTTGAAATGATGATGCAGAGGTGGCCAGGTTTTAACTATAAATTGCAATTCCAGTGTCAACAATGACAAACGTGTTCAGAAGGGGTCCGTGTCAGTCATACCATACCTTCAACCTCAGAGGAGCAGAATGTTCATAAAACAGAGCTGCACTCCTGCCTGGTTACAGTTCGACAAGTCTCAACATGTGCTTCATTCCACAGAAAGAACAGCTCACATCCAACACACACCTTCAACACTACTAACAATAAGCTATATTACTATCAATTCTGAAGTGTGAACATAGGTCTATGTCCATTAAAGCAAAGTATGCTTGAAACAAACATCGGTAACATCCTCCCATACAGCACTATTTCACCTTGACACTTTTGACAAGAAGTTATCCCAGAGATGCTGAATTCCAGCCTAAGCCTACTTACCATCTCTGATGTCGATCTCTCTAAAACATCACATTAGGTTGAGTATGCTGTCTATGTTATGTTATATTTTTGGCAGGTGGGGGCAGAAATACTAGTAACACCGCTCTTATTTGTGATGTAAAACACTGGCCAGCATTATTTTGCCATGGATGTTCAGCTAACTGAAACAGCCCATTTGAACCACTGGCTGAGTTTATGGTAATTCACATTGATGCCTCTAAACGTATTGACATTTTGATTACAAGCACTAAATCAAATGTCACATACAATAGCAACACTCCCCCAAGGCCACTTTGTGGTGAACACTGCCTACATGTCAATACATTTGTATAGCTCACATATCTAAAGAGGAAACGTTAAGAGCTCTACCTCACTGACTGGGCGGCCCATGGGCCAGCGAGGAGTGTGTTGTATTAGGTTAAAGCGCTCTTCCACAGTCATAACAAATGTATTCACATCTAACAAGGGTTAGTCAATAATTTTCCAAAAGGAACGTTTATAGACATTGATCAGACAAGTCAGACCAGAGGATCCAACCCTCCAGCCCACCCATACATCAGTGAGAAAGAGGGAGAGAGATGGAGTCCGCTTTGACTGCATGACATCCATGAATTGGATTTCCGATTAGGGGGTATAATGTAATTAGCTTGAGTAGCGTACTTCCTGGTATGAAAAACACAGCGATTCATCAACACTGTGTCTTGGAGCAACACGTCTCTATGTGTTACAGACTGAGATCCTCGCAGTCCTGTGAGCAGAATTCTGATCACTAACAATAAAGCATGTCTCTCAAGTGTACTGTTTGGAATAACAGACAAACATTGTCTCTGTTCAGTAATGAAGAGAGACATCAAGGTTAAGTTATATATGGCAGATCTGTGGCCATGCAAAAAAATAGCAGATTTCAGACCATGTTCTTTTTATTTTATTTTGCATTGCCTGTAAAAAAATATTTTTGGGCTCGGTATAGTACATATTTTAAATATGACTGAGGTATACAGTGAGTTAATTATCAAACCATACCACATGGACCCAAAGGGGTACTGATACAGTATTGTCTGGAGGCAAGGTTAGAAGTTCCTGTGCTATAAATGGTCTGGAGGGATCTCAAACTAAGCGCACTTATCTTTAGATCAGAGGACAACGTCATATCTTGCATACAAGACTCATGTTATGATACAACACAATGCAGGGAGACAGTTCATGCATTGAATAGTTGCTCTTCTACAACAAGACACTGACACATGAGCCCCCGTTTCCTCACAATTAGCAAGGTATACATGCAAAAAAAAGTATATTTCTATAGAGATGTCGCTACCATGTACCATGACAAAACAGTAACCTAATTTGATAGACAGATGCAGGAATATATGCTGAATGATGTCGTGAATAATCATAACAATTCGTGGTTAATGTTATGCTGAAATCCATTTTTAGCTCTCCTAACAAAGAGGAATTCCATTGCGCGTGCACTGATCAGGCTGCGTTGTAGACATGGCGAGAAGGTCCACTAGCTGCCAAGATGCTAGCAAACAACTAGCTTGCCATAAAACATGAATGGGTCGAGTAAGCTTTCTTTAGCGAGAAACTGATGCACCAAAATAGTATAATATTTCGTATGTGGTTTCCTTTTCATTTATTGATTACTTTGAGTTATACAGTGGCGTATCGGACTCGTAACATCTGTTCGCGAGCTCCGCTTCCCATTCATCCACACCACAGATCCCCCCTACCTGAGCAGGCTGGAAAGCGGGTGAGAGGAGGCACCGTGACCGCCGCTGTTGCCACCTCCACCCGTCCCAGATGATCCACTACCACTTCCAGTCGATTGTCGTTTGCCTGAAAGAAGCTTTTCCACGGCAGCAAGATTTCCAGTCCGCGCCGCCTCCAGGAGTTCCTGCTCCTTCCCCATCGCGGGACGAAAAGGGAATCGGGTGGTAGGGGAAAGGAGAGGGTCTGGAATTCCTTAGCGATCCTACTTCGATCTACAGCCGTACAAGTTATCGCTATACTGGGGGAAACAAAGGTTTCCTCGGCTGCTGGGTCAACCTCTCCAGCGGTACAACTCTCCAGGATTCCAGATCGTATATGCTATCGCTCCGGGGAAAAGTTTCGTTCAGCACCGCCAAGCAAACTTCCTTTGCCCTGGTCCTCAAAGCGTCACTTCCTCGAAGCTACCCTCCCCGTGTAGTTTTCCCCCCACCTCTTTCATTTAGCGGTTGAATCCTTCACTACACTAGCCCCATCTATGCGCCTCTCCTAGCTGTGCTCCTTTTCAGTGCCATCTAATACAGTTTGGAGAAAAACGGTTTACAAACAGATAGTTTGCAGCTACATCAGTTCAATTCCATGTTTCCTATTTCAGCGTCACCACAAATTGCCTGTGCAAGCAAAGTAGGTTGCTTTTCTGTCATAATCTTCGATATACAAAATATTTTAATGGTGCATTTTAATAAATGAAGATTTAATTTGGAGTCAAACAAAATATAATTCAATGAAGACATGTCATCATTTATGGGAAATTGGGAATAACCTATAACTAAATGTCACAGTGATGTTTTACACCAGTATGACAACACTTTTGTATTATACGCCAATCATTCGTAAACAGGCATGTGTTTCTCTATGTTACTCTCCTGTGAACAACGCCACAGCAGTTTAATGGGTAAGAAGTGTTTTAAAATTCCAGCAATTTAGGTTTTTGTGTGAACTATACCTTTAAGGCAACAGCCAAAGGTGAACGCATGCGCATCATCGTCAGAAATCGGAGCTAGTCTTTAGTGTGTATGATCTTGTAGCGTAATGGTATTGTTATTGTATTAGTTGTCAATCTCGCTATCAACCAACAATTATTGTTTTCAATACTTAACATAGCTAGTAATACCGTGGATGTGGGCGTTAGCCAGAGTGTATAGAGAACCCAACGAGCCTCGTTTTGCACTGCTTACAGTGTGGCAGTAGCTAGCTAGCACTAGCAGGTAGCTTGTTTCTACATTGTTACTAGTACTAATAGCAGTCTTCTGTAGAGCTGAGCTCCAACAGTGTTGGAGCTAATAGTCACTAACTAGTTAGTTGGTTAGCATTCATTCTGTCTACGGCACCATCATCATCGTGTAACAAAGAGCAACATTGTTCGTGTTAGTAGACTTGTTTAGACAGTTAGTTTAGCTCTATGTTTGTTGCTGTATGCATTTTGAAACTAGCTAACGACTGACATTTTCTGTTTTGCAGGTTAAAGCGATTCAATTTGGGATTGTGCAAAGCGTTAGTAATGGCAGACCCTGCACGGATCAAGAGTGGAAACATATCTGAACAGGCAGCATCGATCTCCGAGGAACTTTCTAAAAGCGAGGACACAGAAGATGTGGCCCACGCCACAGATTCAGATTTAAATGATGCTTCTGGTCAATCAGAGTCTAAACACGAAAACAAACAAGTAAGAACATAATATCAGCATCATCATTAATGGCGAAAAGTATGTATGGTTGGTAACAACAGATTGGTGACATGGCAGTGGGCATTTCAAACAACACTTTTTTCAAGATAACTAAAATATTGCGTAATTGATGTGCGCAGGAGTCTGTGACTGGCGAAGAAGACGAAGAGGGTACTTCCGGCCAGCCTTCCTCCAAAAAGATGAAAATCGAGCCAGAGAAGAAGAAAGAGAAGCGTCACAAGGTTGATGAAGATGAAATTCAGAAGATGCAGTAAGTTGGATGTGCATAGAACGGATGGATTCATTTTAAGTGAGTTAAGTCATTTACTCATTTATTTTAAGTGAACTTCTAATCACATTCTTGTGTTCTCTAGGGTATTGGTGTCCTCTTTTTCTGAGGAGCAGCTGAATCGTTATGAGATGTACAGACGTTCTGCCTTCCCCAAAGCTGCTATCAAGAGGGTATGATCAGAATGGGTTTTTATCCACCATGAAAGTTTGCATAAACAAGGAATTTACTTCGGCCGGAAGCTACCGACCGAGGCAGTCATTATCGGCGCCCTGATGTTGTCAATATTGCCCATTTTAATGTTTCTTGTTCCAATAATTTTTAGTCCACTGGGAGCAATAATGCTGTGTTGTAATTTGAACATTGGCACACCATTCCGTTTCAGTTGATCCAGTCCATAACAGGATCATCAGTTTCCCAGAATGTGGTCATCGCCATGTCGGGCATATCCAAAGTCTTTGCCGGGGAAATAGTGGAAGAGGGTAAGATGCATAGCTATTTGTAGGATACAAAACAGATTTTAGTAACCTTTGTTTCCACGCTTAACATGGTCTTCATAGGCATTTATTAGGTAGTATTGTCACAGATGTACCTTTCCATTGGCCCCTACAGCACTGGATGTCTGTGAAAAGTGGGGTGACACGCCCCCTCTTCAGCCCAAGCACATGAGGGAAGCTGTGAGGAGGCTGAGAAGCAGAGAGCAGATCCCCAACACCAAACACAAGCACATTCTCTTCCACTGATGCCCTGTGCTGTTTGCAGATGGACAGGCAGAGAGCCTAGTGGTGATCAGTTTCCCTTGGATGATGCCAACCTACCACTATGCTCCTGTGCTGAGGCCCAGGCCGAGACTGGGCTCCACACATTCTCCCATCCAATCACCATGGTAGTAAGATTGTGACAAAAGCAACAAAGCAAACTTGCTCTCTACAGTACTGCAGCTGAAATGAATTGTGTTTTAAATCAGTCAGCTGTTAACAGAAGCCATTGTTTACTTTGTTCAAGAAGAGAATCATATACTTTAGGATTTGTTTTATATCTACACGGTAGAAACTGATATGGTGTATGAGACACCAGCAGTAATGTTTTGAAACATTTTATAATAGACATTTTGTCCTAAGCATCACAGATATGAGTCACATCATCCTTCCAGTAAAGATTTAATTTGTTATAAAATGTCTGTCATGTTCTTTATGGAAGTGTAGTAAATGCATCTACTACTACTAAAGAAAATGTAAAACAACAGTTTATAATCTTTTATTGTCACAATTTAAAATATTTTTTACACATACTAATTTGGTTCACAGAACCAGTTTTATTTAGTTAAATTCCATAATGTGGTGACCCTACATAATCTATATAATGATTTAAAAGGAAGTGTTGAGCAAATGAATACTGTTAGAAGTTATTCTCCCTTTTTTGCATTATCCAGAAAGTTGTCTATTCAGGAGGACGACACCAAAACCCCCCTGTAGTGGTTTACTCTACAGCAAGTGCAATTTACAGTGAACATACCACACACATCAAAGTGCAAATGATTCACAAAAAATTTAACCATTTCAATGCATTTGGGCTCCTATTGCAATAAAGAGAATGATGCTATGATAGTATGATAGTAATTGAGGTGACTGGTGGCTACAGGAAACACAGCCCATGCAGGAAGGGACATCCAGTATCCTGCCATCTTGGATGGCACAGTTGCTCAGGCCTGTGTTGTTATGGCAACACAGATGGGCCATGCAGATGGGGAGGTAAGAGGGTCCTATGCAGGGATTGGAGAAACCCTGCTGTGGACTGACAGGACAGTGGAAGGGGCATTTCAACAAGCTTAGTCACGGTTACACTGCTTTCACACTGAGACAACCAATGTTCTCCTTAGATCACAAACTGACAGCAAGGCCATGCAAAACACAAGTATTAGCAACAAATAAAAGAGCAGCATATAATAAATGAGGTGATATAGTTGATGATATGCTTTGTTAAAATTTGACTGACCTTGAGCTCAAGTACACACATGCAGGAAATGACAAAGAAACCTTTCAAGTACCTTGACATTTATACCGTAAAATAAATTTAGGGAACCTAAAATTGTCTGGCTTAATAAACTATGGCATAATGGTTCTTGTTTGGGTAGGACAGAGTTTTTTGTATTGCTTTATATGTTCACATTCCCTTATCAGAATGCAACAGTCATTGATATCTTGGACGGCAACTCAATCTGAAGCCCTCGGATGAGGCAAGGTGCAGTGGCGTATTGTGGCCAGCAGAGGTCTCACAAGTCCAAATCATGAGACATTGTAGCAACGCTACATGCTCAGGCTGTAAATTCACCTGATATCCTACCATCCCTACTGAGAGACGTGTTTCTTAGCCTCTATGCTACAAACCATTTATTACCACATTATCAAAGTCTCACACCAATGTCTCATCAGGATATCAGAATGCCATGCACTAATCTGTTATGACAACAGAAAAATCTTGGAAGTAATAATAAACAAAGCTTTGGTTTTAGAACACCCACATGAAAGCCTCTCATAGGATAAATATGTTAACAAAATGTTAACTACGACTGTCTACATCCATGGACATTCAATACAGAATACTGGAAAATAAATTGACAATAGGCATAGTCTAGTTCCACACTGTTGTGCAAGCGAAACATAACAACAAATTGGCACTGACGCATTAGCAACATAAACTTTCATGTTAACACCTACAAAAACTGAATTTGATCTACTGTCTATAGCAGTGCTTCTCTAATACAACCAGCAGTGACTTGTCTTGTTTAGAGTATTTTTAAAAGTACACTGCAAAATGACTAAACCAGAGGCAGCTCCAACTCCAATTAATTTCCCACAATTATCATGTAACATTTCCTTCACATCAGAGGACTGATCAAAAGGCATGTATAGAGTAGACATTCAATCCAAAATTCAAACACTGCTTTTACAGTCACAATGATTCCTCAACATTTCTTATAAACACAACGAAAAATAATACTGGGAATAATATAACCCGTTGTCAGAGAACAGTTTGGGTTTGAGAGGGGTCACTCCTCTGGTAAAACAAGGAGGACGGCAGGATGGTGAGATGTACCAGGTGTGCTTTGGGTGCAGTGCAGTTCTGCTTACTGAAGTCAAAGTGCTTATTATTCCCTACTCTTCTTTTCACTATACATGAGCTAAAATAGCAGCCTCTAACTACTCATACACCTACAGAATATACACCTTTAGACAGGATCTAGTCCATGTTACAGATGGTGTGTTTTAGCTTTATAAGGAATGTGTGAGCCTGTAAACTCGCACACCAACATTCCAATAACATGAGCGGTTTCCGCACACACACACAGCATGCCTGACAGTGGATGGGTTGTACAACATGGACTCTTCAGCGGAAAACATGAGGGCCAGACAGCTCTCCGGCAGTGTAACAATAGTGCATGTGTCAGACTCCTTTTGGCATGTTCTTTACATGGTTATCAAACACAGATGATTGCGAAAATCTAAAGGCAATCATTGTTGTTTAATGAATGGATACTGTGCCCACAGGGGGGAGCCTAGCTGCTACTCTATAGCGCTGTGAATGAGATCCAACTGTGTAGTGAGAGAACATGAGACAGCAGTTCCTGCAAAATACTACTGAGTTAAACTGATTAATTTTGTTGCCTGACTATAGGAACATCTGGGTTCCTTGGAAGTGACCGTCTGTGCAAAATGTAATCAGAGTGGTGTGAGGTTTGGAAAACCAGGTTCCTTTTCTTCTTCAGTTTTCTCAATTTTTGTTGAACATCTGAGTTCCTGATGCAAACTTTTGCCTGTCACTGACCAGGCCAGGGACAGGCTCAGAGGTCAAATGTAGGGTCATACTTTCTGACCTCCAGAAGGAGGCGCTCTCTGTCACTGAGGGCTTGGGAGAGAGCACTCTGTGTATCAGAGAGCTGGGACTCCAAACAAGAACTCTGGAAAGAGAGAGAAAGAGTTAGTTACCTTTAATCCCTCATAATTAACCCCAAGGTGGTTCTACTATAGTAAACTATACTCCACAAAGCTGTTGTAATTGTAACACGAGGCCTAATTGCCACTCAAGACACTAAGCGCATCTCTGTTTATCCGCCTTCTACCTGACCGTAGCAAGACTATTACAATTACAGTATCTATGTTACAACCAATCCTTCTACCATTACAACATCAACACAGGTTCTGTGTCCAGGTCAGGTGATAGGCTGCACTCCTTTCACACTGCAGGGCTGAGCTTAGCTGAGATGCACTGCACACAACTGCTACGACAGTTGTTAAGAGTAACCAATTATATTAACTGCACGTATATCAATAAATTACATAGATCTGTGCTTAAAACCAAGAAAAAGATTGTAAAACAATACAAAAGTTGTTGGATAAGACCTACGGTTTAATGATTTTAGGATGCAACTTCCAGAATTAAAAACAACTCCTACAAGATAACACCCTAATAGACAATGCAATACAATAAATCCTTTTGTTACTGGCTCATGCTTTGGTTGGCTGTGTGTGTTTATCTTCAATCCTTTAAAGCCAAAGCAAATCTCATTGATAACAGTGACGCAACTGGAAATACTGATAAGCATGAGTGAAGCGAGCAAATGGATGTCATGTGTTCATTCGACAGGCCAGTACCTACCGTGCTCTGTTGCAGGAGGGAGCAGGACCTGTCTGGCTTCTCTGCACAAGCTGGAGAGCCCCTGCCTTCTCCACCTGCAAGCCAACACAGCACAGGGCAGAGTGTTGTAGATGCACCATTGTTAACTGACAACACACGCCACAAGCCTGTCTTCTTTCCCTCTGCTCACCTTTGACCCTGAAGAGGCCTTCGTCCGTGCGCTCCAGCAGTAGCTGTTCCAGGGTGAAGGTGGCCGGGACGGGCTGGGGGGCAGTGGAGAAGATCTTAGGGTTGTCGTCCTAGAGATATGGAGAGAGCAGTGGTTAACGTCATGTCCTGACTAGGGGCTAAAGAACACTACCTGCTGCTTGGCACTGCCTCCTGCCTCACCTTCAGGGTGACGGTGATGTTGTTCAGGTTGATCCTCATGGGCTGGACGTCAGCGCTGAGCTCGTCCTCCAGGAAGGGTCCCAGGGTGGCCAGGGTGGAGGCCAGCAGCTCAGCGTGGAAGCCCTGCAGCAACAGCTCCAGGAAACCCACAGACTCAGAAAGAGCAGAGTGACGGCCTGCACATGGACCCATCTCTGCCCGCATACACATCACCGGAGCTCCCCGGCTGCCCCTCTGTCCCTGTCCCTGGCCCTGGCCTTGTTTTTGGTTCTTAGGAGGCCCACCTGGGGCTGGAGACAGGAGGAGGACAGGACAGAGGAGCTGTCAGTCAGTCAGCTGAGAAACACTGATGGATTTGATGGATGGACCGCTTTGGTCAGTGAGCCTGTTGTTCGGTGAGGTGCAGTAGACCAGGCTAACATACCTGGTATGAGACCAGCCAGTAAGTCAGACACTTGGATGTTGCCCATCTGTGTGGGGGTGAAATCCTGCGCCTCTAGCGCCACCACCTGGTTCTCTCCCCTCACTTCCACCACACAGGATATCCCACTGAGGAGCAGCAGCAACACAGAGGCCTGCTGAGCACAGAGACACACAGAGACACACAGAGACACACACAGAGACACACACAGAGACACAGTTATAAAAGAAAGCAATAGCTATGATCTGATCCAGCCATTGTTTATATGTGTGTGTGTGTGTGTGTTCGTGTGAGACCCACCTCATTCTGGGCTATGTCCTCGGTGCTCTGGGACAGGGAGCTGCTCAGGTCAGCTGATGAGCCTCCCTCAGTCCCAGGGGCGGGGCTGCCTTGGCTGGCTCCCAGCACTGAGGAGCTGTTGGGACGCATCGACTCCACCCCCGACTCTGAAACCACAAACACGGCCGCTCAGATCAGGAGGACAGGACTCGACTACCACAACTTACTGTTCTCATAGTCCCATTTCACATGCCACTCTCTGTCTATGTGGAACACCGTGTCTGTGCTACTTGGCCTTGTAGTTGATGATGGATGTTGAGGTGAGCTACCGGTGTCCATGAGGATGACAAAGTTGTCGCTGGTGTCGCTGTCGACTGAGAGGTGGTCATCAGGCAGGCTACCGTCCAGGATGGCGCTGTCAAAGGAGCGCTGGGAAGGGGACTGCTTCATCGACTGGAGACGCAGGCTGGCTGTCAGGGAGGGGGACTCCTCCTGTCGCTGCTCCCTGGAGAGACAGAGAGAGGGAGAGAGAGAAACAGAGAGGGAGAGGGAGAGAGAGAGAGAGAGAGAGAGAGAGAGAGAGAGAGAGAGAGAGAGAGAGAGAGAGAGAGAGAGAGAGAGAGAGAGAGAGAGAGAGAGAGAGAGAGAGAGAGAAAAGAAGAGCAACATAAAGAGTCAGAGATGTATTGGTAGAGAGTAAATGAGTGGGCGGAAACAGGCTGTGTTTACGTTTTCCTCAGTCAAACCATCCAGTGCGCGGTGTAAATAGATAGAGCTACGGGGCCAGATGGTGGAACGCCAGCAGGGGAGCCTACCTCTGGGGAGTGAACAGCTTGCTCATCCCGGAGCTTCGACTCAGGATGCTGAAGGCGTCTTTCGTGATCGAGAAAGCCCCTTTGGTCAGGTCCACTGAGGCACTGAAGGCGTCTTTGGTGACATCCTTGGTGGCATTTAGGGCGCTGGAGAGCTCCCCCTCCAGGCTGAAGGTGGAGGGATCTCTGGAGAGCACTGGCAGCTGTCCAGGAGAGAGAGGAGGGGAGAGAACCAGGTCCGGGTCCTCCACCCCTTCCTCTACAGCCTCGCAAGCTTCCTCCACCCCTCCATCCACCTCCTGGTCCAGTTCAGCAGGAGCACAGGAGGGAACCGGAGCCGTGCCATTCTCTATGCCGCTGTCCTCCAGGGGCCCCAGGCCTGGCTCCGTGGCCTGACGGGTGAGGGACAGGTCGGAGTCCGTCAGGCTGGGGCTGGGGCTGTCTGTCTCTGGGGTGCGGGCCTCCTCCTGAGGCTCCGTGGTGGCTGGCGGGAGCAGCAACCCCAGCTCCACTGAGTCCATGAGCAGAGCCAAACACACCGTAGGGGGGTCTGGCTCCTGGCCCCGAGCCTGCTTGGCGTCCCGTGTGTCCCGGCCCAGCTCGCCTCCCAGTCGGGCCAGAGTGTCCTTCATCCTCAGAAGAGACACGTACTGGTAGTGGTTGAGCCACACCTTGACTGGAGTGATTGTGTGGACCAGGAGGTGGATGGAGGCCTGTGGTTGTGGGGCCTCCACCTGACTGTCAGACCTGGGGTCCTGGTGCTTGCCCGGGTTGGAGGGTGGCTGGCTCTGCTCTGGAGGTGCGTGGTGGGGACTGCTGGGGTTACTGGTGGCGGACAGGATAGAGTCCTGTCCAGCTGGCGAGGACAGACAGCCACGCTTGAAGGCTGACGGGCGACACATCCACACAGATATGGCGAAAGGCTCTACAAAGGGCTGGGATCTCCCCTTGGGGCCTCTCTTCGCCCCATCAAAGTTTAAGGAGAGCCGGGACAGGCTGAGGGACCAGACATCCTGGGTCCGGGGGGGCCTCCACCCAGACTGGGCCAGGGGCTCCCCATCCAGGGATTGCTGGAGGAAAGTGGAGGGCAGTGGGTGGAAGGCACTCTGGTCTCTGGGGAAGGGGCAGGGGGGAGAGGCCTGGAAGAAGGGGCGTGTGGCGAAGCAGCCGTAAGTGCCGTTAAGGTCGGCTCTCGTGCCGTGGGGGGAGTGGCGAGTGTTACTGAGGACCGTCTGAGGGACGATGATGCTGAGAGACTGGGGCCGCTCCGGGTGGTCTAGGATGGAAGACTCCAGAGGAATGATCAGCTTCAGAGAGAGAGAGGAAGAGAGAGATAAAAGAGAGAGTTAGAGAGAGAAACCAGCCAGGGAGGGATAACATATACATTACCCAATCTTGTTCACCTTTAGCTGGATCGCGTCCATACGAATGTCCATATGCTCCTCAGCCTTGCTGCTGTCCTGGAGGTGGTAGAACGCCTTGACTTGCTCCAGGGTCCGCAGCAGACCTCTGGTGAACAGGTTGACCCACAACACACTGGCTGGGTCGACACACAGCTGCAGGCCATTCAGCTGTGCATACAGGTTTGAGTCTGGCACTGAGGAGAGAGAAGAGGCACGGGGGGAAGAGATGAAGGAAGGTTTCACTCAGATCATTGTAGAACTCATTGTAAACAATGGCTGGATAAGATTGTTATTTGTTAGTTGCTTGGAAACTGATGATCCACTTTAAAGAAATTGGAGTGCATCTGCGTGTTCAACTTGTTTTAAGTTCTTACCAGGTAAGCCAGGGCTGTCAGAAAAGTAGTACTCAGTGAACTGCAGGTGGATGGCTGGGACGTTGTCAGCCAGATGCAGAGACTTGCGGTTACATGACAGTAAGGACTGGGTCTTCTTACTGTGGCGGCCCCCTGTCGACACCTGGATGAAGAAGAGGAATTAAGTTCTGGATTTCCTTTACAGTTTGGTCCTAGCCGTGAATATGGGGAAATCAAGTTTGAGACCTAAAAGGAATCAGAACGGTGTAATGCTACATCCTGTCACATGAGTTTAAACCACACAGTGAAATGCTTTATTGAGAATAAAGTTTCATTTACTCAAAAATAGCCTTCAAAATGTCAAAAGCCTATTTTTGTGAAAACTGTGACCGTAGTTGAACTCATATCCTCTGCAGATATGAAAGTAGACAAAGCAAAGATGGAAGTAGAGGTTGCCGGGGGTTTTCTCTCTTAGTTTAAAGGCTTTAGCTAGTGAAGTGTGACGTGGTGAAGGCTCATCTCATTACTAGAGTGATTGCAGTGATAGGCTAGGGGATTTCAGGTCGTCCCTGTAATCGTCATAACATTCCCCAAAAAATGTTAGATTAACTGGTGTCAATCTGCTATAAACCCTAATACCCTGAAAAAGACAACTAGCTTTAAAATCCTGCTCCATTAGAGAGAGCCAGAACCAGTCACCTGGTGAATGTCCAGGTCGTCCACTCTGACCACCACACAGCTGGAGCGCAGCCTCTTCAGCGGGGTCCTGGACGGTTGCTCTCTGCCTGGGGGGCTTGTCTTGGGAGTGGGCTGTCCGTCTACAGAGGTATGCAAGTACATGACAGTCATATATTTAGGGTGCTCCACGGGGTCACGTCAAGCACTCCACCCATTTCATCTAAAACATACTGTACCAAACTTTTCATGTGACCCCATTCATAAAGGTGCCAACAAATCTATACTTCCACGCTAGGATGTTGTGATCTTACTCGGGGCCCTCCTGGCTGGAGAGTCCTTAGCTGGGTTGGAGTTCTGGCAGTGTGGCCCGGGGATGCCTGAGGCCTCCACCCTCCTCTGGAAGTCCTGCAGCAGTTGGCCTGCCCACTGCGCTCGAGCCTCCATAGCCCCACAGTGGCGCTCCCAGTGGCGGCAGCCGTCACCTTGGAGATGAGGGGACATGATTAGACTGATACTGAGGGCCAGACCCTTGAACCCATGTGACCCTTCTCACGATAATGTTACAGGTGGTGCTGTTCTACAATTCACACTTGAGGAATTCCACTGAGGATTATAGCTGTGGGCAGGCTCACCCAGACAATTAGTCTGCAAGAATGGCAATCCTCCTTACTATTAGTCTGAATGAATGCTGAGCTTTCAGAGGGAGTATTTATAGGCGAAAACACTGAGGGGCAGTATTCTCACCAGGCCTGTGAATTGGATAATAGTCAAAGCCAAGCTTCCTGAAGGTCAGCTGCATAGCACCCTGGGAACCAGGAGGCGGGAGCTCTTCTGTGTGACATAAGAACATAACTGGTCAAAACCTTTATGACACGTCTGGCAACTTTACATAAGTTTAACCCTCCATCAATATAGAGGACTTTACATCTGTGTAAAAGCTCTAAATGAAAAATGCAGTAGGTTGATCCAAAGGTAGACAACCTATACTACTGGTCCTTAATTTGGTAGATGTTCTGCGTCTGACCTGAGTCCATGGAGGAGCTGTCGTTGCATATGTGCAGGTCCAGTCGGGATATGAAGGTGTGGTAGGAGGACTCTTTAACATCGTACAGGTCAAAGTACTGGCCCAGGTTGGAGGGGGCACCGCTGGGAGGGGGCGGGGCGGGGGGATCAGTCCACAGGGTGTGGATGCCAGGGGAGGGGGGGGCAGTCTGCAACACAGACAGGACATTGCTCCTCATTAATGAAGCAGAGCAGTATAACACACACTAATAACAACACTAGGACAGAGGTAATGTTACAATACAGATATCACTGTATAGAAACGGGACTATGACAACCATAATACGTATTATAGGCCGTCTATATGACACAAGAGCCCATTGAATGAGATTTGCTGACACTAGGTTGCGGAGTAGGGAAGGGTGTTGTGGTGGATGTGGAAATGTCAGAACAGCAGGAGGACCTGTAGGGACTCAGCAGCCATACTCTTCCTCTGCTGGGCAGATTTCTCCATGGCCTCGCTCAGGGACTTGGCGTAGTGGATGACAGCCTTGAGCTGGGAGTCTGTCAGCACCCACAGCAGGTCGTCCAGGATGAACAGCAGTTTGGACGCCAGCACGTTGCAGTCTTTCACCTGAAACAGGGATCAAGAGATTAGGTGGTAAGTAAACAAGAAGTAAACAGTGACTTGAACCAATATACAAGTCAGACTGTGTAGAAGCCCCCGTGTCGGATACTGGAGGTCAGGCTTACCCTGCGTTTGAGGGCGATGCGGATGCGCCCCTGGTTGGTAATGAGGCGTAACGGGGTACTGCTCAAGTCCTGGTCCTCACTCTCGATAGCATCAGCCTCAATGCGCAGACTCTGCCAGTTGATCTCCTTGAACGTCAGCACCTGAGGGTTGGAATGAATAGACAAACGCTCAAAGACAAACCGGAGTTCACTAGCAGGCCAAATGAAAGTGGATCCTATTAAACAGCAACATTGTCATCTGTAAGCTTAAAAAAAAAAACTGCAATAGTGCATACTACAGTCATAGGGTTACCTAGTCACTGGAGATCAGCTGCACTTTTATAACATGATTAGTGGGGCTCTTTGAGCCAGACAGGAAATACGAAAACAGTCATCACAGCCAATAACACTGAGCAATTGGACTAATTAAGTGATTAAATACTGGACTTAGAATCAGAGGCCTGATCTGTAGGCTGAGGATTCTGTACCGTCTATGCGGTGATCTGACACAGGCCAGACAGGCCTGGGGGAGGTGAGCTGTACTCTACCTCTCCTCTCTTGGGGTCAGTGACGCGGGTGTAGCGGAGGTCACTGCGCTGCCATTCGGGGTTGAGGCTGTTCCCCTGTAGCTGCCACAGTTCGAAGGATGCATGGAAGGCACGGGCCTGCACCTTGATAGTGATGGAGTTGATGATGACCGACATTCCCTCCACCACCTTCTCAGCAAAACCATACTCACTGCACAGCAAGGATGAGACGCTATTGAGGTAAATAACTGGGAAAGAACTTGACTGTGCAGTTTCATAGATGTCTGATGCATTCACCGAAAGTACTTTTACAGACAGTGTACACATGCATACTTTTCACCACTTTGCTGAACAGACTAGATTACCTCTGGCCTGCAGTGATAGCTATGGGGGAGGGGCCATTTGGTGGCCGTGGCTCTTCACAAGTCCTCATCTCTACCTCCACCTTATCGAGGAACTGCAAACAAGAGTGAACAGCAAAACAGTGATCTGAGCGTGTGTCATGCAGCACACTATGATTAAAGACTACACCCTGATAGCAGTTAAACCAATTAAATGCTAAACCAACACATTTTGTAAGACGGAGAAAGTTCATGTGAGAGTGGGAGAAAAAGAGAGGGAGAGGGCGTGTGAAAGAGAGAGTGACAGTCAAAGAAGGGGGGCAAGAGAGAGAGAGCAAGAGAGGGAGAACAACAAAGGGCTGCATTCCTACCAGGCAGATCGGGCTGGTCTTTAACTTTGTCCATTGTATCTGGATGAAGACAAAACAGAAGTTGCATCAGTACTACTACCCAACTTGTCCTTCATATGACTCAGCAGCTGTCATACATACACAACCATCACTCATTCATATGGTCTTACATTTTATGACCAAACTAAAACACACTAAATACCATAAGCTAGCCAGGCTTCAAACTTATCTTCAAGACAGATCGTTAACCTCTCCAGCCTTGATCTTTGCTAGAGCTCTCTCCCTTGATGAGCTTGGGTACTTTGATACAAAGGCTGGCTTTGCCAGTGGCCTTTAGTGTCCCTCAAAAACATTCCTCTGCATTATCTCTGGCCAATGATCTCTGGAGATGCTGCACAGTGATCTCAGGGTCGTTTCTGAGGGATGCTGATCCGTGTGATGCTGTTACTCTTAGTTTCCTCATGGCTTCTCTGGCCTTGTAACCGTGAAACCACAGCTTCACAAGTACAACTCACCATGCCATTCACCAGTATTATACATATTACACATTGTATACAAGTAGTCAGACTAAATGTCTCCATTTGGTCTATATGTACAGCTAATATGAATAATGGGGTTCACAGGTCACACAATTCTTAACTATTCCCCTCAGAACAAACACTTTAACTGAGAGTCAGGTGGCTGAGCGGTGAGGGAAGCGGGCTAATAATCCGAAGGTTGCCAGTTCGATTCCCGGTCATGCAAACTGACATTGTGTCCTTGGGCAAGGCACTTCACCCTACTTGCCTGGGGGGGAATGTCCCTGTACTTACTGTAAGTCGCTCTGGATAAGAGCGTCTGCTAAATGACTAAATGTAAGTAAACTGCAAAAACTAGATTTAAGGAAAGAAAAGCATGGAGTCATATCTTTGTATCTTGTCATCTCACCCTGATTGCAGCTTTGTTGCAGTAGACCCGGGTGACAGCCAGCCAGGTAGGCAGGTCCAGCATGTTCTGAAGAACCTCCTCATCCAGCTCCAGGTTGGACAGCTGGCCCTCCCCCTTCAGGGTGCTCAGGTTGATCTTGTCAGGGGACAGGTTCTTAGTGAACCTTCACAGGGGAAGAAAAAGAAGAACAAAAACATCAAGGTTGCAAGATTGCTTAATTATTTTTATTAGCATTGATTCATGCATATAAACATTTGAGCACAATTCTTGTCATTGTCAACTCTGTACAGACACAAGTGCCAGTACTGATGCCAAGCCTAGCTAGTGAGAATGGGTTTGACTAGTAGATTGATCCAAGCTGGGCAGCTGGGCAGATTCCCACAACATGACTATTTCACCAGCTGCCTTGACCCTTCCACTCCAGATTTGACTTGACTAACACTCAGACACAGTATTAGGACTGAGAGTCACACTTATAAAACACAGTTAGTCTGAAAGTATGACTTGATTGAAACAGACTAATCCTCATTTTCTTCACTATCAATGTACACACCATGACAGGATTGGACAAGTTTGACCTTTACAGAACACAAGATGTCATTTCATACACCATCACAAAACAGGTCATATTTGGGCTTTGACCAAAAGCTACAGGAAAAGGAACCTTAATGTTGTGAATGTGCCATACAGTAGCAGTAAAAAAACAATCTTGAAAATGTTCATAAGCCAGTCTAACTCAACACGTGCAGATCACCCTCAGGCTACAGTGAACAATGACTCCTCCTGCTTCTGAGACAAGTCACAATGGTTGTCATTGAGCATGCAGCTGTAATTACATTAAAGCAGATCTACCATACACAAGACTTTGTTCCACCACAGTGGATAGCATCAGCCTTCTGAGCTCTCCCTCCCTCCCCCTAGGGAACACTAACCAGCTCAAAATCTTGCTAACACTCAAACACCTAACAGTGCACAGGAAATAGGCTGTGAGTAACATAAATTGGTGAGCCTAAAACAGCTAGGCCTAAATGAAAGGCAGAGAATGAAAAGCCCAGAATGTGCATATTATTATTTTTTAAAGCTAGTGCTTTCTTTATAAATCAGACATCAGAGAACTTACCAATTAGTCTGTATAATAAATGGTGGAATGTATTCATAAAGACCAAAGCAGATCCTAATTGTATGAATTAGCATTTTTCAACCGTGCCTATTAAGCCTAACTCAGATTGGCACTGAGTGAGAGAAAGCTTGTTATTTTGTCTTTGTCTATTTAGCCATGTACCAAGACATTGTGGAGCAAGGCCATTTTGGCTCTAACGCTAGGTCATCTCGGCCATTAGACGGCCATGCACTGTACTTGAATAAGCCTGATTCGATTGTTGTCAGTGCACCTAAGAAACAGTAAGGTGGGCTGTGAGAGCAATGAGACTGATAGGTTGATACTGAAAATGTCTGAGAGTTTTGTGTTCTGATATTGAAATTGTATCTGTTGGCCCATGAACAATGACCAAACACCAAATTAAAAAGGAGTGGATAGGGGGTAATTACAAGGTGGTGAGTATGTGATTAAAGGCTCAAAAAATCACACAGAATCTTACATTTTCAGCTGCCTGGTTAAGTTGTTGACCTACATGCAGCCCTGAAACAACCAGATATGCCATTCATATGGAAATAAGCTGACTCTTATTAAGACATTCAAGGTCTACAAAAATAAGTAAGATACTTAGACAGCTTCCGAAAAACGCTAAGTAACATTTCCCCATTAAATGCTAATATATCCTTACTGGCATAAGGTTGCCAATCTGACTGATTTGGGCGTAGTGTCAGCAAACACACAGTTAACCATACTTAGCCTTTTGCCCATTCAGCTGCACCACTAGTTCCAGTTTATTCATAACAGTCCTTCATAACGACATACACTGACAAATACACAAGCACTGAGAGCAAAGCCAGCATTACAGTACCATACAGCTAAACATAAAACAATAGGAAACTTCAGTCCAGCATGGAGATGCTTAGTGTCTGGCTTCTTGAACAAGGGACAGCCGTGTCCAGTGGCCTGATGCCAGTTCATTATTTATTTTTGTTGTGTTCAATTCTTGTTTATACAACAAAAGACACAACTAAAATAATTTTGATTTGCACAGTACCCTACTTCGCTTGAACATTATATGCCATGTTGATATGTGGATATATCTCGAAAACGAGTCAACAATGCCGAATGCTTGGACATAAAAACCATGTACATAAGCTGTCTTGCAGTCAGCCAGCCATGGTTATTCCTCCTGCTGGACTCCAGCAAAAGGCCTAGCATGTTAAAATACTCACTAATACTGTATAACACAGTGTTGTTTCAGACAAAAACGTCCCAGCAGTCAATCCCTATACTTTTTTGTAAAAGCCGTGCTGTGGTATACTGTATTACTGACGCTAGGCTACAGATACCAGTGCTGTTCGATCAAGTAGCTATTGTTGGTACTGTAGTGCTATGCTGCTTGCTAGACGTCGGTTCAGTAGTACAATCAGAGCCATGGCTCTCAATACCAGAAAACCTTAGTAGCTACTAAACTAGCATAAGACTAACTAATTGTATTTGCTTGGCTAACCATCTCTCTTACCTTGACAAATGTTTCAGTATTTGCTTTTTGATTATCCCAGCCATTTCTGTTATAGAGGTGTGTCGAAGATTTGACTAGCGAATCTCATTCATTGGCAGAACATTTATTTAAAATGTTCGCTGTCCCCTCGACCCCGCATCTTGATCCAGTTCAGTTGGTCGTGTGGTGCTGATGATGTCGTTAAGCTCTCCCGTACTATAACCGGCCAGTTGGTGTCCCGGACAGCGCCTATATACAAGCCTGACTTGAAAACATGCACCCAACCAAAGCTATTAAACTGTCAGAAAAGGCAACGATGCTAGCTATTGCTGTTGTGCACTAAAATGCACATATGGCTCCACCTGCTGTTTGAAGGGATTCTGAAGAAAAATGTGTAAAACACGTTCAGTGTCATTTTCAGAAATACGGTATAAAATAATAGTTAATCCGAGTATCTTTATTTATTATATAGCTAACTTTAATGAAATAGTGACTGTTTCTTTAGCAAGTTTAGCTACTATTTACACCAGTGAATATCAAACTGCACATCATGCCTCACTTAAAAACGAAAGAAAGATGTAAAATGTTGCTAAATAGGGCAATTTTGGTTCTCTCCCTTACCCGCAGGTCTGGCCCGACCCAATAAACAAATCAGACCTTTGTTTATGGCCCCACGATTGGTTCGGTTACCCAAAACATTTTTTGACAATCAATGGGCCATACAC
This sequence comes from Osmerus eperlanus, assembly GCF_963692335.1. Lineage (NCBI taxonomy): Eukaryota > Metazoa > Chordata > Actinopteri > Osmeriformes > Osmeridae > Osmerus > Osmerus eperlanus. The sequence goes on from NC_085021.1 coordinate 14,048,524, forward strand.
TTTTTGTTTAGGGCCCCAAAAACCCTAGGGCCGGGGCCCTGATTACCCGTATGGAAATGATGGACCTTCGACATTAAATATCTTACGGCTCCTACTCATCACTCATTTATGTTGCTGTCATTGGGTGTCAAGCTGTAACAATGTCTATGTAGCTGTGCTTCTCACATCACACTGTTTTCTTCAGCCTAATTCTTGTTTGTTTTCAACTTATTTGTCCTATTTAGTACCAAAAAGGTCAAACAAACACAATAAAATCTACTTTCTAGAGTAGGTTATACTGACCGCAAAAACATGTAGAATCTACATTGTAGACGGTAACCTACTACGGCCTTAAAGTTCGCCAAAAGGCAAGTAGTGCTATAGCAAAATAAGCTATTTCAAGTAGCGCTGCGTATGCGCATTTTTGTGGTTGCTGTCCTAACCCTCTTGAACATTTTCCTCTGCCGAAAAACAGCAGTTTATGGACAGTTCCACCGCAAACCACTGCAAACTACTAGGTGTACCGGGGAGAGGCCCAGTTGTCTTAAACGAAAGTCACGTACCTCCGTGACAGTCATGCGCATTTGGGTTGTTGTTAAGTTTGTTATGACAGGTTGAGGCCTCGGACTAAATTATTATAGCTACCCCTGTCTCTGTCCGGGGAAATCCACGATGGAGGGCATGGAATTAGACCTGGATCCAGAGCTAATGCAGAAATTCAGCTGCATGGGCACTACCGATAAAGATATTCTCATATCAGAGTTCCAGAGACTGCTTGGGTTTCAACTGAATCCCGCAGGATGCGCCTTCTTCCTTGATATGACTAATTGGTGAGTCCGGGGACTGCGGCGCCCTGTCTGTTCCTGGGCCCGACAGAGTTTAATGTTGCTAATGTGAGGTATAGTCAGCTAACTGCATTTAGGGTTTTGCTAAATTCTTATCTTTTCGTTAACAACGACAGGAATATGTGGCTAGCCAATACACATATTTACTATCAGCATGTTTGTTGCTGGAGTGTACCTGCAATCTTGCTAGCTAGCTATCAATATGGCAGTGCTTGAGAGCTAGAGCTAACTTTACCCAGCTACAGCCACTAGCATTATTATTTAAGGCTATATAGCTTACTTAAATGATTTCTTGCTAGTTCTGTATTCATGAAAAATACAAGTGTACATTCACTGTGTAAGGGAATTTGTTAGGTATGTGCATTGCCTTTTAAAGAGGGAATATGTGAGGTGTGTTACGAAATATAAACTTGAGCTTTCTGATGATGGCTGTGTGGGCTGACGGGTAAGTACTGGAAGCTAGGTTAGTTTATTGGCACGGCCTTCATTTGCAAATAATTTGATAGAATAATCTTTCACGTTTATCTAGCAACTAGACGTCCACACTAGATTATTTGTCAGATTTGAAATCTGTTGGGGAAAACCTTCGCGTCCCGAAGTCAGTTTCTTATGTAACAATTTAGCGCAACAACAACGATGTTGCAGGTGAAATATTTGTCTCATTGTTCTGGCCTTTCAAACATGAATAAGTAACCGATATTTGGCATACGAGTCATTTACATTGTAGATGTATTTGCTTATGTATGTAGTTACTTTTACATGCGTGATTGTTGTAGTCAAGTTTAGCTTTCGTGAACATGAATTATATATTTTTTGTAGAAGGCCATGATTTGTTGTCATGTGACGTGTTGGGGTAAGCTAAGTAATGGAGTTGCTAAACTTAGAATTAGTGCTTTACCTTTTATAAACCCTCAACATGTACTCCAGTATCAACAAAAGGACTATCAAAAGCAACTAAGTATGAATCTTGTGAGGGAGTAAGGGTTATTAAAATTAATGTAATTTTTGGATAAGAGCAAGCCTGTAAGTTAGCCTTTATCAGTATCTGATTTAGTCTGTTCATCTTCACCGTTTGAGACTATGTAGCTGAGACTAAAGTTGTTGTGGTGTTCAACTCATACAGGTTTTCTCCCTTTTGTCACTGCGCTCCTAGGAACTTACAAGCAGCAATCGGAGCCTACTATGACTTTGAGAGCCCCAACATCAATGCCCCTTGCATGTCCTTTGTGGAGGATGTGACAATCGGGGAGGGAGAGTCAGTGCCCCCTGATACACCATTTACAAAGACCTGGAGAATACAGAACACAGGTTAGTTGGACTGATTCCCAATACAGACTTGTGATACCTACTGTTAACAGTACTTTCGACATCTGAACTGCGATGGATACCCTGCTTTCTCCTACATGCCTTAGCTGTGTCTCTTTCAGGAGCAGAGTCCTGGCCCCCCGGAGTGTGTCTAAAGTACGTTGGAGGGGACCAGTTTGGTCACGTGAACATGGTGATGGTGCGTTCGTTAGACCCCCAGGAGATGGCCGATGTGAGTGTACAGATGCGGAGCCCTGTGGCTCCAGGGATGTACCAGGGCCAGTGGAGGATGTGCACAGCCACAGGCCTATTCTATGGGGGTGAGGAACTTCTCCAACAGTCATTTTTTTTTTTTTTTTTTTGGAGGGGGGGGGGGGGTTCCGCTGATAACTAAAATGTTACCTAACCCTGAAACGAATGATTCATGTGCTTTTCTAGGCATTTTTAAGTTGGCTAAAGTAATCCAGATCTGTTGCATGATCTGCTTGAGACATTGCTGTGTGTTCCTGGTGGTGTGTTAAAGCTGTTTTCCCTCCGCAGATGTGATCTGGGTGATCCTGAGCGTGGAGGTGGGAGGCCTCCTGGGAGTGACGCAGCAGCTCTCCTCCTTTCAGGCCGAGTTCAACACCCAGCCTCACCGCAACCTGGAAGGAGACTACAACCCCTTTGCCTCGCCACAGAAGAGCAAGCACTCTGGCAGCCATGACAACAGTCTTCATGAGGACAGCAGTTACAAGGACCCTGGGGATACCTGGGATGGTGCCCCCAACCCAATGCAAGCAGAGCAAAATGGACTGTCACACAACTCTGTCAATATAGCATCAAACGGCCTCCAAAGCAACCTATCAGTAGTGACTTACAACCAGGTATGGAGCAACAACTGCCCACATTATTAATATGTTTATTAATCAATGATTATTCTATGAAAAAAACTAAGTTTATTGGATACATTTGTGAAAGACCTCATAAGAAAGGAAATTCAAATGACCACCACAACTCTCAATCTAGCGATTGACTCTTTTCACAAACCCACTGCTAATTATTTGATGTGAGAGCAGTCCTCCAGTCCAGGCCTGCAAACCAGTCTTGCACAAAAATAGAGAGAGCCAGAATGCTATCCTGATATTTAAGGGCTGTCTAAAACTACCCAACAAATGTGTATACATTTGCTAATGCCAGTAGCAAGCTATTTTCAATGTGAGTTGACCAAGGGGCTTTGTGATCGGTTGTGATATTGGGGACATATTAGCAATATTAATGTTTTTTGGGACTTTGAATGGAAGTGCAGACCAAACCGGAAAAACTAATATTGAGAAATATGGCTGTCTCTGAAGTTGTCTATTTCTTTATAGTTCTTTTGTATTCCTCTCCCACAGGGTTTACACGGACCCTATCCTTTCGGGCAGTCTTGAAACACAGGAATGGTCCCAGTCAAGCAGCACTGTGCCCCTGGAGTCACACCAACTATTGAGGAAGGAGGCGTTATCAGGTGCTGATGGAGACTACTGAGATTCATACTGACACTTATGCAAAGCCCCCCTCCACTGAAGCAGGCGAGGCTGCTCTGTTCCCAGTGTTCAAGCTCAACCTACATCCCACATCCAGCGTATGCATGTGTGAATGCTAAGTTAAAATGAGTGCTATGGATGTTTTTAGAAGAAAAAGATGATAATCTTTTTCTGATCTTTATTTAGTTTATTTTTTAGTTGTCAGATTGCAGTAAAGACTACAGTGATGAGAGAAGCGTGGATGTGTGTGTTTGAGCATGTGTGCGTGCTGTTGTGCAACCTGAAAGAGACTAAGAGCCATTTTTTTGCCTTCTGATCCTCTAGTTTCAGATCTGATTTCTAAACATTTGAGTTCTATCTTAACTATCTTAAGTAATCTTTCCAAATTTGACTAGATATACCCTTAAAAATGTATGGATTATTACTTTATCGATATAAAGCAAGTTCCATCTAAAAGCGTATGAAGGATTACAGTATTCTCTGCCATGTTTTACCATTGATTATATTAGAACTAAAATTATCCTGGCATTTCCAAAACTATTTGAAAATAGGAACAGTTCTGGTATTCATTTTCGATTTCCATGGGTTGTTATCAACAGGCGCAGACCAAAATACCTCTGGAAGCAATTAAATAGAATTCGATCGATGCAACATAACGTAATCTTGGTTGTTTACAAAAACGTCTCTTCTCTGGACAGTCATCATATTAAACCCACCCCATGTCGGCCTGAAAAGATTCTGGTTGGAGGGAAATGTGTTTGAATGGGAGGATGACCAGACACATCTGCAAGAGCACATAAAACATGAGCCAGCAGATTTGTCTGATTCCCAGGCTAACAAAGATTACCCTGCAATCTGAAATGTAATGTTGCATTTGTCCACTGGAGAGCAACATGTGATCAGACCCATGCCAAACTCGAAGGGAAACTACAAACAGTAACACTTTATTGGTTGGTTGGAGTTCTGCAATATTGCAAATGATAGCACATTTTTATCCCTATACAGTGCCATTGATTATTAAAATTTATTAATTTTATCATCTTCAGTTGAATGTATTTGATGAATGTAGAAAAATATGTTACACATCTTATTTTAATCTTCCCAAAGACGTTCTATAGATGCCCTGGACTGACATGTACTTGTTGATGTCTTCTGGCTTGGCTTCATGTCATGGTTCTTGACCATTTATCATATTTCCTGTATGACATCTGAAATCAAAAGTTGATCTTTTGTTCAGGCAATTAAATGTATAAAAGACACCCATACAAATCAGAAAATAAGAGACTGTCTAGTCAATGTTTTCTATAGTATAAGTTTCTGAATGTGTACAATTCCTTGCACTTACTGACTGATCTCTGCACTGAGTCATTAGATGTTTATATAATTGTGGTGTCTAGTTCTCTTTGCTATAATGTCTTGGAGGCTATTTAGAGATTTTATTATTTCTTTATCAACAGTTATTGACTTTGACCACCTGGTTTTGACCACCTGGTTTTGACCACCTGGTTTTGTAACCTATGTCCACCTTTTTTAGGCTGGGCACATAACGTCTGCAAACTAACAATTGGCCCCAGGGATGACTAAACTTGGACAATATTGCAGCCACCAAAACCACACCTTCTCATATTTTATACCTGCCTCTGCTGGCTTTTGGTATGTCACTGACCATGTTATTGCATTTGCAATGCTAAAGAACATTGTTTCTCCTCGTCATAAAAGGTATACACTGCTTTATCTTCTCTTGCTCTTCTCTTTTTGTTTACAGTCTGACTCTCTGTAATTGGTTGAATTCTGTATCATTTGTGATGCTCATTTGTTTTCTGAAGTCTTTGTGCTGGATGGATCAGATGGTGTTAGAGTGTAACTTCAGAGTTTTACAACAACAGGATATTTAGAAGACTAGTGAGTCAGAGCGAAGATATGAAAGCTTTTTTCCCGAATGAATGGCTGTTTGTATGATTAAATTATCACTGAATTAAAAAAAAGATGGTGTCCTTGTTCTTTGTAATTCACAATAAAAGTTGTTTTTAGTTTATACAGCACCTGTTCCATTGGATGTGTACGCAGTCCAGGAGATGAAAATGCTTTGATGTCTTGAAGATTTTGTAATACATTTAAATTGACATACTGTATTCTGAAATACCCAATTAGTAGTGCTGCTAAACAATAATATGTATATGATGTAAATAAACTCAGCCCCCCCAAAAAAACAGAAATGTAATCTCCCTTTCAACTGCTTGTATTGTCAGCAAACTTAACTACTAAGACGAACAGAACAAGTTTTAGAGATGTGACTAACATAAATTGAATAATGTGTCCTTAAACAAAAAAAATGGGGGGGCAAAATGAAAAGTAATAGTATCTGGTGCATTATCAGCTGCATTAAATACTGCAGTGCATCTTCTCATGGACTGCACTAGATTTACCAGTTCTTGCAGTGAGATGATACCCCACTCTTCCACCACTTGCAAATTCCTGGACATTTTTGGGTGTAATGGCCCTTAACCTCACCCTGCAATCCAATAGGTCCCTGACATGCTCAATGGGACTGAGATCCAGGCTCTCTGCAGAACATGGCAGAACACTGACATTCCTAACTTGCAGGAAATCATGCACAGAACGAGCAATATGGCTGGTGGCATTGTCATGCCAGAGGTTGCTGAGTTTATGTTTCCTTAAAGTCATTAGGGTGCTTTGGATATCAAGAATGAATTGTCTGCGTGGCATTCAACAACTGTAGCATGTGCTTTTATTAAGTCAATAAAGTCTTAAATCTAAAGGCCTTAACTCAAGTTATGGCCTTGAATGTCAGTGGGGGTTTGTTCCTATCCCACCATGAGTTATTACATTCCCTGTGACAAATGTAGGGGCTTTTCATGGAATAATTATGGCCATCAGTCACTCTGTGGTTGATAACTGTTTATCTCAACTATCGAGAAAAAATTGTTAAGGTCAGTTTCTAAAAGGAATGTGGATGTCTTTTGAGGCTTTTTTTTTAAAGCCTTTATTTGCTTAGCGATGTAGGTAAAACTCCCAAGGGAAAAGATTATTGACAACAATGTGACCAGTCTGTGAAAAGGGTGGGTGTATCCACTCACTTTTTCAGTGTTTTTCAGTGTTCAGTGTCAGTGAATACTGTGCTACTAGCCTGACGGTCAACTGGTTAAATGTTCTACGAAAGAAAAGAAACTGCCTCAGGGAATTCTGCTCAATCATCATTTCAACATATGGGGTTTATAAATAAACAGAACAAAGTGTACACAAAAAGACCACAGCTTGGGTAGTCATGAAGAAAGTGAAAAATCTGAAGACAGGAAGATGCAATGTAAATTGTGTTTTGTAAGATAAAGAAAGCAAATGAAGGAAGTTTCATTTTCGTATGGTAATTAATCTTTGTAGACACATGGTAGGTCTTTTGAATATTTCAATAGAACTGCACAAACATTGCTCTTCTGTTAAATATTTGCACTTACACCTGTAGTTGTCACACAACCTTTTACGTTACCTTTAAAGTTGGGCATTGTTTCTTCTGGGGAAAATAAATGACAGTGGGCCAACATAAGCACCTTCAACCTCTTAGTACAGTATAACTGTAGTCACCATTATCAAATTATATGTATGAATTAGTGCAATCATTTCTGGTCCTGATAAAAGTTTAATGATCAGGAGGAATTACAAAAATCTGTTGATAAATGTATTATTCTTGTATTAGTAGCTGGCATTTACATTTCAAAGGTCTACAATTTCTACATAACTGACTTCAATAAGTTAATTTGAATGGAAAGTGCATGGAGAGAGGGTTAAATAACCCTTGTCTAACAATTTTTTGTCTTCAATCTTGTCTTAACTATTCTGTCCATAAAATTATTTTTTTCTGTGTGTGTATGTGTGTGTGTGTGGGGGGGGGCTGCTTTACCAGTACAAACAATTACATTCACACACACATGAAAAATCGTTGTAGGCTTTCCCATCACATATGATACTATGCTGATACAAGTAACCTGGAAAAGGACCACAAAAAAGGAAGATGTTTCATGAGATGATGTTTTATTCCATTCCATTAAGTCAAATTACTTATAAGGAAACAACTGACTATCAAGTAGGTGTATGTTTTTTTACATTAAACAATTAACCTAACTATTTCTATATTTACTTTTAAATACCTTGTGAAAAGACAGGGTAAAGCATTCATTTATTGATTTACATTTACATTTAATCATTTAGCAGCCGCTTTTATCCAAAGCGACTTCCAAGAGAGAGTTTTACAAAAGTGCATAGGTCCCTGATCATAACAACGAGATAGCCCCAAAACATTGCGGGTAGCCAAACATGAAGCATACATTGTGAAAAGCAAATAAGTGCCAATGGGAAGAACCATAAGAGCATGTAATTAAACAAGTTACAAATTAAACAACATGAACCTCAAAAGTGCAAGAGTGTACCTATAGAAAAAAAAGTACAATAAGTTAAATCAGTTACAACTAACCAACAAGAGCAACTAGTCCCTCAATAAGAGTCATTGTGTTCCTGGAGGAAACTAACATCAGGTCCAGCAAATCATTCCTAAGTACTGTTGTACTCCCGAATTTATCAAAATCAATGACATATTTATATAGAAAAATGTGTGTAATGGGAATTTGAATGTATTTTCTATTTAGTTTTTGTAGTTTCTTTTACAAATGTGTGTGTGATTTGAATGGTTTTGTCCCAAACTATGACTGGAAATTAAAGCTGAGGCTATCAATGGTAATAGATGCCAGGGGGAGGTGTGTGTGTCTGGGGGGTTTTGTTCTCATCACTGTTCACTGTTTACCTTATGAATATGACCTGTTACTAAGTTTTAATGAGGCAAGCATTGCAACATTCTCTGCTGGACACACCTCCTCTGGTATTGATATGCTAGCATGATCAGATTTTTACCACAGGTTTAGCCGTGAGCCAGTTGTCCAGATACTCTAGCCTATGATCAACCAGACAAAAACTTTGGCCAGTCAAAGCTACAGACAGTGCTCCAACCTGCCCAAGGTGTCAGATACAGTGCTGCTGGAGGCATACTGTCCAACTGAATGACCCTTTCCCACCCCAGGGCCATCATTACCTGTGCAAGCCTGAGCACACACATCAGAAGTGAGGGACTTCCTCTACCGATCTTTGGTGTTGGGACCCTGGAAGACTTCAGAGGCTGAGAGATATAGGATAAGTACAGCAGTCCAGCAGCTCTAACCACTTCTTCTAAAGATTACGAACAGGTAAGGCCACAGTGGGAACACAGGTGGCTCATGGGGAGGTTTTCTAAACCGAATTTCAGAAATTTCAGAAACCTCTAATAGCCACAATGGGGAAAACAAATCTATTTGTAAACCAATGCCTCAAGTGGAATGATCAAGACTTTGTATGTATATACAGTATATAGGAATACAATAACATGTCATGATATAGTTTAACCAAAAAGCCTACACTCACCTATGTTATTATACATACTTGTACTCTCAGAATGAAAATATAGGGGTAATAAATACAGATGGAACAGGTGTATAAACAAATAGGTGTGCATTAGTACTCTTTTTGTGTGAACTGTAAGGGAATGCTATGAGTAATGAATGACTAAACTGTGTTCAGAGCAGCTGAATGCTTCTAATATCTGTTCGATCAATGTTATCTGTAAGTTGTTAAACAGAGTGCCTACAGTAGGATATGTCACTATTTTTTGTGCCAGTGCTTTGCTTTCATGTAACTTCTGATACTGTGTTAAAGTCAGCACACACCCATATATACACACACGCAGACACACACAAAGGCAGTCTTTTTTCAAGGTTTTGAAGGTTGCATAAATATGAACCTTAACTTCCCTGTTATAACTTACTTATGATTCGCACTTGTCCAAGGAATGGCACACCCTCATACCAAAACCACATCTCAACATTATACAGAGTTTGTTGATCCCCAAAGTCCTTCATACAAAACATGTTTTGTGGAATGTATCTACTTTCACATACAAAAACAACAGAGGTACATTTTATGGCAGACACTTTCACTGGTAAGCTGTCTATCAAATGAGATTGTAGAGACTGTTGCTTGTCAAACTCAAGCCGCAGGGCCTAGAGTGACCGAAAACAGTTACACGCATTGAGTGCTTGATGACTCTATACTTGTCTATACGCAGATTGGAGATTTTTAGGAGACATGCCCATGGTTACAACAGTTTGTGTTAAAAACAATAGAGAATGCAATGTTCACAACTAGTGTCACGCAATTCGGACGTCACACTATACAATACCACTCCATTTCTGAGTCACTCCACTTTAACTTACTCCAGACACCGAATAGGATATTAACTTTCTCCACCCTTTGTCTTATACTCTGGGAGGGGAGCTGCATGCTTCAATTTACGATTAACTTCCAATCAATCCTGACGAGCTAAGATATCTGAGCAGTTTACCATTTGTAAGATGGTATATTAAGTACGAATCAATTAAAGGACAATTGACATGTCTCCTACCTACCTACACCTTACCTTTAACCCAGAACGTAAAAATTAGGCTAAAACAAGTTCTCAAATATACTACCCTACCACAGTATTTTGAATCCAGTGTTCATGAAAGGAGATTGGTAAATGCTACAGTTCAAAGGCAGTATGAACAGAACAAACAAGACTGATGAAATGTCAAGTTTGCTTAGGATTACTTCTGTTTCAATATTGGGCATAAGGGTCTGGTTCCAGTGAAGTATAAAGACAGTACTGTCTGGGAGGAGAGCTTATAAATGGACAGTAGATTTCTAATGCAAATTCAGGGAGAATACTTCATACTCGTATGCCGGATTTAAGAAAAAGACAAATTATGTTTTGGTACGAGGCTTGTTCTAAAATGATCTTTTATCCTTGTGCCTAAAACATAGCACTTTCTATGAGGTTGATGAGAACCATTATTTCTCTCCTCAGTATTTTAGCGGCCATGGGGAGTCCAGACTCTGACAGAGTGGGAAGTACCACACAAATCCCCTTCTACTCCAGTACCCCCCACACTGCCATGCTCAGGGCATTGGAGGATGAAGAGGAGGACGTCAAACCGCCCCGTGGCCTGCCGGGGGCGCCGGAGCGCAGCTGGCAGGGAGTCTACTGGGATGTGCTGTTGAATGATGACAGCTCCTGGCGACTGAAGGCCACAACACCCTGCTCACTACCAGCATGTAGGGCCCCAGAGCAGCGTCCAGTGGTCAACAGCCAGGCCCAGGCCATAGGCTCTTCTGCTGGGCTGGAGGGCCAGCTGGAGGAGCGCTCTCTGGAGCAGGTCCAGACCATGGTGGTAGGAGAGGTCATCAAGGACATAGAGACTGCTTGCAAACTACTCAACATCACCCCAGGTAAGGAAAATTTCTCACCTCTATGTTGCCATTGAGAGCCATCAATCAGACTAACTGTTGGTTTCTCTTAAAGGATTTACGCAGCTCAGTAGACTTGGGGGTTTGGTAGGCTTTTACAGCTGAAAATGTCATTATTCCTGCAACCACATGTCAACTCAAAGCAGAGCAAACAAGCCAGTAAAGGTCAGTAGGCACATGTTTCATGCAGCCGTTATGGTGATGCACCTGCTGCTCTGCTGACAGTAACAGAGAGACAGTGTCTGAGGCTTTCCCTCCCTGTGCAAATGGTCCTTCTGTTGACATTGCATCACACAAACTTACCATCTCACGCTACTTAGGAACCATGCAGAGAGGTTTCATTATAGTGTAAACAGAGTACAGTGTACATCCATCATCTTCAGTTCTCAAAAAAACCCTGCACAGTTTCCAGTGTAAGGAAACATGGCATTTATGTTTACTAATGATGAAAGAGATGAGGAAACTGCACCCAAAAACATACAACGACAGACAGCTTGCAATGGTAGTCTTCACATATCAATTCTTACTATTTGACATGGCTAGAGTGACAGCTTACACAGAGCAAGGAGGAAGAATGTCTTCCTTTGTTATAACCCACCTGTTCCCTCCATTGCCATTCGGTGTATCAACATGCAGTGAATGGCTTTCAAAGTATCATCTCACACTGACCCGAGAATGACGAGTCAAACAAGACCGTCGTTACATCTGATGATAAGATAGACGAAAGAAAACATCTGCATACATTCTTACATCCGCAGAGCCCATGGAGTGGAGCAGTGGGCACGTGCAGAAGTGGCTGCTGTGGACGGAGCACCTCTACAGACTCCCCCAGGTGGGCAGGCAGTACCAGGAGCTCAGCGGGAGAGACCTGTGCTCCATGACCGAGGAGGACTTCAGGCAGCGCTCGCTGCAGTGTGGAGATATGCTGTACGCTCATCTGGACATCTGGAGATCAGCTGCATGCATGAAGGAACGCTTCTCAACCGGAAATGACAGGATCAATGGTAAGTGCTAAGCTAAGCATCACCTGTTCTGTTGTCGTTAATATGCTTTTTCAACCACGTTCATGAGTTACTTTGTAACATAATGAATGCTATATCTCTACATAGGTATAGGCCTGTATAATGTCTAATGTTCTCTGGATGTTATGTTCCCTAACGTGTCTCTCCCTCCTGTGAAGGTGCAGACGAGCAGTGTCCTGAGGCAGGCTCATGCTGCTCCAGCCAGCCCATCCACCTGTGGCAGTTCCTGCGGGAGCTGCTCCTCAAGCCACACAACTACGGACACTCCATCCGCTGGCTCAACAAGGAGAAAGGTGAGCAGGGGCGGGGCCACTCTGTCTGCGGGGCCTGGGTGGGCCCAGGGTCCCTACTCTGTACATTGTCAGGGTACTCTGAGCGCTGAACAGTCTTTCTAAGCTTATCGTGTTATCTACAGGAATCTTCAAAATCGAGGACTCTGCTCATGTGGCCCGGTTATGGGGAATCCGGAAGAACCGTCCAGCCATGAACTATGATAAGCTGAGTCGCTCCATACGACAGTACTACAAGAAGGGCATCATACGTAAGCCAGACGTCTCTCAGAGGCTGGTGTACCAGTTTGTTAAACCTGTATGATGTTGGGACCAGGTTATCGGAGGAGGGAGGCTTTGATGAGAGCAAAATAGACAAGCCAAACAGACTGGGTCTGGTAAGACTCTGGACTTACCAGACTCTGGACCAGACTCTGGACTCTCTATGCTTGCTGTTTGTGTCATGCATATGCCATTTCAGTGAATGTAGATTTAGAAACACATACTAAAATGCACTCAGCTTTTCATCCCTCATCCCCTCAAATACAAAACTATTTAAAAAGAGGGCTGTGAGGATAAAGCGCCATCCTGCTGGCTAAGGATATATAGACTGCCTATTGCACAACTTGCACTCCCACATTCTTACAAATAGTTGGATAAATAGGTGGATATGAGTTTGCCTTGAATGTGGTCAGATGCAGCGGTGTTCCCAATATTTAATATCCTCAAAGGTCAAGGCCATGCTACAGGATTGAATGTACACTGTATAGCCCAACACAACTCCATACAGAAGCATAGGCCCAGTTTCCCAGACCAGGCTTAATCCATGTCTGGGAAACTGGGCCATAATGTTTAACTGTGCATGCAACAAATGGCATTTAATTATTTTTTTTCTTTTGTGTGATTTGTAATGTTTTAAAGACTAAAATATATTTGCATCCACTTTACCTTCCCATCCTATGTTTGTATACCCATGTTTCTTAAATAAAATAGAAAAGCAGAAAACGTTTTACCTGAACAGGGGTTCAACTCCTACTATCATATCAACAGTAATTGATAATATACAATTAGTTCCCAAACTACACATTAAAATTCCACAAAAAAAACACACAAAGACACCAAACATTTTGTTTGTTTTTTCAACAAACTTGTTTTCCCCTTTCAATCCAATATCGCAATATTGACACCATCACAACAAATTTGATCCAGGATTTTCATCACTATCATCATTAGTATCATAACCATAATCATCTTTATGCATATTTAAATGAACCTTTTGTTACGTTAAGATGAACAGGCACTACACCAGTTAGGAGATAAAATTACATCACTAACTATGAACATACATACATCTTCTAGACCACTAATATAGGGTTGTCACAACATGAGCTGTTGCCCCCTTGTGTGCATAAGGAAGAGAAAATCAACATAAAAAAGCATTTACATATACACCTTTTTACTGCCTCAACGTAGTTAGGTTTCCATTTCAACTCAACACAGTTGTACAGTTACAATAGAATATAATCTTTAAATTACATCATCATATACAAATCTCACAGCGTGGGATAACTTTGCGCCGTTATATGATACATTGACAATTCAATTGCAGTGAAATTCATACGATATGGTACTTACTATTTTTATGTTTTCCATTGCTGTTATTTTCTTGCAACACATTAACATGTATGACACTACATTGTCTTAGTATTCGATACCTTGCATTTTTTTCTTTTTTTTTTCTTTACATTTACACAACTCATACACACTGGATGATAAAGATGTTTGCCTGCAAAATATCTACAGTAGACATTTATGTGAGTCTGTTTATGCAAGTGTGTATGTGTGTGCATGTGTACGTGTATTTTATCTGTGCAGGCTTGTGTGTGTGTGGTCGACAAAATTGGATATTTCAATGAGTTGTTTTTGCTAGGCTGGACAGCTTACACTAAGACACATAAATTGTGAGCTGGTGATGTGTTCTCTACAGTGAAACCCTAACCTGGTGACCTCTCTTCTGAAAACGTCTTCTAAACACATCTCGCCACTGTAAAATGGAACTGAAAGAGACCTAATCTAAAATATCTCCACTGTAAAGGATGTTTCTGTCTCACCATCTCACTCATCATTCCATGAGAAGGTCAGATGCAATTGGCCCTGGGCAACATATGTTTTGTCTCTCAGCAGGCATATTTGGATTTTCCTGTGAGTCAATTTAAAGCAGGGAACATGTTTAGGCATATATATTACCATGTGATGCTTAAACTGAGTACATTGCTGGTTTTGACAATATGACCCCGTGTTTTGTTTAAGGTGGATCTTGAGGGGACTGGGCAGCAATAATCGGATCTTTTCTTAGGCTTGTTCTACAGTTGATGGCGTGTGTGAGGTTACTGTATGTAGGTTTGATGGTGTTGGGACTTTCTTTGGCTCAGCAGGGGAACGGGCCACATGACTGGTGTTAGCTAGGTAGGGCACTCAACGACAGGGTCCACGTCTGGTGGAGGACATGTCCTCTTCCAGGGCCCCACACTAGTACATTCATGTCCTGTTGGAGAGGCTGCCAACAGGGGGACAAATCTGCAGCACAGTAACATCAGCATGGCTCCACTAGCCCCTCTCACCCAACATGAACACAGGGCACAGAGGTCCCTCTCCTGTCCGTCCCTCACTGAGAATTTGTAGATTCCCATCAAACCCTGCCTAGATAAATCGCTTGACCAGTAAAGTTTTTCTCCGTCATCGCTGATGGATCAAATCAAAACAAGCTGGTAATCAGACCATGCCTATTGACCCTCCGATACAGGGATTCTGACGTCAGATCACTGTAGATATGTATTAAACCTTTCAACTGATGATAACGTGGTGATAAAAGGGTGGCTATGGGAAGAAAAATAAAATCTATTCACCCATTCCACTTCCTCACTTCCTAGTAGGAGGAGGACACAAGCTTGCCGTGGTATTCCAATGCTGTGCCTACAGCTGAACTGTGCTATGTCCTCTGCACTGGAACCCAAGTGACTTGGAGCATCTTATGGCATTACAATGGCCAGGGGATTCAGGGAATGCTTGTTGCATAGCACATGCTGCTATGCAAGCTAGCTTGGAGACAGATAAAACACATAGCACTGCACACACTAGAGGAGGGGGTCAGACCAAATCACAAAAAATGAAAATAACAAAAATATAGAATACATTTTTGTGGTACTTTAAATATTTCACAGCATTCCCAATGTAAGAATGAGGACTGAACACACACAGCATTGAAAATGCTACACAAAAATGGCATCATATACTGTAAATACAATGCAGATTGAGTTGCTAGTCCTGGTAAAACTGGTAACATTATCTTCCCACTATCATAGCTGAAAGTACTGCAAAACTGTAATATCAGCTGCATCATTTTGAATACGGATAAGCGAAATGTGTCCCTGCATTGTCTTCATGTTAGCTTGAGTGTGTGCATACTGGAATAAATGCTCCTGTTTAAGTGTTTAAGTCCACCCACCCCAAATACTGGATAACTATATACCGATATATTGTCTTTTACGTTACTAAGATCTTATTTAGGCAAGACTGCTTGACGCATCTTTTGGGCGAGGGATGTGTTCTTAAGTCTCTGGCTATGTGCAGTGCGATTGGACGGGACAGTTCGAGCTGCCTCCAATGCCATGTCCTCATCCACCAGGGCAATTAGATAGGCTCAACGTAATTGGCTGGGTAAAGTCCCTCCCGGCCGCTGTCTAGGCGACCTCTGCACCAGCCTTGGTCATCCTCATCCTCAGTCTTGGTCAGCTCATCACCTGCAGAGAACAACACCTCTTAGTTCGACTGCTGTGTCACTAAGTCAGATGGGCTTCAGCATATTGAGCTCTCTTTAAAACACTCTCAGTCTCTAGGGTCAATGGCCAGAGGGCCAGAGAGAAAATAGCTTGCAGGTGCTGTGAATGACAGTAGAATGAGGCTATTACAGACTAACGATTACTATCATCCTTAGAGAATTGAGGGGCTTCAAATAGAAAACAGAGTGCGATGCTTCCTGTGAGCACAGTCAATGTGCTTACCCCATAATTATGATGTCATCATTCCTAGCCGCACAATAAAGATTTATGCTTGCGGACACTAATGCTAAAAACCCTTTTTATCAATGTTATTTTCCCCAACCAACAACAGGCGAGCAATCAAATTCTCAATGGAGGAGTGTCCAAACCTGCTTTGAATGTGAGCTCATCTTGTTCCTGCCCATCATAGTCATAGAGTGCACGCATGCGGACCCCTTTCACAGAGCTAGCGTCTTCTTCGAAAGAGTTCCCTCCTCCGTTCTCATTGCCAGAGTTGGTGGCAGGCTGCTCGTCATCTGACCACTCAGTGGAGTAGGCCTGGTTCTTCTCATAGCTGCTCACACTGCAGGAGCAAAAAAAGACACACGAAAAAAAGGAAAGAATAAGTTAGTAGAGTGACAAAAACGATACTTGTATATGCCTGGGTTGTGTGTATCTATGTCTGGCTGTAGGAGTGGGTTGTTGGGGCATGTCCTCTCACCTGCCGCGATCACCGGGGGTAGCCACATGGTCAGTGCTGGGGGTTGGCGGAGCGCCGTCAGGTTTCTTAACCTTCTCCCTCTTGGCCACAGCATTGGGTTGGTCTGGGTTGTACTCCTGGAAGGGGGCGATGGAGTCACAAGAAATGTTACAGCCTTGTCACTGAGGACTTCTTAACAGGGACTGTGTTGGGTCAGGGTGGCATACCTCAAACTGGGGCCAGTTCATATGCATGCCAGGGCCATGGTTGTTGCTGAACCACTTGAGGTCCTCCTGTGTGTTGGCAGCCAGGATAGTGCGCTCCAGTTCTCTGTACACCGTGCCATAGCTAAGGACAGAACAGGACAGGACAGAACGGGAAGGCAGTGAGACAAGGACAGAGACAGCTTATGGTATAGACATTACGCCAAAACACCACCTCTGATGTCCTGATGTTCTTTTGTGTGAAGTTCCAGTACTAATAATTGGGTTGAGTGCTGAAGACTCAATCAATATACCGTCAGTCAACATATGTTGTTGTAGTGACTTGGTAAACATGAGGCAGATGGGAAGCATTCCACCATAAGGTGGCACCAAAAACACTGAAGGAGATATCAAATTAACATCAGCAAATTAAGGATTTGGATAATGTATGATTGTACATTATATACCAGGAACATTCAAAGCACACATAAAATATTACAAGAGATTGTACTGGTTCTCTGATTAACACTGTGGCTATTGTGGCAAGTGGGTAGGTAGAGGAAACAGGTGCATATGTTGCTGGATGCTAGCTCACCCTTTCCCTGTCTCTGAGTGATTTACGACTTACCAGCAATGCCAGTATTCCACCTTCACTCTACAAATACATAAACAGCCTTCGAGCCGCGCTGATCAGATCCTGTGAACAGCTTGAATGAACTCCATAGCTACCCTGTCTCCAGGCTCAGCATCACATGCTAATGATTACCACCCAGAAATATGACAAGCATTCACTCTGACAAGATTTAATTTGGCAGAAATGTCATTACTTAATTGATGTTGTGTCTCTGAAAGAGGAAAGGAAAAATAATTCTGGTTTAAATGTATTGGAATTAATCTCTTTTTGATGAAGATTTCTAATGAACTGTAATGACTGTGGGGCAGTACATAAACATATTCAGAGCTAATTTAATTTTTTCTAAAGTAATATCATAGAAATGCTTCTAGGGTGTGAGGACGAGATGAGAGGGTGGGACAGGAAGACAAATAAAGGTAAATGGTTTCCTGTAAGTAAACAGGGAGCCGGATGAGAGTGGTTGGAGGATGTGTGGCTTGTATGTGCCTGAGTCATGGGATGAGAGTAGGGAAACAAGAGCTTCCTCTGCCCCCTATCCTGCTAACCCCTAGGGTAACAGGAGGCTGACCTTTGGTTCTCGGTAAGGTTCAAGTGGCGTTTGATGTCCAGCAGCACCTCCTTGAGGAAGGTCAGCCTTCTGACCTCATGTTGCTGGCACTGGTCAAACACCTGCTCCATGCTCTCCTGGTACGGAGGGGTACACTTGCTCAGCTCATCCAGAGACTTCTCATACTTCTCCTTAGCCTGTAGGGGGAGAGGCACACAGATAAGCATGAATCCTGGGCTGGTGGGAAGATAAATACTTCCAAAACATATTGGATTTTGAACATACATATACTGTTACATGGATAATAGGATGAGTTTCATATATATGGACCTTCATACAAGGTCCATATATAACTTGGGGTCTCTTGTTCTCGAGTCAGACAGGATTCAGCAAGTATACAGTATAATCGCAAGATGTTGATAAGTTAAGATACTGTCAGGTAACATTCAAGAATATTAATATGCTTTCTACATGCTGTGGCCAAGCAGGAAATATTCTATGGACACTATCTTCGTATGTTTACTCTAGTGTATATAAGCCACTCTGTAACCAACCCACTTCATTCATTCGACCACCAAGTACTAGATGTTGATGGTTTAATGACGCTCATCATTCCTCCGATTGAAAACATCATAACACTGGAAAATAGAATTCCTGAACAACATGAATTGTTCATATCAAAGTATACAATGCATTTCAGGAGGAGTCAAATAGTCCCAGAGACCAGGATAAAGAGGATGTTGTGGACTTCTGTAAGTGGAACTCAATTTGTTGTTCTAGCTATGCATTGTGTCTGTGTGTGTGTGTGTGTGTGTGTGTGTTTGTGTGTAAGCACCTTCCTCTCCCTGGTCCAGTCTAATCTTCTCTTCTTGTTACCAGACCTCCATGAATAGAGTGCCTGATAATCTGTGGTGCACAGCATTAATCTGACATACCAGTTCCTTTTTTACAGGACTTTATTAATAACTTTTTCACAGATTAATTTCCCTACAGCTATAAACAACAACAAAAAAACAAATAATACCCAGCCAGAATGGAACATGGTGTACTTAGTACACTGCCAATGCACACTACCCTCTGGTCCATTGATTGACTGATGAACTTATTCTTTCTCTCTCTCACCTTCTGCGCATCCTGTTTGCACTTGTCCACTTTCTCATGGAGTTTCTTCTGCTGGTCTACTGTGACAGAGGCCTCTGTCTTCCCGTTGGCCTCTCGGGTGGCGGCCAGCTTCTCCTCCTTACAGGCCATATGGTATGTCTTCTTAGCCGTCTCCATCTGTGGACCACAAACACACGCACACACACACACAGATCACCAGTTGGGAAAAACTCCTTACTCCACTGAGACAGTAATAGGGGCTAGCTAACTCTCCAATGTGGGATTTGTCAGTTATTGCTAATCTATGTTGCTAGCTTTAGATATTTAATTTAAGCAAAATAGTTTCTTGGTTGATGACCCCTGAAAAGAGTGGTCGGATGATTGCCACTGTAAACCCATTTAGCAGCAGTGCGTCAACATTAATCTGTACTGCACCCTACAGCACCAGTCCTGCTACAGCCAAACTGACTGACATCCAAAATGCCTTTCAGATGCTTATCCACCAATTAAAGACAGTTGTCTCAGGGAGACAGCCAAGTACTCCACAGTCCAAATGATTCTTCTTTTCATAGTAGTACATTGTATTTTACATGCAACTGTCGATAATGGCAACCAAAAGACTAAATTATTCTAAAGTTTGTAATGTGGAGGCAATATAAATCTTTTTGTCTGATGTATTGTCTCTCACCTCTTTGAGCTTCTTGGCCCATGGTTTCTGGGCCTTTTTGAAGCCCTCATCGGCCTCTTTGGCCTCCTTGAAGCCTCCAATCATCTGCTTGTGGTAGGCCTCCTTCTGCCAGTTCTTCACCTTCTCCAGGTCCTCATTAATCAGACCGTTCTTCACTTCCTGGTGCAACTCGCTCACCTTCTCAGCTTCCGTCGTCACAGCTATCCAGGCCCGCTCAACTGAGCCATACTGAGGCCCTGTAATCAGGTTACAATACATTGGGGTAATTTGGTGTTAAAAGCTTGGTTATAAATATCATGATTGAAACTGTCCTACATCTCAGAAGTAAGCAGAGTTTCCTTCTGAATGGGTTTCTTCCCTCCCAAATGCTGACCTTTCTCGATGAGCTGTCTCCATCTCTTTGACCAGGCGGTCAACTGGTCACCGTAAGCTTTCTCTATCTTGGCACGTTCCTGAAGGCAGCCCATGAGGTCATTGCAGAGCCGGTGGCCATCATCGACCCTCTTGACAGCCCGCTTGTAGTTCCCCACCTGCAGCAGACCACAGACTAGTCTAGGCAAACTTCACTTCAAGGTGTAAGGCTGAGATAAAGTTGGTTGCTTTTTATTTCTTATCTTATTGTTTTGGTTCTTACTTTAGGCTATATTTCTATCTTTAATATGTATTTATCAATAATCACATACACCTACATAAAAAATTATTTAAGATGAGATAAAAAATAAATAAATAAGATAAAATACATTTTTAACTCGGTTGTTCCACCTTAAGAAAGACCACCTTAATGAAGCTGTGTTAAACACTGAGGGTCCTCCCCCTCAGTGTCTGCAGGGGGCGTGAGCTCATGGTGCATGAAGAGAGAGGGGGAAGGGGATGATGGCTCGTGCCTGTGCATGTGTAGTTATGCAATGGCAGAGGCTTTGTGTGTATATGTGTATGTGTGTGGGACAGAGGGGGGTCCGCACTGTTACTGCTATAATCCTCTTCTATGCTCTAATGCAAGTGGACAGATTCTCATGGATGGGACAACGACAGGGCAAGGTGGAGACAGGAATACAGACACAGACACCACTACAGACACCATCCTAGACAACAGACACAACCCAAACCCAGTAAACAGACACAACCCAAACACAGTAAACAGACACTGTCCAAACACAGGCGACAGACACTGTCCACATGGTCAACAGACACAAATCCTACTGCCCTCTGGGTAAGCCAGGTAGGGCTGAGTAGAAGCTGGGTGACAATGAAAGAAGAAGCAGGTAGAAGAGGGACAAACAGTCTATTGAGAGACAGGTTTAACTGTCTGAATCTAAATGAAACAGAAGAGTATTAGAATGTTGTGGCACAGGTGCTTGTGTGTATGTTTATGTGGGCAGGGGTACTCAATTACAGGTCACCTGGTTGCACTGGCAACCACACACTGGTGGACTGGGTCTTTAACAAAAATCCACCCACACACCTGTGCTCCTCAGTTTGTGTGCAAGCGTTATCAGCAAACGCTTTTCCCTCTTTGTGGTGAATCAATGGACAACTTTAGCTTTCCTTAAAAAACATAAATATAAATTTGATATATGTATGTGGTTGTTGGTATTAGGTAGTTGACCACTGACTAATAAACATGAGTCATTTTCAGTAGATGCGGCATACTCCGGTCAGGGCTTGTTCATTCAGAGGTCAGAGGCAGGTGCCTGGTCTGAAAGACAGCCTCTGAGAGGCTGATGACTAGGAGCCTCTGTCTCTGGGCTCATACGAAGACACAAAGAGGACTCTGTGCTACTAGAATTCATTAACACTAATTGGTGAGAGGGTTTTCCGCAACAGCACATTTGCTTAACCAGTGTCACCCACATACCCTGTCATGATCTAGGGAACTAGAAGTTTTAACTCCCCCTGACATTAGTTTTGTGTATGTATCATGACTTATAGGGTTCAAATCAAGTAAGGTAAAGTGTGTGTGTCTGCATGTGAGTGAATTGGTTGCTAGGTGTCATGAACACCACAGACGGATGTAGTTACTGTACCTCCCAGAAGCTGTCCATGGCCTCGTCAGCAGCAGAGGTTTCATCGTAGGAGACTGACATTTTCCTTGATATGGCAAAGCACGCTAAAGACTAAACGTGTCTGCAGCAGAGCTGAATTCTTCATGCACTGAAAAAGAGAGGGAGTGATAGAGACAGAGGTTGGAGAAGAAAGAAAAAAATGAAAGGGGTGATAAAGAATGGAAAGAAATACAACATTGAAATAGAAGTACAAGAGTGGCCCTCATTTCTCAACATCCATAGCATAAACTCTCAGTGGGCCTCAGAGACAATGTATTAACAACAGCTAGTCAGAGAGAGTGCTGAAGGAAGCACTCAGTTGACGTCTTAAGACAGCTCTAATAATGAGGTAAAAATAGTCGTGGTCCCCATGCAAACGGCACTATGTCCCCAGGGAACAGAAAGGGCATCTTACACTCAGTGTCCCAGAAAATAGAGCAAAGACACCACAGCAACTGCAAATTCACCCTGCGCTTCTAGCAGAGCAAAAAGCTCCCCCCACTGAAACATACACATATGCACAAACACACACACATTATTCAAATGTTTGACTGATAATGGTTCAGTCCGAGTTCCTGTTGTGTCACAAACATCAAAATGTACACATGGCTATAAGTGTTCTTTAACAATGTGATTAAACTAGCAATTACTTCGAAAAACTTTCAGCTGTCTACAAAATATAGTGGCTCCTGGGTTTCCTCCAAGATGAACAACGATTTATATCTATTAATCTGACGGTGGGTCAATTTATTACCACTAAGAATAAAGTATCACAGACTGCTTGCCACTTTTCTTGTATTGAGCTCTAATTGAAAGCTAATCCATTTTGGCCATGACTAATGCCTCTTCACTTTCAATGAAGTCTATTACCAGCACCTCCAGACATCAAGCACCACTAGACACAAGCACAAAATACCAACACTAGCTACAGTATAGACACTAGCTATATAAGCTATATCTATACCCTCTGACAGTTTAGAGGTACAATAAAGATTTATTTTATTTTTCCAGCAAACCTCTTTGAGATTTTTCTTCAGCACTTACAAAATAACCACTTAGATCACAACAGAAGACTTTGTACCTCATCTACCTGTGTAGCTCTGAGAGATGAAGGATTTCTCCAGCCTATTCATACTAGGCATGCTGCTGACTCAGAGTCTAGTTGCAGTGTCACAAGGACTAGAGCACCAGGTGAATGTGCTCCTTTACAATGTGCTGTTCACTAATGCCTTAGTGAGGGATTCACAGAAGGGTAGTCTTGTGAACAGATTGATCTAGCCTGACACAAATCTTCAACAACAAAGAGAAGAGCTACAGTAGTGTGACAAATAGAACCGAAACAGCCCTGGTATGCAGGAAACACAGTCTGTATATCAAGGGTTGTTTTTGTTTTCCTATACAGGAACTTGAGAACAAATAAAGAATCTATGTTATGGTCTCCTAGAAACAGACCTGACCTGTGAGTGATTGGCTACTCGTCTTAGCCTAGACTGGAGAACATTTTGTACCCTGTGTGATGAGTCGTGACTCCAGGGGGAGACAGCCAGGGCTGCCTCAGCATCAACCAGGCAGGGCCTCTAGCACTTAGTCAAGCACCACTGTTTACTGTCCACACCTGTCACACTGGACTGCAGGTCAGCCAATGGTCATGGCCGTCAAACAGACCAGTTCTAGGATCTTCTAGATGCTTTGCGTTAGCTTTAACTAATTCCATCATCCCTACCATTCATTGGCAGAAAGGATTTTATAGCCCTAGATTTATATCCTACGAGCTCTAGCCGACTCAAGAGAGTTAACATCAGGGCACTCTTGGCGCTCTACAAAAGCAGACTGAACCAGGAGCTCGAGCTGTAACCTGTATTAAACCAGAGTCCTGAGAGCCGGGTGTGAGTCTTATAGCATCAACATCACTAATGCTGGAGAGAAGACCTGTTCTTGAGAGCTGAAACAACGCTGTCAGATACACTTTACGTTTGCTCTCCAAGGCGAGACCTCTTCAAGCTCTTCAAGAGAGGACAAAGGATGGCTGCTCTGTTATGCCCCTGCATGCCAGCATTGTACTGCAACACTTATCCTTGGTTTCTTTATTAGATTCCGGGCTGCAGTAATGAAAGAGGAGGTTAACAATGGGGATGGTGGGGGTGAAGATGGCAGCAGAAAATGGCAGAAGGCCAAGCCTAGCAACACTCACACAAGGTCACTGACCTCTAGGGTCATGGTGGCCAGCAGATTTATGTCAGCTAATGACTCAGCAACTCTGACAGAGTCAAAATACTGTGGTCCATGTTTCAGCTGAATTGCCACTGCAAGTGTCTGTGCTGTATTCTGCATGGACTGCTCATTTCTACAAAGCTGGCTGTGTTTTCTATAGCTGCAGAAAGATACAGTATGGCTGCCGTCCAGGCTACTGTAGACACAGCAGATTGCACCTAGTTTGAAATAAATGAAGAATCTTCATTCCACCTAGTCTCTGAAAAAAGTCAACATGTACTGTATGTGTTAAGCTCAGTTAAAAACCATAAAGAATCATTATTTTGGCTTTCAAGATGCCAGCCAAGGGTTCTCAGAGACATCCGGTCTGTCCATTGTATATTTGATAGACATGAGATCCAGTTAGTCTGCAGCTTTTTATTCTTGGTGCAATGTTAATCTCTTTGTCAGCATTCGTCTCTCAACCTGTCTGTCAGTCTGGCCCTCCAATTAGCTTATATCCCTAGCTACAGGACCACTAACATCTAGAGCCAGTTAAGCTCCTGCTAGGATCCAGAAACTGATCACATTCAGAGCACCATAATTCTTGGACACAGCCTGGATTGATGCCTGGGACAATCCTACCATCAGCCCAATTCATTTGTTCATTCATTTATGTGACAATGTTTCATGTACTTGTCTCTCAGTCGGATAATGGTTGGACAGTATTCAGATCCTTGTTTTGGCGTTATGCCTTGCTCTGGCATTGACAGCAGCAGTATATTTGCATACACACAGCAATATGACATTTGATAGACTGTTAAAGCACATCTAACCTTACACAGCATTAGTTATTGTGGGGACACAAACCTCCAATTCCATGTTTCTCTCGTCACAGGAGACAGCTAGGAATGGTCACAGTAATAACATGCACTGTGATCACATACAACACCCACAATATACTCGGACATTGTGCCTGTCTAAGGCTCAGGACAAAAGCAATTCAGTTTGGTTACTGATACAATGTTGTTATTTTCTGCAAGAGGTGTGGATTGGACATATATGTTGGCTTCAATGGTCACTGGTCAATCCAACCCAACATGAGGAAACCTTTTCCAACCAAGAAGGAAGGCAGAAAGAGGGGGAGGGGGAGGAGAAATCCTTGTCAGAAGCTAATCCTGGTTATGGACAGCAGGGAACCTTAGCATCTAATCAAATGCTTTTGGAAAAGTACAACTATATATCAAGATTGTCCTGGCACTATATTTCACGGTCCACTTATATAATCACAGTGTTATATTAAAATGAAACGTAACTGATCCGTGATGGAAAAGTAGCCTAACCAATTGTAAATGGTCTGGAGTACAGTATGCCATTCCATTTGGAATAGGTCTCTGCCTTGTAAAGATGGCCCATACTAGATCTCTTAAAGATTCAATCAAAGACAGGTCCGTCTATTAAGGCTTCCTTAATTTGATTGGACAGTATATTCCCTTCAAACACAGTGACATTTCTTTTTTAAATCTGAGAGCAAAACTGGCTGAATGAAGACAAAGACATTCTGGTCAGTAGAGGACATTGTTCATTCGCTTACCCTTGTAGGTGCCATTAAGACAAAATGAAGGATACTTCTGAAATGAAAACGAGATCCTCAAGACCTTGCTCAAGCCACGCAACGATGACGGACCTCCCAATATGTATCTAAAGAGTGAAGAGACTTTTATGTTTGTTGCTTTGGTCGTGGTAGCCAATCAAAGTGTGGACCTGAGAAGGACCAAGACAGTGTTTCAATGCCACAAGGATTATCCTGCAATTGAACCCTTGAGTGGCTTAAATGGGGGGGAGGAAAGAAGAGTGAGATGAAGGAGAGGATAGGAGGAGCCACATAAAGATTGGAAAGGATGCACCGACAGATTATGCAATTACATATTGATATGTGACCTAAAATGGAAAATACAACTAAATTGTTTTTGTATGTGACAGAGAGTGAGGGGAAATCGTCACATACAAATTATGTCTGACAATCCTGTAGATTATATATACAGGAATTATAAATAAGATGATGTTAGTGGGATTCTCCAACATATTTCCATTGGTTGTGAATATTATTAAGTCACTGGCCCCTTGCTGACTCTTCAGCTACAAACAGTATCGAATAGTTCACCACTCCTGTAAAGCGCGAAAGAGAACCACAACAATCAGGTAAACCTATTATAGTAAGCAGATTTCAGAGGGAAGTTCTAACTTTACTCCAGTGCACCTAGCTCCCCCCCCCCTTTTCACCATCCACATGATTAGCTAAGACCTTTGCAAAGCTGGCCTTGCTTATTCAACCACAGACACTCCTCAGATATACAGTACATACCGTAGCCTCGAAGTGCCATCAAAATACAGGTCAATACTGGAATTGACACAGAAAATACCATGGTTATGTAGGGGGTTTTATATTGGCCAAACAACCAAAACTATGCCACTTGATCTAATGGAAAACTTCACACATACATTTGAACTAAATATGCTGAAATTGCAGTTATTTGACTATTTGAGTGGGAGAAGCAAGAGCTGAGGAGAAGAACCTCTGGAGATGAAGAATCTAGAGAACAATGCTTCACACATCCTTTTATATCCAACTATTATCTGTAAGAACAACCAATCAGAACACATGTTGACCCTTACTTATCAAACTTCTCAAGGAGGATTTCACAAGGAGTTCGACGAGTGACAATAAAAATGGAAAGAGAGAGAAAGACAGAGGCAGACAGAGAAACAAAGATGGGACAGTAGAAAGAGAAGGATAGTTAAGGAAGGTGGAAGAAAGATGAAGAGATGGGTTTGGGGCAGCAGGTGCAGGGGCCTAGTGGTGAGTCAGACAGTCAGTGAAACAAAGAGAGCCACAGGGCCAGAGAAGTAGATCAACAAATCAGGACAGATACATGATTCACCTCCTGCTGCAGGAGGCTGGCTCCTAGGAAAATAAGCAGGCTTGTTGGATGTGTCCAGGAGACAGTGGGAACTGCCTATTGCTAGCTGCACAGAGTCCATGACAGCCAATGTCGTCATTAAGCCAGCCAGGGGGTTGGAGGGGTCAGCGCCAATGACGTGAGGGTTAGAAGCTGGCTATCACAAAGATTAATCAGGCAGGAGCAGGGGGCCTGGTTAGATGGTCATGTGCCATCGGGTCAGCTGCAATCAACTATCCAAGGCCTCTCCATGTCTGTAGACACAACACCTGCACAGCACTAGTGGAGATGAGCCAGCCCTGTATCTACATAAAGACATCACACATCTGTGACACACAGCTGGGGAAATACACTGATTAGAGTGTGTGATAGAGAGGGCAATAGAGTGATAAAAAGAGAAAGGGGGAGGAAAGGAAAAGGGGGAGAAGGATTATAGAAAGAGAGAATGGGGCTGGGAAGGCACCAGGAGAAAGGGAGCGCTGTTGAGGTGTAGGAGGAGGGAGAGCAAGGGTCTTGTTTTGTGTTTATCAGCTGAACGTGTAGAGCCGCCGCCGTTAGCTCTTGGCCGTGCTCACTGGGGCGTGGCAGGAAAGAGTCAGATCAGAGCTGACGTGAGGGCCCAGATGGGAAGATTGCAGCAGCTTCTGCAAAACACCAGGCTACCTGCTCACCAGGCTACCTGCTCACAATGCTACCTGCTCACCAGGCTACCTGCTCACCAGTAAACAAAACCAGTTCCTTGAAATGGATGTGGTTTGTTAGTAAGATAATATACTCATCTCAACACAGTCAACCACAGTTATGCTCGTTACTCTACATACACACACGCAAGTTGTGTTGAGTAAAACATTGGGCATCTGTTCCACACTCATCCTCCCACTACTATGGCTGCCAAACATCAATGAACAAATAGTAATAATGATGTATGGGTATCTGAGATGGCTGTTGTTTTCAGTCTGGTCTGGAACCCTGAATAAGAGCCTATCAGCACCCAAACAGAGGTGATGCTATACAGAAAATGTGTGAATGTAGAGCAAGGCAGCCTGTATGCCTGGATGACTCCCAGTCCACGTGTGAGTAGGAGGACAAGCAGCATGGTGCACAAATGGCTGTGGGCGGGCCTGCACTCTCTGCACCAAGGAAGATTATACAGAAACGGGTTAGAATCATTCATTCAGCTCCTATACTATAGCTGATATTCCATTGCTTCTGAATGTCTATAAACTCTGGTCTGATTTGTCTTACTCGTAAAATGTATGCATCGTCTTCTTTTAACCCTCAGACACATGTTATGAGATGAACAATTCATAATTGAAAAATCTTCCTTTCTGGAAACAGCTAGACATACTGTATGGATGTAACATCTTAGAGCACAGCAAATCCATTTCAATTGGAAGCCTGGTCTTGCCCAGCTTGTGTCTGCACAACAGAGCAGGCAGGGCGGGATCACGACTCTCAGAGACAAACATGACAACATGACTCAGGTCTGATCAGGAGGAACTCCTGTCAGTGTGGAGGGAGGGAGGGGGGGTCTCCTTCTGAATCTATCTTGCTAGGATTCATTTGCAAAATACATTTGTAAAGCTGTAAAGCTTTACAAATGGGGCTCCTATGCCTCACATGCCTATTCTCACTCTCAGCTGTGACAGATCATTAGTATTTGAAGTGTTGATCAATCGGGTGCTGGACGCATTGGTTGGCTCTAGTGTCCTTTTAGCTAGCAGACAGTCCCTCCTGTCAGGGCTGCAATCCTGGAGGCCTCCTGGATGGGCAGCAGCATCTGCCTACTGGAGAGGCAGGATCAACTGATCTTCCCTGGGGTAAGACACTGACCCGGTCACATGGAGCAGGCTTTGTCGTGTTGAGCATGGTCAGTATTGGCCCTGTGATCTTGTTAGGACTGCAGGGACCTCTTCCTCCATCTGTCTTTTCCTCAGTCAGTCTAACTACTAAACCACCACCAGTAGAAAGGGTTGTAAAGAACCCAAGCCATAGCGACTAATCACACAGGAACACAAGGACCTGTGAGTTTGGGTTGAAAATAAGAGGCTTTAAGATGAATAAAAACCTCCATGTCAATATTTGCACTGTATGAAGAATGAGTATCATATCAAGGTTAACTACAGGTCTGTACTGCTTTAAGATAGTTGTGATTCAACATAATACTCATCAATGCAGGGAAATCCTAGGGAAAGTGCTTTGCTAAAAGAAAAAAAATATATACATTTTAACGCACAAATGAACACACACATATTTCAATCCATGCCCTGGCACACAGGAGTCTTTTATACACATGGCCTTCTCTCTCTCAGCATCCACAAGTTGCACTGTGTTGACTTTAACAGTGTCCAGAGTATTGCTGCAGTGGTTATGTAACTATCAAGCCTCTTGCCACAAGCCTCCCGGTGACAGTGTGGTGAGGAGAGAAAACGTTGGGGGAGGGGAGAGCAAAAGGAGAGGACGAAGAGGGGGAAACTGAGATTCTGTGATCGGTAC
Organism: Osmerus eperlanus; assembly: GCF_963692335.1. Lineage (NCBI taxonomy): Eukaryota > Metazoa > Chordata > Actinopteri > Osmeriformes > Osmeridae > Osmerus > Osmerus eperlanus. The sequence continues at coordinate 14,078,211 of NC_085021.1, forward strand.
TGAAGATGGAAATGAATGGCAGACGCACAGCAATGGCTGCCTGCTCATATTGTGGGTGTGAATGAGGGGAGATTTGAATGAGGAACCAGTGGCTCTGTACTCCGCTCCTGTTTTTCCCTGAGCTCTGTCATGGAGGGGGTGTGGGGAGGGAGAGAGGGAGGAGGCAGGCAGGCAGTAGAGATAGTGGAGCGTTGCAATAGTAAACTGGGAGCCCAGCTCTTCAAATACACCAGCCCTCTTTCTGTCTTCCCATCGTTCAGCTGCCTGATGCTCCACAGAATACTGATGATCCTTGAAAGACAATGCATGTGTGCATATGTGTGTGTGAGTGTGTGCATGTGTGTGTATGTGTATGTGTGAGAGAGTGATTTGAGGCCTCCATTAGACTTGTGAAAGACAGCTACTGCAGCACATGATTCCATTTTGTTTTCTCAGTCATTACCAAGCTAATACCGCCTTTGAAGTTGGTCAGTGTTTCAAAATATTCCATTGTTTTTATGTGCAGCCAAAGCATATGAACATACAAAAAACAAGCAATTGCATTTTCTGACGGCTATATCAAGTACTATGTAATCATATCACTGTAAACATATATTATAAATGGTGAAAAAACAGACTATCCTAGATAGAAACAGAAAAGCTATTTACCTAGACCATAAGCACCTTATGACCCTATTTATACATAACTTAGGTATACCTTCCTGATTCTAGAACAGATCGACACATCTATACACTGAATCCAACTGAATACAGCTATCCCTACACAGCATAGTGTATCAATGTAAAGGTAATGGTAATGGGTAACTAGTGGCTCCTACTCCCACTCTTGCTCCTTCCAGGCCAATCAGCTCAGCAGTGGATCCCAAGAGAAGGACATGGAACTGGGCCATGGTGTGCTGATGAGCTGTCTTGCATTTACAAACAACTGTCTATGCTAACCAAACAGCTGTGCCTTCTCCCAGGAGCACCAAGGTGCTGCTGTCGCACACGGCACTGAGGAAGTGAGCAAACAGGGAACTTCATCATCGTTTCAGAAAAGATTCTAGTCTGAAACTGCTATTCTAGGAGATGTGATGAGGGTGAGTGGTTCATTTACAGAGCGATGCAAACAAGAGTGCAAAATCGGTCCTGGAATTTATCTGTCTGTGCCACAACCAACCATAGATGCTTTACTTAACAAAGCTGACAAGCTAAGACAATACAGTACATGTTATGCATTGTGGTTGTTGAGTAGTTCCTCCATATTTTCTTCCAAGGGAGGAGTGGAACCACCTCATCAAATATTAATGCTTTTGATATGCTATTAATTTATATCATGGGAATGTTGACACAGTCACAAATTCATGATGGAGAGACAGAGAAGGCAGGGGATCAAAGCTTCTTAGCTTCTGGATGCTGGACAGGGAAAGAGACAGACTCACCTTCTCCACCAATGGGAGGTCAGGTTTCCATAAACCCCGGAGAGTCTCTGTCCTCTACAGGAGGTCACCTAAAGAAAGACAGAAAGACAGACGTGAGACAAGATCGTCTGGTTTCCGACATTTGGGAGGGGTCAGTAAACACATTCTGATCTGGTCTTTTACCGCACGCTAGTTCAGGATATATGAGGATTCCATGTAGGCTCAGTTTATCAAACATTTAGAGATGTGCCTCTGATCTAGGATGTCAGGATTGCATCACTGACAACCTTCTAGACACACACACACTTCTGATTTGTGATATCGTGCTGTAGTCCTCAACACACATAGCCATGTAACCTTCAGAGGGTACCTGGAGGCATGATGTCCATGAGAAACACACCCTCTACTGTTCACAGAGACTAAGTATAGTCCTAGCCTCCACCCTAAGGACAGTCCAATGAAGCTGGAATGGACACCCATCTCCAGGAATCTGTATACATCAAAATTCAAAGCATGATATGCTATTCAAGTGTTCAACTTTATGGGCTATGTGGGTCGCCATTTTGGTCAACTCAAATATGGATGACACACAATGAGTCATAACAGTGCTTCCTCTCAGGCTAGAGCTAGAGCAGACAGCATGCACATGGTTAACAAGAGGCAAACACACACTACCAAACATACACACACAATCCAATGTTATTATCAAATAACGCACACAGTGAAAGGTAGCTAATATAAAAGCCCTTAGGCATTAAAAAAGAACAATGAACTGTTTACAAATTTCCCTATAAAGCACAAATTCTTGGGTCAAATAGAGGGCCTTTGGAGCCTAAATTACAATGGAGAATACATTTAGTAATGTCCTAGCATGATAAAAGGTTAGTATATGAAAGATGAAATAGTTTACTTCCATTACTGGCATATAATACAAATAGGCCACTGCTATGATGGTACATGTTAGCCCACCAAGAAGGCAAACATTCACTTTGTACTTCCTGTGTGTGTTCCACTGGTTGGAGAGATAAGAGCCTGGCTGCCCTTCAGGCTCTCCTTTCTCACATTGCCTTCTTTTTCACAGGTTGTCAGACATTACTAGCTGCTCTGAGAACATGAGAGCTTCAGGTTTTCACTCCCTTCACAAACACGGCTCCAAACAACTAGCACCTTTCCACAAACCTGAGCTGTCCCACGATGCCTACCCATCACCTCCTCAACCCAAAACACAACCTCACATCAAGACCCAGGTCACTATGTCAAGTTACACATTCCTTTACATGAGAAACATCAGAGACAAGTGAGAAGCATCACGATTCTACTGCCACACTGAGACACTCTCATTAATACAATGAAGTCCTTTAAAAGTTCACAAGGAACAGGGTTTTAATAAGACCGTGGTTCCCAGCTGAGACATTTCTCTGTTTCTCTGGGAATTGGTGATGAACATCTGATCCCACTGAAGAAATTTCCTCTGCAATGGATTATATTTTCTGATGTTGATTGACTGAGACAATCAACGTAGACCTGTATCAGTATATCAGAATTGTGACATTGTGTGTCTAGTATTCTTAAAAGGTTTTACTTCTGAATCTGGTCACACCATAAGAATCACAATTTGAACAGTAGAGGCAATTAACATGGAATGCAATGGGTAATGTGAGTAGGCTACCACACATCAGCTGGAAAGGAAAATAATGATGAAATCACACCATTGAGGTATGTTACACAAAGAGAAGCCAGCAGTGACAGGTGTCAGGATAGAGGGGAGATATTGATCTGATGAAAACAGAGCAAGTTATTGAAGTCCTGCCCAACTCACTTCCTCTGACAAGTTCAATTTAATAACACAAACACCTCATCAACCTATATTAAAATACACAATGACTTGCTTCTACAACACACTACTATAACTGTTATTGGGTGTTTCAAGACACATGCTGAATAAAAGTTCATTTAACACATTATGGTGAGCTTTCTGTATTGTGATGATCATGCTATAAGTTAGCCCTCTGCTCTATAGTTGGTAAACAAAGCAACATAACCACTGGTAGGCACAACCTTTTCCAACTCCACCCCTCTGGCAGGTACTACAGAACCCTGTTAACCTAATCAACCAGACATAGCAGCTATTTCTTTCCTCATGCCATCACCTTCATAAATAGCTGACCAGAATCATCTGCAATGCCATAGCTACTCTTGTTCTCAGTTCAATTTAATTCCTATACGTGATGAACATTATTGTATTGTTATTATCACACACACTTGCACTTTATGTATACTGCCTGTCTTTTATATAACCTGTATATTTCTTGTATATTGTGTATTGTTTGTAAATAATATGTACATTGCCTGTATATTGTCTGTATATCTTGAGAGTCACCAACGAACGGAAGCCAATTCCTTGTGTGTGTTAACATTCTTGGCTAACAAATCTGATTTTGATTTGATTATCTTAATTAAAAACTCATGCTTTAAGGTCTAACTTTTACCGCACATTCAAATGAAGTTTTCTGGCAAAATATCTAACATTGATTGCGGTATGAACATTGATGGCATCAACTTGTATTGCCATGTTTCTCTAATGTTACACGTGCCATCCTACATACACGTGAAATCGACATACACACACACAGACTGTTTTCAGAGGTCTCAAGATCCATATCAACTGGCGGACTTGAGCACCTGGATCTGAGCATTTCATATCAACCTTAGCCAATCCTTATGGTTTGAACTTGATTGCCTTAGAGTGAAGCAACATTGGTTAGACAGAAAAAATCTTCCAAGCTGCATTCAAAGCTTTGCACATCAGGATTAATGAAAGTTGGTGTACGTTTTAGATCAACTTTTCGACCATATCCTGGGCTAATGAAAAACCAGGGTTGTATGTAAAACAGTTATTAAAATGTAATTTGAAATGTCCAGGTGAACGACTCTAAGGTATCTGGAGTCTGTTAATAAATAGCAAGACCTCCACAGCTCCTCTTGGATACAATAGGATTACCTCTGTCTCCTCTCCCTTCTCTGCAGCCGGATCAGGTTCCCTTTGAAGCACCTACTGATAGAGAATCCAAGTTATCAGTTGACGCTTTAACTCAGTTCAGCACCATGGACAGATCCCACGTGAGATCAGAGCAGAAGAAAAAAATCGAAGGAATACAGTTTTAAAAATATATTTAGAAAAAGCCTAAAGCCTGAAAATTCCTATTTTCACAAGTAGGCCTAGTGTATCATAGTCTCCTTTCATGGACAACGAATAGTGCTGAACTTCTGAATGTAGCTAGGAAACCATCAGTGTTAAGATCCTGCTGTTCTCTTATGTCATTACGCCCCACAGTCGGCGTAAGTGACTGGCATTGTAAATACCATTCCCTGTGTGTGTGTGTGTGTGTGTGTGTGTGTGTGTGTGTTGTGTGTGCTTGATTGGCCAATACGAAACAATCTTGCAAGTATGGAAAATGAGTAATGTGCAATTAGTCCGAAATGGAAAACAGAACGTCCCTCTAGTGCCGCTGAATCGTGAGAGTACTGCTTTGACGGAGAAAAACAATGCCGCTTTCAAGCGAGTAGCGATGGCTCCTTACTGTGCCGTGTGGTAGGCTATTACATAACGTTAGACCGGAATGCCCTCATTAATATTCAAGTCGATTTTCACTAGAAATGTTCTAAAAATGTAGGATTTCTTCTTTGTACATAATGTGGGCACGTAAATATATAGATCACGCACCGTCGACTGATTTACACAAAGCATAGCTCAGGCCTATAGTATAAACAAAGAATCAGCTTTTCCAATGTCCTCATTCTTGTTTATCTATCGTTGGCGCAAGGAGACATCACCGTATCAAGGCATCTCCTCACAACCTTGGACACCCAGTTCGGATAAAAAAGCACCTGCAGTAATATAGCCTCAGCTCAGCCGATATATTGCAATCTGTATGCTCAATAAGGCTCTTTGACTTGAGGTTTGCGCATAGCCTTAAAATAATTCGATTAACCTACCCTCTGGACAGCGTGGCTTTTCCTATCTTAGATTATAATAGCAACATTTTAATTCAATGCATAAAACGAGGGAATCACCAGATATATGTAGCTGTATCCTCTATTGTGTGAAATTGGCTATTTTGAGACAATATTCTTTGCTTTCATTTCCTTTAGACTACGTGTATATTTAATAAGAAAAACATTAGGGTGTATAGCTGATGAACAAATAGCATAGTGGATTTGATTCTCTTTTAATTTGACAATCTGGAACACAAAGACAAGACATCGAATAGCAGATGGAAACCAAGTGTTATCCATAAAATGAATATAACTTGCAATGGTAACCATGCGAAATTCCGTTATCCCTGTGATGTCCTTTTCCACTACGCTATAAGTATTCAGTATAATGTAGGCCTATTTAACACCACTGTGGAGCGTCAACAAAAAACACATATGCACGACTGACTTACCCGATATGTGCCTCTATTATCCAAATATGTTGCAAATTGGTACAAATAATTTCTTGCAATGACAGAAGGTGACCCTGTGCTTCTGCAAGAGGTTCTGAATCCGCGAGATCACGATGCACGCAGCAAGGGGGAGCTGCAAACCACTCTTGCTCATTGGGGGATGGTCCAATAGTACCATTCGTTTCATTACACTTGGTATCTACGTGTATTTTGAAAACTTGAGCTGTGTACAAGAGAGCAGTGGAAATGTATGACATCTGATTTGCCATTAGTACTTGTTGTCAGCCATTAGGAGATTCTGCCAAACTGACTGTATGTACCTAACTGAACAGGTGTCAGAGCACAGGTGGCACCATGGGTCACTATCTTGATGCAGAAAATGTCAATTGATTACTGATGATATACAATTCAGCTACAAGAACAATGGCCATTAATACTTGAAGTATTGTTTTGCACAAGACTTCTTGCTCATGTATGGGACCGTCTAAATAGTTGTGAGTTTTCATCTTATGTATACGTCTAGCTGCTCTATAAAGTAGATTATATGAAGCATGCATGAGCAGCTCAGAGTGGTATCATGCGCCGACCTCGACTACCAGCCTCAAAACAAAATAAGCTAGCTACCATCAAGGTACGCGCAGGGTATGCAGTTATGCAGAGAATTGAGCGATGCATTTGAATTGCTGTTCAATACCCAAATGGTACCATGCTCAGGTGAACTGTTGTGAGATGGCTACAGCACTGTTGCTAATTTAGGACTGTCTTAACTGGCTAAAATGCTCTGACTTTTCGATGCTGACCAAGATGCAGTGGCTTCTTGATCTGCATAATAAACACAGAGCTTGCTGTCTAGATATTGAGATTCACGTAAATTCCTGGAGCTGTGCTGCTTACAGTCGTTCTTCCCCACACCCCATAGATGTTGATGCCCAAGAAGAGAACCTTTTTAGAGGCCGTGATGGTGGCAAAAACAGAAGTGCACATTGCTGAACAGTTATTCAGTTATCAGAGATTGAAATAAACAATGAATGTATTTTTAGGTTGGATATATTTGTAACCTGTGCTTCAAGAAAATTGCTTCAAGGGACTAAGACTTATTATTAACTGTAGATCTTTTTACTCGCCACGAGAGTTTGCATCATTCATTCTTGTTGGCGTCTACATGCCTCCGCAGGCTAGCGTCAACGAGGCTCAACGTGTGCTCGCCAGCCAGATACTGAGTGTGGAGCATGAAAATCCGGATTCCTTGGTTATTGTGCTAGGCGACTTTAACAAAGGCAATCTCACTCAAGAACTCCCAAAATATAGACAATTCATCAAATGCCCTACCAGAGAAGGAAACACCTTGGATCACTGCTACTCTACAATCAGTAAAGCATACCATGCGGTCCCCCGAGCAGCACTGGGTCACTCTGACCACGCCATGGTCCACCTGATTCCTGCATACAGGCAGAAGCTAAAGCGCTGTAAGCCTGCTGTGAGGACATCAAAACAGTGGACCAGTGAAGCTATGGAGGATCTGCGGGCGTGCTTGGACTGCACTGACTGGGACATGTTCACGACTGCTACCAATAGTCTGGATGAGCTCACAGAGGCTGTGACATCATACATCAGCTTCTGTGAGGACTGCTGTATACCAACACGCACCAGGGTAAGCTACAACAACAACAAACCCTGGTTTACAGCTAAACTCAGAAGGTTGAGGTCAGAGAAAGAGGCCGCGTTTAGGAGTGGGGACAAAGACAGTTTCAAGGAGTCGAAGAACAGGTTTAGCAAGGCGGTGAGGGAGGCTAAACGACTGTACTCAGAGAGACTAAAACACCAATTCTCTGCAAACGACTCTGCTTCTGTCTGGAGAGGGCTCAGGCAGATTACCAACTACAAGCCCAGAGCCCCCCACTCCACTAACGACTCCCGCCTGGCCAACGACCTGAATGAGTTCTACTGCAGATTTGAAAGACAATTGGACAGTCCTGAACTACCCCTTCCCACCCAGGAGGCCTCCCACCTCCCCCCCTCTACAGTGACGACTCTCTCCATTCAGGAGGGTGAAGTTAACAGACTTTTCAAGAGGCAGAATCCCCGCAAAGCAGCTGGGCCGGACTCTGTCTCTCCAGCCACCCTCAAGCACTGCGCTGACCAGCTGTCTCCGGTGTTTACCTACATCTTTAACACCTCCCTTGAGACATGCCATGTGCCAGCCTGTCTCAAGTCCTCCACCATCATCCCTGTGCCCAAAAAGCCAAGGCCAACAGGACATAATGACTACAGACCCGTCGCCCTGACCTCTGTGGTAATGAAGTCTTTCGAGCGCCTGGTGCTGGCACACCTTAAATCCATCACTGACCCTCTACTGGACCCCCTGCAGTTTGCCTACAGAGCCAACAGGTCTGTGGACGATGCAGTTAACATGGCCCTCCACTTCACCCTACAGCACCTGGACTCCCCAGCATCCTATTCCAGGATCCTGTTTGTGGACTTCAGCTCTGCCTTCAATACCATCATCCCCGCCCTGCTTCAGGACAAGCTCTCCCAGCTGAACGTGCCTGATTCCACCTGCAGGTGGATCACAGACTTCCTGTCTGACAGGAAGCAGTGCATTAAGCTGGGAACACAAGTCTCTGACTCCCGGTCCATCAGCACCGGATCACCTCAGGGCTGCGTCCTTTCTCCTCTGCTCTTCTCCCTGTACACCAACAGTTGCACCTCCAGTCATCCGTCCGTCAAACTCCTGAAGTTTGCGGACGACACCACCCTTATTGGGCTCATCTCTGGTGGAGACGAGTCTGATTATAGGTGGGAAGCGGCCAACCTGGTGACCTGGTGCAGCCAGAACAACTTAGAGCTCAATGCTCTTAAGACAGTGGAGATGGTTGTGGACTTCAGGAGGAACACAGCCCCACTCACCCCCATCACCCTGTGTGACTCCCCAGTCAACACTGTGGAGTCCTTCCGCTTCCTGGGCACTATCCTCTCCCAGGACCTCAAGTGGGAACTGAACATCAGCTCCCTCATCAAGAAAGCACAACAGAGGATGTACTTCCTTCGGCAGCTGAAGAAGTTCAACCTGCCAAAGACAATGATGGTGCACTTCTACTCAGCCATCATTGAGTCCATCCTCACCTCCTCCATCACCGTCTGGTACGCTGCTGCCACTGCCAAGGACAAGAGCAGTCTGCAGCGTATCATCCGCACTGCTGAGAAGGTGATTGGCTGCAATCTGCCTACCCTCGAGGACCTGCACACCTCGAGGGTAGGCAATCTTCCTCGCTCGCCCTGAGGCGAGCGAGGAAGATTGTGGCCGACTCCTCCCACCCTGGACACTCCCTGTTTCAGTCACTCCCCTCCGGCAGAAGGCTGCGGTCCATCAGGACCAATACCTCACGCCACAAAAACAGTTTCTTCCCTTCCGCTGTTGGCCTCTTCAACAAGGCCAAGGGACCACACTGACTCTAATGACTTCTTGCTTAAAACACACTGCTTTTTGCACTGCATTACAAAATGGTATCTTGTACATTTGTATTTTTTGTAATATTTGTATTTTTATATTGTAATTTACGGCAACTTATATTTTATTGTATATTTAATTCAATTCTAATCCCACTTAGTACTGCTAGTTTATGTACCCTTAGTATAGATAGTCCACATATTTAAATTTTAGGTATATGTTTATTGTATGCACCTTCCTGCCAAAGCAAATTCCTTGTCTGTGCAAACTTTCATGGCGAATAAATCCCATTCTGATTCTGACTGAATAAAATGTTTTTATTCAAATGAATTGTTATCTTCCCTGAGTTACCGCTAGGTGGAACCATGCACATTCCTTTGAGAGTAAATGGAAGGAGGAAGGTTTTTATATTTTTTGGGTAACTTCCTTCTTAATTTAATAGCTTTTATAATCCATACTGTACTATAGCCACATATCATTTATAAAGAACGCAATTGTAATAGTGTACATATCCGGATGAGCCAAAACGTTACGAAAACTCACAGGTGAAGCGAATAAAGTTATTCATCTCCAACTAATGGCACATGTCCAGGGGCCCGTTCTCCGTACGTCTCTTATTACATCCGAGATCAAATGACACATCCAAGATGACATCATCTTGCTTATCATGATCTGGCTAATTCGGTTCTTCGAACATACTTGTTGTTTATGATTAGTATAGCTGGATTGAGAACATGACAAGCCGGTGGAGGGAGAGAGGGAGAGTGACGTGCTGTTAAAGGGGCGATTGATTGTTTTTTTGGGGTATTTCACACTGAAATGGCCCGGGTGCTGTTCTATGCCCCCTTATACATCCAGTGAAATTTTCCCGGGAAAAAACGCTAGGTTTTCTCCTTTTATGGTATGATCATGAATATATAGATGAGCTGCGCGCTGATTGGTTGGTCTACAACGAGTGAAGCTGTCTGCGGAGCAAAGACGCAACATGGCCAACACTCACTGAAACATCGAAAGTGGAGACTTGAAATAAAAACGTACAAATAAATCTATTTTGTCTAAACAACACTGTTTTCAACAGATTGACTAGATATCATTTGAAATGATTACGTTAGTTGTTTCCACTTCTGTTGTCGAAGCAAACAGGATCGACCTAGGTGGGTAACGTTAGCACTACAGCTTAGCAAACAAACTATCATGATTCAACTCAGCTTCAGTTAGCTCTAGCTATCTTGCTGAAAAATAGATCTGGACAAACATCTTGAATTGTAGTTTTACATGACAACACGGGTTATTTATTTGAATGAAACACAGTCAGGAACATGAAATAACGTTAGCCCCATTGCCAATAAACTAGGCTAAGGTGTTTTCGTTATCTAGCTGTTCTTGCATTCCTTGCAAATCACTGTTAATAAAAAGCAGATGAGCTAGAGTCTATAGTTAACATTGACTAGACGGGCATAGCTGACGTTTGCGTAGATCTCTGTGCAGTTCGACCCTGGACACATTTGCGCGAACCATTTCACCAAGGACGGTTTTGGTTTGGTTCATTTCACCGGGGCGGGATTTTTTCATGTCACGTGGCACGAGCATAAAGAAATAAATTAAAGTCTCTGCGCCGCGAAGCGGTTTTCACTTTTCTATCATTTCACTGTGTGGGGAATTGGCAAATTGGCGCCCCCTTCAGGCAGTTGCAGGCACCCCTGCTTGCTGAGAAGGTGCCGTGCACAGAAGCTGTGTGAAAAAAGGGGAGGGGGACAGACAGCTCACCTGACTGGGTCTCCCAAATGGAACGGACAAGACGATTGTGGTCACCAAGGTGAATTGGTTTAGTCTTGACTTCTGGTCGTGAGTGACAGTGTTGGGGGGATGGGAAATCTGTTGACTGTTGAGTGCCAAAGAAGATGGACAGGAAAAGGTCAAGTAAGCCATCAGGTGCCCAATTTCGAAAAAAAGAAAAGAAGAAGAGGAGAAACGAGAAAAAGATACAGGTATGCAAATATGTCTGTATGATTATTACGGTATCCATGTCATGAATGAACGGCTAATGTTAATTGGTGGGTATAGGCTAACTCTTACGTTTGTTAGCCTTTTTGCTATGATGCTTGCTATGCAACAACAATATTTCGGTTTTAACTCAACAAACACTAGATAACATTTCACCATAATAGTGTGCTTTGCAACAAAACTGTTACAAGTTCAGTTATTATTTATTTTCATGAAAAATGTATCCTGCTCCACAATGTGAAGCAGGATTTGCTATGAAGCTGTTGCTGAAAAGAGGTGCGTTCCGACCTTATCTTCATCACAACCGCAAGCTGTAGTATGATTTTGTCGGGTAACAGTTATTAGCAATGCTAACGTATCCTGTATCTAGCACCTGCCTTTCTCCAGTTCTTTCGAATAGATAATCTAGACAAGCGTTAGCAATAGGCTAGACTGCTATTCGTTTTCGGAAGCTTCCCTTCCAATGCCGACTACAGTTAGTCTAGCTAGAGTCATTTGCTAAGTAAGGTATGTTGATGTGTTTAGAAAGTATTTAGCATTCTACCTATGCTAGATACAGGAGACGTTAGCATTGCAGGCTAACTGTTAGCGACAAAATCATACTTACAGCTTGCGTTTGTGATGAGCATACGGTTGGAACAGCACCTCTTTTCAGCAACAGCCGCTTAGCAAATCCTTCTTTAAATTGTCCTAGGTTTTCCAAACTGTCGTTGGTGAAATGGTTCGAACAAATGAAGAACCAAGGGTCGAACTTCACAGGGATCTTCTCGTAGACAAACATCAGCCATGCCCGTCAAGAGTTTGGTTCCGTGGGAAGACTATGACTCTCAGCATTCCCTATACAGCCCGGAACACTGCATTTACGACCGTGGTCCATTTTCAATATCCTTAGAAAAAGTTTCTTCTTTCAAATCCCGTGGAAGTAGGCTACAGAGCAGCGCGCTGATAAACTAGTGTCTGAGATCTACGTGAGCTCCAGTAGTTCCTGGGCCAGAACACCGGTGGGCTGGTCTGAAGGTAAATGTTGGGGCGTGACAAAGAGCCAAAAAAGGAGGAGCCCCGTTGGGACGTCACAGCGGGGAATGTTTTTGAAGGCTATCGTTTCACAGCAGCAGTTACAAATTGTGAGATTTATATAGGAAAGAGGCGTCAATGGACGTTGAGGTTCACTGTATGTCTGTTTTACACACCAAACTGTCATTTTTCAACTATGAAAAGGTAAAATCGGTTTTGCAGTCAATCGCCCCTTTAAACCTTGAGCCTATTCTGGCCAGGCATGTGGACGTCAATTTATCACGTGCCACCTTACCTAAACATAATTGGAAACACATGGAAGACTAAGAGCAGGAGGTCATGATGATTTGGCTCATCGGTATACAGTAGGCTATTTGCCAAAAGTTTGCCAAAAGTTTTGGCAGTGACATACATTTTGTGTTTGTTGCTTAGTTGTTGTGATGTTGATTCACACATTGTTTCTCGATAATTGTGCAAGTGATCAGTTGCATTTTAAATAAAAGCTTAATTTTCCCTTCATCACAAAAACCCACATATGTTTTGTGGGGCCCTGGCATGAATTAACTAGCTAACTTAATTTCACTAAGTCATATCATATCATCAGCACATGGTAAAGTGTGAACAAGTTATAGTCAGATGATATCACTACCATTCTGATTGAATTATCAGAGCAGATTGATTTCTATAAAAGAGGGAACCTTTTGCATTTATTTAATGTTTTTGCCAATTAAAGCATAGAAACATGAAACATTTTCTACAAATACTAAACCAGCAAACTTTGCAAAACACAAAATCTGTCACTGCCAATACTTTTGGCCACAACTGTAGATCGCTAGATTTCCCTTTGAAAATTAAGAAAAGTCAGACACACAATAGGCAGTTTGCCAGTACATTTTATATAACTTGCATGACATTCATATTGTGCAAACATATTTAAAAACTCAATAAAAAACAACTACAGTGAAAAAAGGGAATCTGAGGGGACAGCCAAAAAAGATATGAGGCTGTGAGCACCTAGGATAAATTAGTTAATCTTTTTCAATTAAAGGCCCAGTTTCACAAGAAAATAATATTTGCATCCATGGTGTTGTTCCTGGCTTAACAATAATTAGTATTGCAAAATGTGCTGCCAAAACCCCACAACCTCTCAAACAGACCCGTTTTATTACTTCATCAAACTGCAGTTACATGGCAAAAATAGCCTTTGTATGTTTTTATTATAACTAAAACACCTAATTTCAAAACCATGATGGTGTGCACAAAATCCCCTGGACACACATTGTATAATTCTTGTATGTAAACAATATGGCCAGTGGACATATTATTCCATTGAAAGCATTCAGATGTAAGTCTACAGAACATACTGGATGTCCAACAGGCATGAAAGAAATGGGATGCCTAGTTCTTAAGAAAAAGTTAGGAGTTGAAAAGTCCAATCAAATCCACAAAAAAAATGTAGCCTATATTATTGAATATTGTATGCATTATTACCAGAACAATATGTTTATTGTCCTCATTTTACATTTGTGAAACTACCATATGAGTGGTGAGACCCCTCATGGCAATACAAGACTTACATACTAAGTGTGTTGACATGAATGACAAGATAAAAACAGCAAATGATATGGCCGTCACGAGATTCTTAAAATGACTGAATAATGGCATAAACAATAAAAGATCATATCAACGTATAACTAGTGCTTCTCAGGAACAACCTAGAAAAACAACTAAAGTAAAATGTCCAGTGTTTATTGGAAAGAAAAGGGAACTATCGCAGTGTAAACATTAGAAATACAATTCAAAAGTATAATGAAATAATTTGTTTATACTGATATTTACAGTGAGCGAACCATATCGCAACAGGGCTAGTTTACACCTTAGTGATCAGCCTCTCCAGTACAAAGTATCTTCCTACAGTGCACTTACACATAGCCCACTCCACTGAGAGCATAATACATATATACATTTAGTCATTTAGCAGACGCTCTTATCCAGAGCGACTTACAGTAAGTACAGGGACATTCCCCCGAGGCAAGTAGGGTGAAGTGCCTTGCCCAAGGACACAACGTCAGTTGGCATGACCGGGAATCGAACTGGCAACCTTCGGATTACTAGTCCGATTCCCTCACCGCTCAGCCATCTGACTCCCATATAATGGCATAACCATCAACCAACCTCTAAAATAAATAAAAACAAATGTACACGGACATAAGGTAATAGAATGAAGTGAAAAGGTGCTGTACAGTAGGATAGATTATTTTGTGATTTAAAGGGAAGGTTTAAAAGTTTAAAAACTCAACAGTCTCTTCCCAGAAATCATGCACGGGTTACTCAGGATAAATTCCTGTTTCATAACTTCCATGTTGTGAGCAGTTTCAAGTAGGAACTATTTTCTTTCCAACCAATTACACCCGCCAAGCATTTCACTGTGCAGAAGGAAGCGTACATATACTCATGGGCGAGAGGCTTGTGCTCCATGCTCATGGTACAGTTGGCCGGTATACTTCGGATCATGATTTCTGGAAAGAGACATTGCTTTTGAGTTTTTCATATGTATTTAAGGGGCCACTTTGAGCACCACACGACTAGCCCAATCTAGTTACATTATATTGAAGAGAAGGCAGACATCTCTAGAGCGGATATCTCCAAACCCAGCAACTCACACTAAAACAATCTAGACAGATGAATAGCACTGTGGGTAAGAGGAAACATTTGTTTTTGATTTGAAGTTGAACTGTCCCTTTAATGAAACATGATAAACAGCACTTCATAATACTATTCCCCAAAGTATCAGATTTAGAAAATCTACCCTGCATGTGAATCAGTTCAACGGTGCATATACATAAGTGTTTTCACAGTAGAAAGTCAAAGCAATAGAAAGTCGCAAAAAGCAGAAAGGCAAACCTTCAGATTTCAATAACCAAATAACCTGTCTCTTGTCAAGTATTTACATTCACTCCAGGACAAGAAGGTAAGGCTTTTCAGTTGTTGTTAAAGTTAGAAAATGAGCAAAAGCAGTACTGTTAACATTCTAAGTAAAAAAAAGAGGACGTGGAGGTATCCAGAAGCCTCTGTAGCACTAAGCTTTAGTCAACTTTTACTGGACATGGAACTCTGGCTGATACTGTAGGAGGTGGAGAGTTCTCCTTCCATTGTGGCCATCATTGGTGTCATGTTGCTGGTGAGGCAGCTCTGGAGGGCTTCAAAATAGGAAGCCTGCACAGGCTTATGGCAGAGAAGAATTTTCTTGGCATCCTCTGTAGTAAACCATTCCCGTTTTCTCCCTAGCAAAAGATACAATAGTCAAGCAGCAGTCTAGACTGCTATGATGTGTACAACATAAGAATGCAGCATGACAAATACTGGTTCACAATTGTATTGTGTTTTCACAGACACAGATCTGGTTGTCTATATATTTTTACAATCCCACGGGAAAATATATTTGTATGTTGTGCAAACAGAATTGTCAATTAATCCTACCAATATTTACAGAGTCCTCCCAGTCCTCCAAGATGTCGGTTACTGTAAGGACATAGACATACGTTCTGTGCTTCCTGTCTCTGTTCTGGAAAAGAGCAAGAGTTTGTGTCAACAGAGCATAACAAGCTGCATATCGTCTGTTTTTCAACATATGTAAAGATATAACAGTTACACTGAAATATTCTTACCTCAAATACCCCAACTAGTCGCCCCAATGTCCCCTTTACACCGGCCTGTGAAGTTACAAAGATACAGAGAGTGTAAAGACCTACTCTGATAATCATTTACCATTAGTAATGTGTGTGTTAAAAAGAATTACAGACAGCATAAGTGGATGAGTGCATTACTATGTTACAACATTAATACAACAGAACAAAATGCTGCGTCACCAGAAAATGTATATTGGAAATGAGATCTCAGCTGACCTCGGCTGATAAAGATGGTAGTAGGACTACTGGGTATATGGTCTCAGAGGGGACAGTAGGAGCTGATCTTGGCAGCCTTTAAATCAGTGGTGCCGTCAGGGGGGGGGTCACATATCGTCCCCCATCCTGATTTTTTTTCATGAATGGAAAGTTAGAATTCACCTTGACATAGGCTACTGGGAGTTATGTTATGGCTTGTATGACCAATCCACTTAAAAATACATTGTTTTTAATACATATTTTGGTTGTTAGGCTTTTCTGTAAAAACATGTAACTCCGCCAGCTGCGTCACCCCCCATTTTTTCGGGGCTGCAGCCCCAAACCTTTTGAGTGTAGCAAATATTATTTTTCTCAACAACAAAAAACAATGTGTGTGGTGTGAGTTTTTATCAAAATAAATGCAGTGTCTTTAGCATGTCAGTGAAGGTCTCTAGCTCTAACTAACTGTCTGAGGGGGTGTGAGTCTGATGGTGTGCACTGAGTGAAACTAGTCAGTGACAGCGGAAAGAGAGTCAGCGGGAAGAGACTAGAGAAGAAATGGCAGAACCAGGCAAAAACAACTGGGTATTATGGAATGTTTCCAAAAGAGGAGTAAATGTAAGAATCTAGCTTATAAAGAAAGTGCCTGTTAATTTATGATATCAGATTTGGCACCTACTGACAGTCAGGATAACAATATGAGTCTGGCGTAATGTTAGACATGAAGCAAAAAAAAACTTTTGTGGCTCAAATTAATGCTAAAACGTTTCACTTGCGCGCTTGTGTGTGCCCTTCAAACAAAATGAGTATACAAATCAACCGGGGCCTGCAATACTAGCTTTCTATGTTGATATGTTGTCCCTAGCTGAGGTCAAATAAACTCTACTCAAGGTCTTAAAGGTGACATGACATGAAAACTTCACTTTAGGAGGTTATTTAACATTAATATGAGTTCCCCTAGCCTGCCTTTGGTCCCCCAGTGGCTAGAATTTTCGATCGGTGTAAACCAAGCCCTGGGTGTTCTTCTCCGCCTTTCAGAAAATGAAAGCTCAATTGCTCTGTTTGAAAATCTCCTCTTTGTTACGTCACAAGGAGGAAGGTTACCTCCCCTCTCTCTGCTTTGCTAGCCCAGAGAATCTGGCCCGCCAATAAGAAACTGAGCTACGACCGTGCAAGTGTTTTTATCCTAGAGAGACATCATGGCTTGCAAACGAACGAAGCATTACATTTGCTCAGTTTGGATGTACAAAGGAAAACAAAAATCTTTTTACAGTTCCTTCATCTGAGCCTCTGAAGACCCAGTATATTAATTGTATTTTCTCTGGAAATGCGCCTACACAACTTCTGTTGTAGGCACATTTGTTTTGTATGTCTGTTCCAAACACTTCAGCCACGACTGTTTCCTCAACTTGAGCTAATACAAAACTGGCCTTGCTGAAATTAAATTCTGGATCAGTACTAACTCTCCTTCGTCCAGCTACTAACCTCGGACAAGTAAGTTAACTAACGCTATATCATTTTGTAGCTTTACTGTATATGGTTACCTAGCTTGCTACCCTTAGAATGTGGCTGTAACATTAGCTCTGCAGCTAACAGCTGAGTTACTGTCGCTAATGGAAAGGTGTATATAGCATCAAGTATGTGTGTGAATACACATGCTGTAACGTGAGTGTTGTACACTTCTTTGTTATTTGGATAACCGTTCTGCTGTTGGTGTTATGGCGCGCGCAATATCCGCCTTTCCCCTCATTGAAATGACTGACTGTGTACCTCTGCAACAGGCATTTCCATGCGTTTACAACAAATCACTATGCAACACAAACTATTTTTTGAATATTTTTTAATACATGAGCCATGGTCCATTCTTTTTTAAATTAACACTTGAATGGTACGAATGTGTGGCTGCTTTTGATCCACCTTCCTAAACCATAAATTAAGATAATTCCAAAACGCATACCTCCTCACACACCTCTCGAACAGCAGCAACGTTGGGCTCTTCCTCAGGTTCCATTCCTCCACCGGGTACAATCCACTTGTCTGGATGTCGCCTACTACTCACCAACAAAACCTAAATGCACCGTGGAACATTTAACTATTATGGGACTCACAACCAATGCCTTTTGTATTCCGACACTGATGATTATCATGAGACGACAATCATTGAAATACATAAACTTCGCTGAATGCATTCACAAACACACTCACCCAATCACTTAACTGAAAGAGGGCTTGGTCGTGAAAACAGACTACAGCTTTTAAAGTGCCAAGCTCTTTGACCAACACAAGCGTTAAAAGGGAACACGTTTCACTGTCGGACTTCTATCCTTTCAACAGCACATGGGCTGTAAGCCTGTTACTCTATGCTTGGCCCGTTTCGTTTTATACCCTCGGATTTACCTCTTCCTCACTCTCGCTTCTGAAGCACAGACAGGCGGCGCGCTTCTTGAAGCCATCTCCGTCGTATGTCCGCGTTTGGTTCGATTTAAGCTTCATCATTGCGGGTTTTATAACAGAACCAGTGGAAGGAAAATAGTCTTTAAATCCTATAACAAAACCTCACAGTAAATATCCTTTTAAAGTTTGGAATTACTTCAGTAAACTTCTTCGCTTCATTTTTCAAGCGCATTTTCCGAACAGACGCCATTACGCAGTACGATCCATTGCGTAATCTACGCGCATCGCGTCGAGTTTGCGACGTATGGCTACTTAAACACACATTTGTATTCTTGAGAATGCTATTATCCTTAAAGGTGTATTAGCCTGCCCAAGTTTACTGAAGCTGAGTAACGTGGAATCGATGGCTATGATATACATTTCTTGGAATTTGAGAGCTGCAATGTTGTCTGATTTATATCTAGCTACCATATTATAGTAAACTCGACAGTAGTTGATATTCCAGAGTGCACACATGTAGGGTCAGTCCACGTGATCGACCCAAATAAGGGAAAGGTTTATAATTAACGAAGACGATCAGCTGTTAGACGTATGGTCCCCCCTGCTTCTCTGAAATGTGAGCGTTTACATGTTTTCATAATGCAAATGTACCTACCAGACCCTATCTTACTTTAACATTTAGTTTATCACATTATGCGAATTCGAGGGTTATCTTTATCCCACCTTGCCTTTTGGCATGAGTAATTCTCTCAGACTTTTTGTTGAATAACTATTATAAAAATCTTAAAAGTCTTAGTTTTAAAACTAGTCCTAAATATACTAGGCCTACAGTCAACTAGGCCTAGACTTTGTGTTAGACTCAAAAAAAGCATTAAAAAAAAGATGTAGCCTATGTGTGGATCTTATTAATCTTTTTACAATTTTGCGACAGATTAGCGGTGCAGAGCTCGAGTACCCAGTGGATAGACCTAAAGGTGTACACGTGACCTGTCTTTCTGGGAATGTTCCTAGAAAGATGTGCGCTTGATTCTATCGAGTGAAAATGAAAACGCTGTAGCCTATTCAGGGTAAACGGAAAGCTGGAAGCATGAACTTGCCAATGCTTGTGTGAGCGATCGCGGGGGACAGGGGAAAAGTATGAACAGTATTTTCTCAACCAAAATATCTAAGAAAAGGCTGGATCAGTCATAAATGTTAATTGTATTGTAGACTTAAATCATAAACAATTAATAGCCTACCTAAGACTAAACGTTCCAGTGAAAGTAATAGCAACATAAGCTATAGTTACGACGTGAGATATCTGTCGGATTTTACTTCCAGACCACGGTATGAACAATCCTTTGTTTGCTGTCAATAATGTATAGTTTATGTAGCAATCGTATAAACACATTTACAATTGTTTTCAGCGATCAAGCCACAATTGGATAATCTTAAGAATTATTGAATGCCTAACTTTTGTGAGTATTATAATAATTAAGGCTATAATATTACAGAAAGTGTTATTTTCACATTTAGAGGAAAAGAACACTTTAGATATATTTTGGTGCACAGAAGTGGCAAAGCTTAAGGCTAAAAAGAGAAACGGTCATACTCGGCATATCGATGTGTATACAATTGTTAACCTGAATCTTACTGAATTATGTTTTACTTCATTGTCATAGCTTGTTTCAAATGTATTCGCAGGCATGTTTTACCCACTAGGCTGTAGTTTAATCAATGAGTCAGGCCATAGTCTTTGGTTGTAAATAAATGCTCTATGCAATACTGGTTATTTTTGCTATTAGTGTTTAACAGATTTCGGATGGGTCACTCTCAGTGCGCATCTATAGCAGACCATTACTCCCTGACCATTAAAACAAGTGGACATCAAACTGGGTGCCTCTGGAACCTCACATTTCGCCGTGTTCCAACACCGGAAGATTCAATGATACTACCGATTAGTGTCCCCGACAAGTCCCTCAGTACAGCCCAGTTTGAGAACAAAAAGCTGGACCCGCGTCGAAATGAATCTTGTCAGAATGCCGCAGATCTGCAAAAAGCCTTGTCCCACCTTCACCAGTCTGGTTAGTGCCACAATTGTGTTTTGTGTCTGACTATTTCAGGCAATTTTAATAATTTGACCACCGTATCTGGGTGACCTTCAATAAGATATATGTGTTATCGCTATTTTCATTTTCCACATCCCAACTCAAATTATTTGCCTTTGTCTGTGCTCGGTGTATTTTGCAGGCTGGTACTGGGGGGCCCTGAATGCTGCTCAGGCTGCCCAGGTGTTGACTGAATATCCAGAGGGTACATTCCTGCTGAGGGACAGCTCCTACCAGGGATACCTCCTCACCTTATCTTTGATGACCAGCATTGGCCCCACTCACATCCGCATTGAGTACTCTGGTGGCCTGTTTGGTTTTGACTCATTGATGGTGGCACGGCCACGGCTCAGGAAGTTTGGGAGTGCAGTGGATCTTATTCAACACTATTCTCTGACTTACAAACATCTGGCCAGTCAGAAAGAGGGTCTGAAAGCAGAAAATGAAACAGGACACACTGTTAACTCTGGCCCAGATCATTCATTGCAGCTCAAGCTCACACAGCCCCTCTTCAAAAACTCTCCCAGTCTACAGCACCTCTGTCGTGTAACTATCAATCATCATTCTCGCTCTCACCAACACTTGCCTCTACCTGGGAGGCTACTAGACTTCTTACTGGAGTACCCCTTTGTGCTGTAAGAAAATGTATGGAGATTAAAAATTTTACCCCTGAATTTGACTTTTTACATGTTGTTGATAATGCCTTTAATATAACTGAAGCTGCCATTTGATTCCACTAATAATACCATGTCAAAGCACAATTTAGTTGAACGAACATCCACCTCTTCATCAAAGTGCAGTTGTGTTGATAACCATTCGTTTTAGGGAAAAATAGCTGATAATCAAAAGTTATTTTGTGCAATAAAACATTTAAAAACACATCCTCCTGACCTATACTGTACATAAATGACAGTAATTTATGTGGATAAGATGAAGTGACTATTTAGAGATGACTAGCAAGAAAGGGTACAGAAAGTGAGAAAAACTAGATTAATGCCTTTTTGTTTACAATTATTTCTGGACAAACCATGTGTCAAAAAGAGGTTTGTACAATTTAGTACAGTATTTTAAAGTACATTTGTTAAGGTATTTACGAAACATTGTTTATTGAAGATTTATTTTCATTCATGTAGTTAACTATATTATAATAATGTTTCTACTCTATTGGTGTGCTTGCTGAGAGAAAGACTACTGAAGATATCTTGCATACTTATTATTCTTAACATTCTTTGTTTGAGCTTGAGAAGTCTTTGGATTTCAATTAAAAACGCTCCTTAATCGATTCTGTCCTGCTGATTAGTCCATTCATTTGCTTAAGAACCACCCACATTGCTCTCTCTGTCAGTTATCTCCCTCTTTATCTACATACATCAAATTTTTATTGTCAATCCATCTGTTTATCATCCAAATATTTCCCATAATCAGTTTTACTCTGGGGACATGACAGCTACTCATACTACTGTTTAACCCCTACATCCTTTATCTCACTCAGTTTATAATTATATTGTTTCTTCTTTCTATCCTTCTATTTGTCTTACTGTTCCAAAAACCTTTCAATTCTTAAGTCACATTTACATTTAGTCAATCTTTACTTATCTGCTGATTACGTTTTAGTAGACACTATATTGTTGAACTTGTGTGGTCCTTTTTTCCCATTGAAATTATCTTAAAGACAGGTACATGTAGTAACATTATAATACATGGTTGTTGTTGAGTTATTATAGTTAAAAGGATTACATAAATTATAACAGATAGTTAAACAGAATAACTAAATAAATAAGTTGAGAGAAATTCTGACATTGCAAATTATGTGATTTGCCCAAATGTTTAGTAAACTAAAGACAGCTCTTTGCCCTAAAATTTTAGCAAACTAAAGACAGCTATTTGCCCTAAAATTTTAAGTTGAATTATTACATAAGTAATTTTTTTTCTTTTTTAACATGTTATTCCCGGAATAGTTTATGTCTAAGTATATGAGTAGATAATGGTGCACAGCTTAAATATTTTTTATTTCCTTGTAGCTCTTCACATTTATCCAACTTTAGTCCAACTACCGCTCTCAGCTTTCTAGGAAAACCAGGCCTGCAGTAAGAATGCTATGTTCTCCCAGGAAACCATAGAAACTGGAACAAAGGTGTAAGTGTACTCAAGAGTGGCGATGGGACTGGGCGTGTAAACACCCATGCCTTTTCTAAGAATGATGTCAACTTGAGTTTCACAATTTCCTGTTATCAGCTGTTTCCAATTCAACTTAAGTTACACAATAATTGTTTCATGACTGGTAACAAAATAATAATCATGAAGTAACTTAGGGAGTTAACATGCTTTAATAAGGAACAGTAATGTGGTATTGCATACATGCAAACGCTTGTGTGTGCATGCATTTGTACCCGTTCATGCATGTGTGTGTGCATAGCATGCTTGTGTGTATATTCTTGCAGAGCTTATTGAGTGACTCACAGTTCTAGGAAGGAAAAATTCCTGGAGGTTGGTGCACCCGCAACTCACACCCACCTTATTCTCTGCTTCAAAGCTTCAACCTAGTAAAACAGGGAGAAAGAAAACAAGAATGCAAGCTTGTCAAAGTGTAAGAGGATAAAATATGAAAAAGCAGTTCATCTGAATATTCTCACTCTACTTCAGATATACACACAGTGGATGTTTTACATAAACCCTTTGCACGTTTTCCCAGTAAATTACTCACAAGGGAATTCTTTTAAATAGAACATTGGCTCTCCCTGACGATAATCACATTACTTAAGTTTACATCACTTTTAAATGGGAATATCAATGGTTCTTTTATTGAGTTTTGTTCTTCTTAATTGTTAGCAGAGCATATTCCATATTCACTATATACTGTAGCCCCTCTCTTTGTCCCTGCAGTTCGTGGTATTAATTACCAGTCATCACATGGATGGTGTATTTACAGCTCTTTCTCCTCATTGTAATATCATTTTCTCTGAACTGGCTGTCTTTGAGACAGAGACTCATCTGTTTTCAGAGAGCCTAGCCTCTGTTTTCAATCAGAGCTGAGTGAGGGGGGAGCAGGGAGGATGGGTGGAGGCACACACTGTGCAGAGCCCAGTGTGGGAGAAGAGAGTGAGCTGGTCTCAAATAGAACTGCAGTTCCACAATTGCAGTTTCCAGTTCCTGGAAAGAAGGAAGCATTTACTGAGAGATCCAATAATCAACCTGCAACCTGAAACTACTTTAACCACACTCTGTATGGACTCTGAAATGCACAAGTAGCTTTGGTTAAATGCAATAATGTCTCAATTTACTGAACAATTGGTTGTAAGTTTTCATTTGAGTGCTGAAACAGTTTCTTAGTTTTCGTTTTTTCAAGAGAGCTGACTTGCTCATTGTTGAAATAAACCCTTAATGAAACGCAACTGGAGGATGTTTGGGTCTGTGATATTAATGGCTTATGTAAAAGGTAAAGCGTTCAAAGAAATGTCACTTTTAGCTACCTAAAACTCAAACCATAAACAGGTTACTTCCAATCTCAACCCGCCACAAGGGCAGCCCTCTCGGTCTATGGAGAACTGGCGACATCTAGTGGTGATAAAGTATTCTGACACCTTCTCGTTGAAAGCTGTACATCCTAGTCTAGATCTCGAAATATTTTAGAGCTTAGTCAGTAAGATTGGTCTAAACAACATGGTAGCCAAATGGGCACATTGCAGTCGTCGTGTTACTGCATTCTTATGCAATAACTGGTAGGGAAAGCCTTATATCTTAGATCTGCAAAATTACAGGAAATACGATACGGTTGCGTGTGATCCACTCAGAGATATTTCATTGGTTGAAAGGCAGTTGAATCCTGCCTTGCTTTTAACTGTTAGCTTGTCAATCAAAATTTTACATTGTTTACTTCCTGGTCGGCGAAGACACCAAAAATTGCCTTAAGGGAAAACGAAATAACATAAGGGTAAGTGTTTAACACATCAACGTCAAATTATCGCTTTGTCTTTAACTACATGACATGTTATTTATTACGATAATCAAGCGTGTACGCCATTAAAGCATTTATAGTACACTAAGTTTTGCATTCTTACTATAGAATGGACTGAACCTTTGTAAAACAATGCCTAGCATACAGTAAGGTAGGCTAACGTTAGATTTCTTTCTGGCAGAAGCACGCATTTTCGTGCCTTGTGAATGTGCTCACATGACTTAGCGTTTAGACAATTTGGCGTTCCAGTGTGACTTCATTAGATATATTTTGTAGCTATTTTATAGATATTACTTTACAGGTCAAATTAATGTGCTGGAAGGAATTGTCACGTTTAGACATGTAGGCCTGGTCGGCTTTAGGAAGAACTATATTTTACCGATTGAGAATGACACAAGGTGGGGATACTACACAATGGATACCCAATGAACTATAAAACTGTTAATATAGACTGTCAACTTGCCCGTGTATGAAGTCTGACGAGGTTTGCATACATCTGCCAACAACATATTTAATAACATTTTTTAAGTTAACATTTTACACCTGATCTCTCTCCCAACCATGTGCAAATTATTTTCCCTAGGCGGATTTCACACTGATTAAGGAAGGGGGAGAAACCATGTGAAAGTCACATGAACGACAAGGATGAGGCATAAAAAAACAGGGAGGAAACTTGAGGAGAGGACTACTGCCACACCACTGTCTCATAAAAGTAATTAGCTGCGTTAGCCTCAAAACCACTAGGCAGTCCCCTCTCCCACCCCCTGCCCAGTCATATGCCATGAACAACACGACTCAGCCCCCTTCCACTGTAGATGGGGATGGAGCAGTCAGCTACGTGTTGGTACCCTTTTTCCTCATCACCATCATCGGGATAGCAGCAGCTGTGGTGAGTGACTAGCAGTATATGGATGTATGTTGATGAATGAGGAGGAAGGGAACAATAGATGTCATCCTGACTACTCTAAACCTATGTGGTTCACTGGTTTGCAGCGCATTTTAAATAAAAAGTGTTAGTCATCCTTGTGAAATATCCCCCCGTGGATCAATAAAATACTACTCCATCATGTGAAAAGATCTATGTTGTCATGTTTACCCATTTTAAATGGGTGAGTTTAGCATATTTCTTGTTTTTGGTTGCAGGTAATGTATGTACGCAAGAAGCGAAGGTAAATACATTTTTGTTCTTTAACCTTAGGTTAACTGCAATTACAGAACTATCTACCTTAAGTCTAGATGGTAAAATCCTTTCCCATTGTTTGCATCAGAATTGACAGACTTCGACACCAGTTGCTACCAGTCTATACGTACGACCCGTCAGAGGAGCTGAATGAAGCTGAACAGGAGATGTTATGGAAAGAGGAGGATACCAAGGTATCATCTGGTGTCATTAAAACACTGAAAGAAACTTGATTGAGCTTTGAGTTCATTTCAAGGGTGCAGTGATGTCTGAGCTACCTTTGATGCTGTTTGGTTTGACAAACAGAAGAGGGCGATATTGGCCCAAGATAAAATGTATAGTTCCTCAACTGTGGATTTAAATGCACTGCATCACATATACATTTCTATAAACTTGTTCCAGACACAGATTAACTAGTGAATTATTATATTTAAAATTTCAATGCAATCAACATTGTTATCTGTTCTGCTAATTATCAGGCTGACAAAATTAATGGTCACATGCAATATTTCTTGGGATCTACAGGTGGTGCAGGGATGGGCAAGAGCTTACCAGCATCGACGCCCCCTACTGACAAAAGACATCCATGCATGAGTACATGATGAAGTACAAAATTGGACATACCGATCAATGAGGATACTCTTTGGCCAGAGGTGTCTTATCAATGTATCCTTAAGGAAAAGCATGCACAGGAGAACGGCCTAGTCATTGGTCATGCTTTGTCTCATCATCATCGTCATCATCTCTCCACTGTTAAAAGCTCTGATGCCAAGTGTGTGTGCCTGACAGTTGCAACATCTCCAAAATCATAGCACATAAGATGACTTTTGGATCATATTTATTCGAGTTTATTTATTCAAATTTTTAAAACTGTGTTTCTGTGTGTAATAATGTAAATGCTACTGACACTAGGGTGGTATATCCCATTCAAATAGTGGGTGGGTCTGTGCTCTAGATTGCCTTAAATGTGTGTTTGTGGTGAGCAAGGTAAGGACAAGTGTCCTCAGGGACTAGTCAGATGTCCACTCTTTTTTGTTCTTCTTGCAAGCAGCATCTGAATTGATCTGGGAATGTAGGAGTATGAAGTCTATACACAAGCTGTGATAATAATGGGTGAGCAAGTACCATGCTGAGGACTAGAGTTTCCCTCCTGTTGTCCAAAAAGGTTAGCCATGACTATTATGTGTCTCGCTGTTTTTGTGCCCTGCAGAGTTCGCATGTGAGCAGATTTCTTTTTGTGTACCTTAATGCAATGCTAGAAATGTGATGGCACACAATGTGTGTGTACTTTTATTTCCCCTTTTTGTTACTGAACATACTATAACGAGGTTCCCAAATCCTAAACATAGTCCTTGAATATATGATGAAGTGTCAAATAAGAAAATAAAGTAATTTACTCTATTTATATCTAGGTATCTACCAGCTCCTTATGGTCTGTTAATGAACCCATCCCATAGTAAGTCCCTATGCTTGAGCTGACTCTTATGACTCTCATGTTTGGCATGACAACCCAGATGTGGAACTACCACATCCCCTCCCACAATCTGACTACAGCCCTAAATATGTCCTGTTTGGAAAACATTGCCCCTTAAGCGGAGGAATCAATTGAGTTGAATGCCATAAGCCTGACTATGATAATACTCAGGAAACTGTTTTTCTCTGATAGATGTCCCCAATTCTCCATGTTTGCTGTGACCCACTGGCCCTGCTGTTGTAAATGTCATTGCTATGAATATAGGAAAGTGTTTTAAGGCATGTATAGGCTAAACCAATGTCAATCAGTGAACTTTGTTTATTGTAGGATTTTGTCTGATGAGCATTACAACAATTAACAAAATAATTATTGAGGGTTTTCTATTTGAGGCTACTGAACATTCTACTGAGTGCTCTTAATTCTCTTGAATTCCCCTTCATGTTAATTTGGGGCTACATTAGACGTCGACATGGCAGAATTGTCATTGTTAAATAATAAAAAAAAGATAATCCCTATGTGTGTAGCAATGTATGTATGAAGCAAGTGGTTTATTTTAGAAAATGTAGATAGTACCGATACAAATGTATACTTTAAATACAATTCTGACAGCACTGTTATCAAGACTTTGCACACTATCATTGTTGCTTCTCACTGATGGACTGTCCATAAAATCAGTTATTTATATCTAAGTTAAGCAGAGTACATACTGATCTTTTATGAATGACCTGAATGTGAGGTTTATGCAATACAATAAAATGGCACGATCTTGCCCAGCCCTTGGTAATGTGCTTTTGTGTATCTTTATGAAGCACATTGTGATCCCAGCTGTTGATTTTTTATTTGAACAAAGTATTGACTCAGAATACACCAATAGAATAAATTCTTGTTTTTATTGACAATTTCTGAATACAAATTGTCATAGGGCACCATAGAAATATAGACATTGTACATTTATAGAAAATGTACATTTGAAAGAATGCTCCCTTCCCATAGACTTTTTATAAATGAACATACATTGATGACTTTGGGGTATTGTACATTGTCAGAACTGTCTGTAATTGAATATGAAATAACCACTGTCCAACTGAACATGATGTAGAGCCCTGTAGCAAACGCACCGAGGCTGAAGACATACTAACTGGGATAGAGTGCCCAGTCCTTGTCACTAAACATAGACACATTAACAACATTGTCCATGAAACTCTAAACCAAGCAAACATTTCAGTGCACCAGAAGAGAATTGATTAAATTTTTTTATCAAACACACCTGCTAATCTACCACAGTCAGTGAACACAGTTTGCCAAGCTGACAGGTCTCCCTGACTTTACACACGTTTTAACAACCTGTCTGTAAGATCTATTCATAAAACAAGAAGAGCTGAGCGGTGTGTGTGAGCGCACTTAACAAGCTAGGCAGTCATCTTAGAATACCTAATTACAGTCAGATAAAAAAATACACACACTATTCAATACAGACATCTCTCACTCTCTGGTCAGAGATTACATTGTACAATTGAAACCAGTTGAATGCAATAATATGGTGAAGTCAGCTGTTTTGTGAGGTATGAGAGTCCAGGGCCTGTGTGGCCCGTTTGCAGTTTTCCGGGTTTATGACTGAGGTTGTAGCAGCTTAGGTTTGAGGATAAAACCCAGTAACTGGACTGTGATCAAGAGTTCCCTGACACTGAGCAAACACAAACAAGACAAAAAAAAAATTCTGGATCAGACAACAGACTCTGCATCCACAAAGACAAGAATACTACATCAACTTCCGGACATAGATACTTCGGTATGTAAAGCAGCGAGAGATTAAATGGAATGACTATTGTATAGACCCACTGGGGATACAATGACAATAACCTCTCTGTAACAATTAAGCTCCAAGTTTGCAGAACTACTTTTTGCTTCTTGAATCTATCAAAGGATGCAGCAAATATGGTCGAACTGTAGAACCAAACAGAGAACAGCTAATGCAGAGTTAATGAAAGCTCCCTGAAGTGATGAGATAAATGTTATTCTCAACTTGTCGCTTGCCTAACCATG
This sequence comes from Osmerus eperlanus, assembly GCF_963692335.1. Classification (NCBI taxonomy): domain Eukaryota; kingdom Metazoa; phylum Chordata; class Actinopteri; order Osmeriformes; family Osmeridae; genus Osmerus; species Osmerus eperlanus. Next base: position 14,107,542 of record NC_085021.1, read on the forward strand.
ACACTGTCACTGATGTTGAGTTATCATCAAAGTAAAAGCAGCATACTGTCTCTGGCTTTAATTACATGTTATAACTCAGAGGAACAGAATAAAAACGGTCGGTCGGACATGACTAATATGTGGATCTGTGGATAAAAAGTTAAACATTTCATACAAGCTTCCCCAGTAGAGCCCATAGAAGGAGAGAAACGTCTATCACAAAGGTCAGTTCTGGGAAGAATTCTATTCTGCACTATTAATGGAATAGTAGGGTAGAGGTAAGATACACAGATTAGACATGAATAATACGTCTATAATCAGCTATTGTATTCTTTTACTATACATCCTGACGATCAGCTCCCGTACCTATAAGTAGGCATAAGGGATAGACTAACCACTTCACACACAAAACAGAACAGCAAGTATAGGTAAAATCCACCATTGTCCAGTATAAAACATGGAGAAAGTCTATATGTACTAACAGCTCAGATAAGGGTACATGGAAAAATTTGTAACGTTAAGCGGAGAAAAGGTCCTACACACCGTATTTCGGAAAAAAGGTCCAAAATCTCCTCAGAGCATACTTTTGTCCAGTAGAAAATACTTGCAAATACCACAACTTACGCATAGAGAGAGAACTGTAACCTGTCTGATGATTTGATACTGTAAAAGGTCCATTGTTTATACAGTGCTGTTGCAGATAAATCTGATGAATTATGTTGACCCTCTTTTAGCTAGAAGGCAAGAAGTGAACAGTGGAGGTTGGTGTGGCACTGGTATTGGAAATTCAGTCCAGCTCTGCTTAATGGGAAGTCAGTATGTTGAGTGAGGTAGCGTGGGTGCAAGTTACTGGTCTTCGTCTTCTTCCTCTTCCTCTTCATCAGATGACTCCTGGGATGTCTTTTCTTCTTTTTTCTGGGATAAATCAAATAAAGATTCCCAATGTTTCTCTCCATCAACTTATATATTGAGAAATACAAACAAAATGATAAAAAAAAGTGACAACATAGGTCTGGGGCATCTGCAGTGATTCATATGGACGGTGAGTCATGGTTAGACATCCACCTCTCCACCCCTCCCTCTCCAAATGCTCAACAACATCCTCCCACTTCCCCTCTGAAGTTCTCATTCATAAAAATGAGGCCTGTTAGGTCGGTTACTACGGGTCATTCCCCTTAGTGACTAATGCAAGGCAGGCTTGTAGGAGGACTCCCTATTCACTCGCAGATAGAAGATGGATGAAAAACCCCACTATACAAATGTGCCACTATATAAAATCAACTCATGGTTCAAAATTACACTTTAACTGATTTAAGCAGTACTGAGAGCAGAATAACAACTGACATACAATGACGTGCATTTACAACTCCATGTAGGTCAAATAGCTTCCCAGTACTTTGGGAGTGTTTATAGGCTCTGTGTGACTAAGGCCAGTAGGATTTCTGGCAGCAGTTCAAAGTGAGCATATTGAAGTGAACAAAATAGCTGTGATGAGTAAGTGGTGATTCCTCAAAGAGAGGAAGGAAGCAGAAGGGAGAAGAAGAACGGTCATTTAAGGGAGCAACATTCTCCCACAAAGACTCATCGTAAGAGCCTTGAAAGATATATATTAAAGGAAGATATTATCACATTCAAAACAACTCGTCAGCTCCAACAGTGAATGATACCCAAAACAATACCTAGACATGAATACATGAATCTGTGTATCCCTGGACAGTCTGTGCTATTTCTTACCTCCTTCTTCGGTCTTCCCCTTCGTTTCATTCCTGCAGATGAGGATGCTGGTGCCTTCTGTGGAAACCAAGAACAAGTAAATTATTCTCACAAGAGATGTTCCATTTACAGCCACTAGGGGGAACTAATACCTCTGTGATGAGGCAGATGGCAAAAGGGGCATCGGGTTCATTGGCTATTATCTGGGAAGCCGACAGGAACTGCACACAGGGCACTCCAGTTCGCTGGCCACCTGGTCTGAGACTCAGAGACAGCTGGTGAAACTGGGCAAGAGACAAACTAGCAGCAGCTCTATCCTCACACATACACACACATGCATGTATACATATCCACACTCACATACACACACATGTGCATGCACACGGAGCATCTAGGACATGGCGCTTAGAGTAGCTCAGGGGTTGGAACGAGGGAGAAATCAGCTGTTGCTATGGCGACGACAGGAAGAAAAGAACTAGAGCTGTGTGCTAAAGGAGGAGGGGGGGGGGGGTTAGTGTTAGCTTGGAAACAGTCTTGCGGCCTCTGCACCTGCAACACACTGTGCATGGCAAGCTACAGGAAGCTAGAGGACAGGAAGTTTGGGGGAATTAACCAAAAGTGAGCGTCTCTTCAAACAGCCAGTATACTAAGAGTTTACAAAGGGAAGCCCTGGTCTTGGTATTTTTGACACTTGGGGGGGTTGAGCTTAAATAGCTGTTAAACTATAAATCAAATGTAACAACAGGACATCCTCTTAACAGGATGAGGTTAGGTGTAGCTGTGATGGCATAAAGGTCATTAACCGTCGCAGGGACTGAATGACTCTTTACAAGAAAGTTGAAGATCAAGTCACCACCACCACCAGTAATAGTTTCTTGCTATTTGCTTCCAGCTAATTGTTCCAAAACAGAGCTGGCAGCAGGTGGAGGGTGGAGAAAGCAGGTAGATGCAACTGAAAGTCAAAGACTGAGGCTGCATTAAGCTCTGACTGTTGTCAACTTCAAACAGTAACACTAAAGACAATCCTTTCAACAGGATGGCTAGTGTAGGACTACCATGCTTGCATCACCAAATCACATCTAGGCAACTCTTCTACAAATAAAATTGTGCTGCATTATTGACTTACCTTGCCCTTGGTAGTTGTCTTGTTTTTGCTACCCTTCGGCCTTCCCCTGGGCCTCTTTGGAGTAGGGGACCCACTGGGCTCCTGAAAACAAGAGGAACAGTCAGAAAAATTGCAAAACCTTACATGTCAACAGTCAGAGAGATGCAGACGTCACTGGACACACAGTTGTAAATACAGCATCTTCTTACATGAAAGACTTTGTAATGCTACAAAGAGTGCACTGTTCAAGGTCGATGCAACTGACACCAGTTGCTACTTTAAGACTAACAGGTGGTCATAGACACAGGTTGCCAAGTTCTATTGACTATAACAAGCTCTATGAAAATAACAGTTCACAGCATAAATAGTAATAAGGTCGGGGTTATGGTTAGCTCATATAATATTAGTGATATCATAAAAGAAAAAACAGAACACATGTTCAAAATTTTTATCTTACTGAAATTAAAAAACTTTAAAGCTCTTAACAGGTCTAAAATTATTACTATTGTATGCAAGCTATAAGTCATGAAACAGATGAGTGTGAAATACATGTGCACAGATATTGACACACTTTAACACTTACTAAATACTTCACAGAGTGGAGAATGAACATCCAACACTAATAAACATGATTAATATGTCTGCCTATATACCATAGTAGTACAGGCTCTTATTACCTTCCCAGGCTGTTTACATTTGCAGCTAATAGCAACCAAGCAACACAATACCCTTACACCCTCAGGTGAGTGGCAGCTCCATTGACCAGCATCAACTTTGGCTCTGCATATGTCAACCAATCAGTCAGGAGCAGAGGTGGGGTATGTGGTTTACCACTTGTTTTAAGAGATTCAGATTACACATCCCTGATAATCCTGCCAGACCACAGGAAGATCCTTTCAGATGTCCACACAGGAGCAGCGAGGGGCAGTTGAGTATTGGTCAACATACCCTGATCCGATATCACTTAAATTCCAGGTAATCCATGACGGAAGCAGCTACATATGACACCTAGTGCTCTGTACATTGTTTCTGGGGGCTGTTTCTCTGTCTATCCCAACCAGAGAGGTGCAGTAGCTCTGTTCACCATGTTGTTGCAGCTAAAGAAGGATAGCCTTAATGGCAACAACACCCTGAGTCTTTTTGACACTAGTAAGGGATAAAATTAAACTATTGATGTGGGCACCACACATTCATTTAGTTTACCTCTAATAACAGTGTTCCCAAGTCAGACACACAAATGAGTACTACACAAGCTATTTGACAAACAATATTGAACAATAAATGAATGGTTTAATGTTGCATTGTTCCTTTGCAATAACTGACATGCAACATAATACCAACCCTATATGAAGTGTTATCGTGGGCTACTTACATCTGAACTTTTTGCTTGTGGCTGTTTCCGAGGTCTTCCACGCCCCCTCTTCTCTGCCCCCTCTTTCTCTTTTGGAGAGACAGTTCCCTTGTCACTCATGTTACCTTAGGCTACTAATCTGAAAAATTTTGAAATATAATACTTATGATTTAGGAAATTAAAAGCATTTTAATACAGTCACGGATACTTATAACACGTTAATTATTTCACATTATAATTGCAAAACTTTTGAGAAACAGAAACGATAGGAATAACGGTACAGCATAATTGACCTAATTAATCCGAGTGTATTTGCAGAACTATTTATGTCGCATCTGCGCACTATTAATGGGCTAAGGATGAGGGAACAGGAAGGATTTCAATACTTCAACCGGCTTGCACAGTATTGCGAGGGTAGCAATACGAGGCCTTGCTGAGTGCTCAAAGGTCTGACATCAAGCAATAATTTACTTACCGGCAATTAACTTAGTCCCAGTTGCTACAGCTATTACCAAAATATATTAGCCAACACAAACAACATTGCTTTTCAGAGACAAACTACATGCGCGAATGCAACAATGTATAATTTCCCGGGTAGCAAGTAGCCTTCAAGTGTTCCGCGATGTTTAAAGACCAGTTCACGCTACGGATGCCTCGCAGTTCCAGCACCCGAAACACGCATTGCACAAAAAGAGGACGAATATAAAAATACACATTAGACAGTCTCGATGCCAGTTAACTATGCACATTTAAATGGTCATGTATGTGAATCTGAGAAATATCGATCCTGTACCACGACGCATTTGGACATTTTCACCATTCACTTTTGTTATTATCAAGTGTTTTCAATTCGTGCTAAGAGTTAGTGACCATATTAGTTATGTTGCACTGTTTTATAGGCTTGCTCTTACCTTTATCCCTTGAAGAATATGGCCCTGACAAAATATAAACGAAAGAGTGAACAATCTCGTCTGCCTCTCTTACCGGTTAAAGCCTTTAAAGCTCCTGTCTTATTCGACAGAGACAACACATAGCCCGCCCCTTTAAATCCCAGTGTCTGCAACGTAAAAAATACAGTAGAGAAGAGAAGTGCAAAGATTTTAAGAAATGTACCAGGATACAATTGAAGCAGGTTGATGCAGGTCCAATGCCAGCAACAACAACAAAAAAGAAAAAAAGAAAGCAGTTAGAAGAGTATGTGCGTCTTTTTTCTCTAAGAAAAAGAAAAGGCGCCAGCCTCAAGGAGTTTGCAGGCAATTTAAAGAGCCGTCCTCATGGGAGCTCTGGCAATGAAGGGCGGAGATATGATAAGTGGGCCACCAACATACCAACACCCCAACCATTCTCCTCCCACCAACCCTCTTACACGGATTAGTGAACAGGTAACATTCAATTGTCGAGTAAGTAAATAATACAGTTTAAACTAATGAGAGAAATAATTGAATGTTTTATTTGTCTTTTTGACTTAGATATTTTTTGAGAGTTAAATAATAATAAATGATGTAACAACTAAGGATTAACTTATTTTACACTTACATTTTAAGTGTTAACTCTTATCCAGAGCGACTTACAGTCAGTACAGGGACATTTTCCCCGAGGCAAGTAGGGTGAAGTACCTTGCCCAAGGACACAACGTCATTTTGCACGGCCAAGAATCGAACCAACAATCTTCTGATTAATAGTCCAACTTCCTAACCGCTCAGCCATCTGACCCCTAACTGCTCAGCCATCTGACCCCCGGTAGCCCCAGCCTCTTCCCAATAAAACCCTATCACACAAAAACAAGATTATGAGTCCCCCACAAAATGTTTTTGTAAAGGTTTTTTATTTTAAATGTTGATACTGGATTGAATCAATCCACTAATACTGTTCATTGCAGAGAAAACATGTATATAGAAAACAATACCTTTTCAGTTGTTTAAAAGCACTTCAATTCTGCTTGCGCCAAATTTACAAAAACCTCTGGTTATGTTGGTATGCATGCATGTGAATATGATGAGATAACTTACATTGTATGTATGTATGGTCAGAAAAATATGGAGCAGGAGGGTGAAAAGGGGGATTTGATGGGGTATGAATGGGGAGAAGTGCTCTTTTTCTCAATGAATCCAATGTTCTGCTCAGCATGTGCTTGCCTGGCATGCCAGCTACCCCCTCTCTCACTCTATTCACTTCCTTCCTCTCTTTCTTCCCCCACCCTCCCTATCCATCCTCATCCACCCCTGGTCTATCCCTCCCCAACTACCCCCACCCCCTCACACATCTATGCCCTCCACTGGGATGAAGACAGGGCAGGGAGCCCAGAGAGAATGTCTGAGCCTGAGGAATGTCCTTTTCCTAAAGATGGGATGAGCCCTGCTGAACCTTGGGCACTGTCTAAAGCAGTACAGGGGATTGAACTATATGTTACAAACTGTCGTTTTTTCTATAGCCAGTATAAAGTAAATGTAAAGACAATTCAGTTAAAAAAATATATTTGCAAACAGGTAAAAAGAACATTACTGTAGCTCATACCCTGACCAAATACTTGCTTGATAATTTGAGCGTCTACAGATAATCTATTGGGATTCAAAAAAAAAAAAAAAAAAAAAAAGATTTTCTGTATCTGGATGGAGCTACATATCACTCCGAGCATCTTCTGAAGCAGTTAATGTTAATAAACAGCCTTCACATCACAAATAACGTAGACAACAGAAGACAGACAAACTAATCCATAAAGCCAATCACTTCCAATACAGTCTCTAAACCGTCTACTTGCAACTTTTCACAACATACGCTTTAGGCCAAAGGAATCCTATTAAACACCAGGGGGTTCTGGTTCACTTAGCTGATAACTACTCAACCTCCTCCTCTTCCTCCCCACTATGCAAATCTGCACCTCCCACTCCCCTAAACATTCTCTAGCCCATTCTAACAATCCATTTTTAGGCCCAGTACAAACCACAGAGTTCTGCAGGCAAACCGACTAACATATGTGGACAAAACCATCCTTTACTGCCTGTGTCTGGGGTTCCCCCTGCATGTGCAGTGAGTATTGGCTCAGGGTAGATCTGGAAATGACCAATACATACACATGCACACACAATCCAAAAGGGAAATACAGAAGGAGGGAAAGGAAAAGAGAGTGAAAAAACAGGAGAGAGAGAGAGCAGGAGTCAGAAGCATAACTGTCTTGGTCAGGAAGGGAAAGGAAGAATTGAGGAGGAATTGCAAGGAAAGGTGGGCGGGATGAGAGGGCGTGTGTGAGTGTGTGTGTCTTTTTTATTTTCGAAAGGGGCGGATGGAGGTGAGGGGGCGGGGGATGGGGGCAGTCTGATTCACTCGGCTCATGAGTACTGTCTGACTCACACAAACAGAGGAAGTAGCCCGTGTTTCAACTTCAGTAAGTACAGCCCTGAAATTGTTTGAAACAAGAATACACATGGAATAACATATCGCACCGCCTAATTTCAGATCTATGCATCATTCAGAAAAACAACTTTCACATTGGGGTGGAATTCATTGCTCTCTGCCTTTCACATAGTGACACGAGCTTGTGAAGTTTCAAGGGTGGATTTTGACGTGAAAGAGTGCCACACATCTGACAGTACTCTTAAGAGCAAATGTTCCTTTGGGTGAGCAAAACAATATGACAAGTGACAAGTGAGAGATCTCCAGCTTTCTCTTCAAGCAATGTAAGAGAATATCTTGGTAAACTGTAATATGTCTTTACAATGTATGAAAGAATTGTTTTCAAGTTGATATTATTGGAATTTTGATTGGATTCTTGAAATGCCAGAAACACTGTGGACAGTGCTTTGCTACAGGAATAGTTGGACTCATTTGGACAGCAACAAGAGCTACATTAAATTGATTTGCTGACATCTTGTGGAGGTTTAGCAGCACTGAACACTAATGTCACTGGGTGTCACAACTGATTTTATTAGAGGATTCCTTTTAGAGGATTTATTTTTTTCTCAAACAATTAATGGTCTAACTCTCCAAATATTGAATGAGCATGAGACAGAAAGATTTCTATCATAAATGTGTTCAGAAGTGAACAGAGAGCTGTGTCGAACTTCACTTTTAAAATAGTATGCTCGTGCAGGAACACCTGTCATCTCTGCAGAATGACATGACTAACCTTGGAGATGGAGCTTTCTAAGTAAAGACATAGCTAACAACATGCTTTCCCTGTATACGTGCAGGAGATCTGTAGAGTAGTTTCTAGCCAGGCCTGACATTACGACAACACTATGGTCAACCTGACAGGCGGCCTAATCTTGTTGTCAAGGAAACCTCTCATGTGATGGTCTTTAGTATATACAGTATGTCAGTATAATGTCATACAGTAAAGAGACTGCTACAGAATCTACATTTGTACCAGCAGAGGGTAGATTCTGCTACAGAATCTACATTTGTACCAGCAGAGGGTAGATTCTGCTACAGAATCTACATTTGTACCAGCAGAGGGTAGTCTTAGCCTGAAGCTTGAGTTCAGTACGCATGTTAGACAAACTTGAAGAAACGTTTTAAGGATAATATTGCAGTGCTTACATTTGATTCTGACTATCACTAAATGTTCCCTGAGAGTTGAGTAGATTGAGACTGAGTACAATCCCATTGTAATTAATTAATTAAAAATGAATAATTAACTAACTTAAAATCAGAAGTGTGTGTAAAAACATCCTCAGCCAGTTTGCAGCGGACCAAACCCAGGAAAGGAGTGGGACATGTGTGGCATCACTCTGCCTGAAGAAAGAAATGTAACGGATGAGAGTCACCTTGGTGACAGTGCATCCAGACTTTTAGAATTCATCCTATTTCTCTCTGTCTTACCTGATTGATCAACAGCGAAAGGAGGCCCGCCTCTCCATTTCGGGCATTTCACCTATTCTAGTAGCAGCTGTGGTCTCAGGAGAGGACTGCTGGGCTACATCTGGGACGGTTACTTATGAAGCCGCTCCTGGCTTAAATTCATTGTGGCCTTTATTTCCATCAGTGGTGGACAGAAAGTTATCTCACCGGAGCCCTGGGATATGACCACAGCAACAAATAAGGGCCTGACAATACACAAACACACAGAATACACATGCATTAACAAGACAGCAAACCCAGCTGGCCACAGATCTCTGCATTCTAAAACTGTTATTTTCTCTACATTGATTGCATTTTGGCCAACAGCCCCGCCCCTAAACAGAGACCTTATCCAAGGCTGTCTCACATGTCTGTGAAACATATAAGGACAACAATTTCTCACAACCACCAACAATTTCTCTTTAGAGGCATCCTAGGAGAAAGAGAATGAATCCTGAATTCAATCCACTCTCCACCAATTTGGTGAGTCCATGGCAGCCCTGTTGTTGTAGTATTTGGAATGATATCAGCTGCCAGACCTTGTCTTTGACACCAGGATGCCAGGCTGTGGCCTTGACCACACAAAATTGCTCAGTATCCTCTTGCCACTGGTGTCAGATAGCAAACTATTGATGAATGTTTAGAATTGCTGAAGACAGAATGTTGTCCCACTGCCTGCAGGGCCCCGGCCCAGACGACTGGGTCCATTTGTAATTCAGAGGGGGCCTCACCGCTGCATTAACTATTAAAGTGTGGTTATCTCTGGGTAATGGCACCCCTGTAGCCCAGAGAGAAGCCTCTTCCTGAGACAGAGCTCTATCAACCTTGATACATGGGCTCCGACTTTGGACATCATTGCGTCCTCACTGCATCTCACTCAGATTGTAAGTAACAATGAAATGTAGGGTGTCATTGTGAAGACAGGAAATGGCCGCAGAAGGCAATCAAACCAATTTATAGGCAACATACAAAATGACAGGTGATATATATTGTTAAAACATCCTAAGTCAGAGCATCTCAAAGAAAATGGCCATCACAGTCCACCCTGCATTGAATATTATGGCTATTTGCGTTGATAATTTCAAACATACTGATGTAGCCTCAGAACTCAATGACTACTTAGACTCAAAAAGTTAAGATGACAGTTGATTGGCCACACAGTAAACATGTTGTTTGTTTTATCAGTTCCGAGTTTGGATGTGGACATCCTAGACTTTGTTACACTAACCATTTCTCCGAAATCGTGTGAGAAGTATGCCCTTTCAGTGGACTGGCCTGAGGGGTGCTGGGGCCTAGGCAGCAGCAGGGGGACAGCAGTGGACCATCCATCCAGTGTGGTACCTGGGGGGCAGGGTGGCACTCTACCTGTCTGCTGAATAAATCATCGCATTAGTCCATTCTGCAGCTGCAGTCCAATTAACCAAAGGGGACCTGGTGAATGCAGTTAGGTGGTATGATGAATTACTCTGCATTGACAACAGAACAGAGCTCACACCTTCCCAAAGGGCAGACACAAGCATGGCTTTTCTCTGCAAACGTTACTTCTCCAAGGAAGGGATGGGATGTTTGAATGTGCTACTGTGTATTCTTTTAGGGTTTTTTCTCTTGCCCGGTTTTAAGAGACAACTGATGATTACATTCTTGGGAAGTTTGTATCTACCACAGCAGTTAAAGACAGGCTCGCAAAAAGAACACATGCTCCACAAACACAGACTTTACCCAGCCCTAGATGGACATCATTTTAGATCGTCATGGCAACATTTAAGCCAGCATTGAAAGTATTATACTGTGCAATTTATTAGGAAAAACAAAGTTCAAGGTAATTACAGAGGACCTCCACATCTTGGGTGACAAAGCCCATTAGATTCCAGAGGTTTAATTATTTCCTTTCACGCAGTCCATGTCAAAGCCTTTAGTTTCCCCTACTCTAGCTTATTGGAATATCGGCTTTAATTGAACATAAAAAAGAAGAGGATAAGGTGGAATGGAAAGGTTAATGGGACTGACACAAAGGGCAGATAACAGAGGAGCAGTAGTCTTAACTGTCACATCGCCCTAACGCCACTAGGCTTTGGCGACAAGAGAAGCCCATTAGAGCCGGTCAGTAATTAAGCAGGCTTCTGTAGCCAGATCCAGGTCTTTGTTTTTGTGAGATTACATTGCTCTCTGAGTGTGGGTGTTAATGAACCCTATCCTTCTATCAATGATGTTCTCAGTCACAGTGAAGTTTGACTGCCGCCACATCCAATAGAAAGGTCAACGAAGATGTAACAAATGAGTGAGGAGGAGGCAAGAAAGTTCAGAGCATCAAGAGGAAAAGACTTGGTAAGGGCAGAGAGGTACCAGGCTTTGGTCCTATACTGTATGGCTCAATGCTGTTTAATTCCTTATAAAGGGTCAATGAAAAAGGTTGTAAACTTGTAAGGTGGCTTGAAGTGTATTACTCTTCATTCACAACTATGATGATGATAATCAACTTGCAATTTGTAATGCTGGTGGTTTTGACCTGAGCTTCAGAATGAAGATAAATTCCAACATAAATTGTGTCTGATGTTGCATGCTGCAAATGTAAAGTCTGTTTGGTATCACAGATAGGGAGCTTCAACACATAACACGAACATTCAGCCACAACCATAATGTTTCACACATTCAAACATGGTGAGATTACAGTAGGCTATGCTCACCTTCTAGATAAATAAACAGATAAATAAAAAGGACTGAAAGAGACCCACAGCCAACGTACACAAACTAAAATGTAATTTTTCATATCAAAACCTTCCCCAGGACTGTTACTATATGCATCAAAAGTATTGTACTTTTGGATGAGGGCAAGGACTTTGTTTAACTGTAATTTGTATTGCTCCACTAAAGCAAATTAAAGGAAATACAGAATTGCTTCTGATAACATTGTTGACAGTCAGGATTATAGATGCAGTCACATTTTGATATCCTTGCCAATGACTATTCAAAAGCCTTGATGGAAAAATCCCCATGCAAAGTTAAGCAGGATTAGAATTGCCACCTGCATTCACCTTGGCATCTTTGTGGCTGGGTGATGTTGCCAGGGCAGAACTGATCTTCCAGACAGGGCTCAGTGGCTCTCTGGAAGCCTGGCATGTCCATGGCTGTCAGCCCAGAAGCCCCTCAGTGGGGTTGGTCTACCCCAACCTCGGTACAGGGATCTCCAGCAACAACTTCACTTTAAAGAGGAGCAGTGAGTGTGTGTATGTGTGTGTCTGTGTGTGGAACATACACACACACACTGCCTTGGAAAAATCTTGAATGCATCCTGATTTGTATAACTGCATGGTTATACAAAATGATGTATACAACTGCAAGCCCTCTTTTACAAATATAGACCATAAATAATACAAGTATTTTCTGAATCATTCATTATGAATAGCTTGTTATGTTTGTTCTTCTATGAGAATTTCCTTCAAGCCTGAGCACCTAATACTGAAGTGGAAATTGTTGACCCTGTGTAAATGGAAGGGTTCCTTTTGCCCCCTGGCCTTTTCTAAACCAAATCCAGACAAGGGCAGGGCTGTTTGTTAGTTCCTGTCACCTTCCCTGGACAAAGATCTTTGTTTTAATTAATTATCTATACCGTTGTGTATGAAACATCTCTTGTTTGTTTGTAATGATGTTGGATGATTTATCCAGAATGTTTTGATTCCAGTGTGTGCAAAGACTGAGGCCCTTAAGACCTTCCCAATAAACTATTCCATTAGTGTGTACTGAGTTTGCATCACCATTCATTCAGAAGGCTGAGGACCGTGGAGTGTAGATTAAGAAACTGAATGTTTCAAGTTTATCCTTTATAAACTGAACATACAATACACTCTTCACTCTTGTTCTGGTCTACTTGACTGTTGATTTGAAGTTTTTAGACCTTTCAAGACGTTCCACAGCTTGATTAATTAGGTGTTACTCTGTGACTTTGCATCTGTTTAAGAGGTGGTCTGTCTAATAAAGTTTGTCTTTAGAAGTTTGGTCAAGTGCCATGCTTGTCAGAGGAAGACCTTGGCCAGATTAATCAAACTCTGGCCTTACCTTGGTTGAATGACAAAGTTTGGAGATCGCAAAATAATTCATGAACCTGCATAAACTATCCAGTATGCGCTTGGGGGGACTTTGTTACAGTCCAGGTTAATTATTCATCTGACCTGTGCCCTGATCATTTCTATAATTAAAGTACAGGATATCTTGTACTGGGATAACACATGCTTAGTCTATATTTAAGACCGTGCATTCAAATCCACAATTGGATCAGAGGATTGCCAAAATAGGCCATACCTTTCTCTTTATTAGTGCAAAACATTATACCGTTTTACCTTCATGTAATTAATAATTCCATGCAAAGATCTAATGCACAATATGTGTGTGATTGCATCTCAAGTTGCTGGAGAAAGACAGCTTGGTAAGGATGAGATGCTAGTGTGGCGACCCTTGCTATGCAGAGCATGGTAACAGCATAAACACCATCAGTCACTTTCAACAACCTGACCCACCTACAACGGTCTGTGTGTGCTGATTGATATTAATACCATCCAGCTGAGTAAGACCGCTAAAAGGGCTCCACAACATCCTTCCCTTGTTTCTTATGTTGTACATTCCATTTTATAGTTATTTGAAATCTACAGAGACAGCTGAGCCATTAAATGTTTTATCTACCAACAGAATGTCATTGGTCAAGATCCCCATAGACTGAACACAATTATGTGTGCATGTTTTACCAGATCAGCAGGGAGCCATTACCAGCATTCAGTGGTGGGCTTCAGACTGTTAACTGATTATTGACAGGATGCAGTAAACTCACTGATTAACTGATAGGAACAATGAATCAATAACTGCAATCAGGAGAGTAATGACAAACATAAACAGCCTGATCCTAATACAAGAAGATAGGCGTGTCCTAACCACGTATGCCTGTGTTCAGGAGAGAGACAGAGAATGGGAGAGAGAGGGTGAGATAGAAAAGATAGAGAGGGCAGTAATGAACGCAACAGGGCACTAGTCGGCGCCTAAGAATGCAATTTATTTCTGTGATTTCAACCACACCCCCCACATACCTTTCAACGTGCCTTCAACAGTCTCAAATTATGCCAAAACTAATGCACTAGGCTAAAGCTGCGGAATGCAGGAATAATGTACCCAATTTGTGTCTCAGTCGTCCCCATATTAAAAACATATTACTGATACAATTATTTTGCTCAATCAGAATATGATAAGTGATTGTACACACGTTGTGTATGTTCAAACTATTGAAGGGCCGAGGTCACAACGTGCTGCCATGGAGCCCCTTAACAATGACAGCAATATTTATGGAGAAGTAGAATAGGCTACGGGTTGGGAGAGACGGACAGGGACACCCACGTTGCGCATGTTGTAAACATCCGTTCGTGTCACACGATTCTTAATGTAAACAAGATCATTTTCATAATGCAGCGTTGTCAATATATATAGTATCCATATAGATCCAAAATTGTTGAATTAGGCACGTCTAGAATGTATTATTAGGCTTGCTTGCGGAAATACACGGGGTCTTCTTTTGTATATTTGTCGATGAAAAATTGTGTCACTGCTTCACACATGTAATGTGCAAGATAAATAAAATAAACGTAACCATACATTTTTCATAAATGTATAGTAGGCTATCTATGTGATACTTTATTGAATAAAACCCCTTATATTATGCTTAATATTGGTAGAGAATGGAATTTCAGTACTATGTGGAGAGGTAGGAACACTCGGTCCTCCAACTGCACCTGTTCAATAGTCAGAGGCAAATACAAGGTAAGCAACTCGGTCACGCCTCTGCTGCAGTCACTTCTTCACTCTCAAGTCAAAAGGGATTTTCAGTGCGATGCAAACTAATTACAATATCATTATCAACCATTAAATTAATTTTAATTCTGCCTAATATTGTCTCATGGCACTTCATCAGATTTTTTTTTCAGACTTTGATCAGATTTGTTTTACAAAAATGTTTCATAGGGTACTTACCAGTTATGTTTTACATATTTTGTGCTAGGCGAGATTTAAAAAATAAATCTGAATGGGTTAGAATTAGATCATATAATTAGCAATCAGCAGTGGCCTTGATTAATATTAATTACTGATTCATGTGCTCTCACCTGAAGACATAATAACTTTCACGGACGTTATCACATCCTAGCTCTGTTTGAACTGGTAAAAGTGTGAAAATTGCCAAGGCAGATAACACTGCCTTTGAACACGAAAGCCCTGAAAATTAACGTTCTGTTAGCCTTGTCTAGCCTATCTCTCAATTTAAAACATAATTGGTCCGACACTTATTTGGACAGGAACTATTTAACTCTGCAAAAGCAATTAGTTTGAAAGACTAGTGACTATTGACTAATTTCTAGGTAAGATTTCTGAAATAGATTTTGCGCAGCCCCTCTCCTTTGATTGGAGATGCAATGCTAACATTAGCCACTCGAATTGTGAGCGTCAGAGGGTATAGCTCGGAGTTCAAAGATTCCCCCCTTGGTCGTTGAAGGGCTTCTATTTTTTTTGTGGTGTGGGAGGGGAGCTTCTTCAGTCCAAAAAGTAAGCTGCGAGAACTGCGCCTGAAATTCCTTTCAGCACCACTGCTCAATGGACAGCATTTCAGTAAGCAGAGTCAATGGGCAGTTTTTCTGTGGAGAGCATACGGGATTTGTGGCTTTTGTTTTGTGTTCCTAACACATGTGACAATTGGATCAGCGAAAATCAAAACGAGCATCGTTTGGAAACATTAATCTGCAATCCTTTGCTACCGATTTGTCCACCACTAGGCTGAACATCTGCGTTTGATCCGCACACCTGTTTTGGACTCGAGTTTCAAACCACGGCAGTGTCCTGGGAAGAGCGTTGAGTGTGTAGCCTACTACTAAGATTGAAACAAAGACTTCAATAAAATAGATTACATTTAGACCAAATGACTTCAGATTCACTCTGAAGAAAAGGTTTGTTTCGTCGTTTAAAGGTAAGTAACTCTTCTCGACATGTGTGAGAATGAAAGGAGAAACTGATCTGATAGAATGTATGTGTATGACACAAGTCATTTGAAGAGAACAAACAAGTCGGTTTGGGGGACTCAAAAATGTAGTTGTAGTATGCACACCGAATAAGATTTTGATCAATTTATTTGAGAAAAAGCATTATTATATGCACATTTGCACTTAATTATAGCATTATTTGTATGCGCGTGACTGCATGCGTGTGAATGTGTTATTTGTGTGTAACTCTGAGTTACAGTACAACACACAAACAGTGTGTGTGTGTGTTTGTGGGTGGAGGTGGGGGGTGTCTATGATCAGGCTGACCAGATTCTCAACAGATGAATCACCTCCAAGGACTGAGCGCCTAGCGGGCATGGACTGTGAATAGGATAACATTATGTCATTGAGTATACAATACAATGGACCCCTTCATCAGAAAGCCTCTTCAGCAAGCCTATTTAGCTGTCGTTGCCCAGGAATAAAGGAGCTGCAATTAATTGATAGAGTCAGAACGACATCCAACTAGTTTCTTTTTAAACAAGACTCTATTGTTCTTTCTGGTTGTTTAACGTATATACTCTCATGTGGTTCACGTTGTGTCTTATCGAGTCCTGACAGTCAAATAAACACACCAGATTCCCCTATATTTTCACTTCATCGTATAAGTCATATTTAGAGACACTGGTTTTGTTTCAGTGCCTCACAATCATTCCATTCTGATTTAAACTCTGGACTCTGGTGTTGTCATGTTTAAATGCGTATCCGTCGGCCAAAGCAGTCTCATAGTTTACATGGATTGGACTATTGGGAGCTAGTCAATGCCTATCTTTTTGAATAAGTCTGCAATAAAACTCAGCATGCTGATTTCTAATGCACTACTTATGTCTGAAAGAAAGAAACAGCATTTCATGAGCACAACCAACAGATGCTTTTCATCCCCTCTAGTCTGATTTAGTTGGAGGCAGGAACTTTCTTCATTTGCAGAAGACATCCTTCCTTATATGTTGCACTTCCTTGTGGCTCTTAACCATCTGTTCATCAGAAGGCCGTCTGTGAAGCTTCCTCATGTTGATCACAGTCTGATGATCTTTGAGCTCCAAAACAACATGCCCAAAACAGACAGACAGAAAGCTATCTAAACAATCCTGAAATCTTTTCCCAATGCAGAATTTCAAAAAGGGGCCAGTTCATATTTATGAGTTCAAAGAGCTCACAAATCAAAGTTTTCAACTTTTATGTTTGAAAGTATAGGCTCTGTCACTGTTTTGTCGGTGGCAGACCCTACAGTTGTTGATGTTTGCTGTGTAAATGTGTGTACCCCTGGCTCTACATTGTAAGCAAAAAGTGGCTGATCTGGTGCATGTGAGATTATTTGAACCCTTTCATTAGAGACCTGTTGACACTGAGTAAAGATGACATCTGCTCGAACTCTGGATAATTGCTTAGATTTATGACATGAACCATAGACCCAACAATCTATTCATCCCAGTTAACCATACATTCTCTCAACTCGCGAGGGGGCCACATTTCACGAGACATAGCATTCATCATGGTTTTAGGGGATGTCATAAAAGAGCATGCAGTTGTTCTACAGCACAGTAACTTGGCTGCTCACACTGTCTGTCAGAACATTTTTGTGTGTGCCTTTTGCTTCTCAAATAGAGATGTTGTTACAAGCTAGAGATACAATTCCACCTCTGAGACATACGAACCTTCTCTGTCCAACATTGTAAAAAAGGTCAATTCCCACAGAGAATAAATAAACCCCTCCAAACCCCAGCAGATTAGCCCTTGTTCTGCTCTCCAGCATGTACAGAAAAGGATGTTTTGCGTTTGGCAATGAGTGGCCCAGCTTGGTACCTAAACCCTGGAGTTAACAACCAGCTCTCTCTACTCTCTACAACCTTGATTTCCTTTCATGTGCCACAGCTTGCTATATAACACATAAGACCATATGAAGGAAATCAACTTCCTTTTTTTGACTTCATGGGATTTATTGCAGAGAAAAAAAAGGGAAATTGTGCTTTCGCGTAAGGCACTGTTTTAGCTTTGGCAGTGCTGCTATTGAAATCATGTTCATAACCAATGCAGTGTGGTTGAGCAGATAGAGCAGCAGAACCCTAAATGCTTATGGATCCTCCGTTCAGATCCACTTTTCTAATTAGTCTGCCTGAGCCTCATAGAGAGATGAATGCAGAAGGCAGGCCAATATAGGTTTCACTGTCAGCACACACTGTTCATGATTTATTGCATCACTATGCTCTCCTTGTCTTCACCACCTCTACAATTGTTGGTGAACAATGCTAAAAGAAGCTTGAAACAAACGAAGGGTAACATAGTATCAGGGTTTGTTGCACCAACTTACAGACAAATCTGCAATTTCCTGCCAATATTGACATGGCATTATCATTTGGTTAATTATCCATCACAGTAAAATAAGATGAGATAAAGTAACTTGTGCGCCAAATTATCATCACCACAGCCACTTGATTGACATTGTTAGGATTTTTCAAGTTGTTTCTGATAGAAATCTCATATAATCAGACACACAAAGCCTCTCATCTGATACATCTCTCATCCCCTCATCCTATTGGAGAGCTTTTCATTGTAATTCAATAATGATGAGGATACTCACAACATGAACCCACTCATGTACTAATTGAAAGTACTGGTAATATATTACATATTTCGTTTTCCTAATCTTTTTGTTCTGTGTCTTGTGGCTTGGTAGAGCTATACTGTAGCCCCTGATAATGATGCATAGATATGTTGTCAGATCAGCTGATTACGTGGAGAATCCTCGTCATTGGCAATGCCCTTCCTCAGTGCCACACTTCAGCTGGTGGATAATGAGACGTCTGTATTTACACCCAGTCCTGATTACAGAATCAGAGGCTGTGACATGGGATGTCATGTCTACCAACCCTCTACTCATGTCTAACACCTCCTGTCTGGGAAATGAAATGTTGATTAGCTGCAACACAGTGCATGAGGAGATTGCCTTTTAACATTCTAGATTGTGAAACCTGCAACATCACATTTGCTACTCTGAACAACATACAGTACTTCAATAGACACATGCTGGGGCATTCTGACAAGAGTCCTTGTCAGAATTCTGCACTGTGCACTGTATCCTTTCTTTTTATACACCGGGACTGTAATTTGGGTTATGTAGTAATTCCCCAATCAATACTGATGCTATTCTATGAGATTAGGGCAGACCTTGATAGCATCATAACAGCTTTGCTAAAATGCCTGAGGATATTATGCCTGCATGTGGGGTCCATGTTGGGGGAATATCACACATAGGTATAAGTGCATCACATATATTAGGAGGCTGAAACACTTAATCTCTGTGTCTCTGACATGTGCTTGCACCCTTCCCTTCAGATGCAGCCTCACTAGATATTAGCCTCTGTGTTAAACATGTACATTACAACACAGCAGAAATGCCGCAAGGTAGATACTTTAAATATTTAAATGGCAGAGCTCCGGCAGAGTTTCCTCTGCCCCAGAACAGACACCTTGGTTTGGTGGGACATCTATGATTACGAGGATCACATGAATAAAAGGCCACCCTTTCAAGCGTGCTGTGTGGGCATTTTAGCAGATCCTTCTCATCGCGTTGTGGTAGTGAACCGCAGCTTTCAGACTGAAATTGGGGTTTGTAATGAAAAAGTCCATCTTTGTCACAAGATTGCCATTTCCATGATACATTAAACGTCATACATTAATGACACGGGTATGCATTAACTGCCATTGACTCCTGCTATTTTTTCAGCATTCTTTAAATGATGAACAGGGGAGAGCAAATCATGCCAGGAATATACAGTTCCCCATTATCGATTTATTTCCCAGTGGTTCTAGGTTATTTCCTGGCTAATTGTCCATCTTGTGAGGTGGCTTGTCATCTGCACATTGACTGAACTGAACCGCAGGTAAAGCATGTTTTATGAGTTTCTGTTTCATACACTGTCCTCCTTTTAACCCTTGTGTTGTCTGTAAACTCCCATTGTCCTCTGGTCAAAAAAGGCCTCCCTTCACTAAACCCCTAAACGAAAGCAATTTCATTGAATTATCTACCCAAAATCTAGAACGAAACAACTAGTCATTCATCTCAAATGAATATCTGGGTTTGCCTTTTCGCAGTGCAGAAAGTAAGCATTTAATCAGTGAACACCACTAGTTTTTACACTGAAACACTGAAACGTTCAATCATGGTTTCAGTAACTAGAGCATGGTGGGTACAGGCTTTCATGGAAATGTGAACAAAATAAATGTTTCACTTTTGTTTATGTTGGGGTCATTTTAGGAAATCTTTCAAGCTGAAAAATATCATTAAGGGGGTTATCTCTGCTATTGAAAAGCAGGGCAATCTCATTAGTATTTTTGACACAAATATTTTATATGACAAGAGCTAGTGCTGTCTCTCTTTCATTGAGCATGAATTTACACTTTTTAATTCTGTTACACTAGAATACACAAGTGTGAATGATATTTAGGGAATTAAGCTATTTGTTGTCAAATCCAGTAAGCCTTAAAACATTTTTTTAATGTTTAAATGGTTGCAGGAGAGAAGGGATATTTGCCCCAAATGTGCATGAATGGAAACACTAATCGGTAGCATTAGCTGAACACAGATGTCCTTTGGTTACTCATATTCAGCTCACATTCAGCTCTGGAAACAAATTACCCCACAGAGTGCTTTCAAAACAGTCAATATTTACATTTAGCCTGCATAACAATGTAAAATAAAACATACATGGGATCAATAATTAAAAAAAAATTACAAAAGGGGATATTACGCAGCTATGTTGTGAAAATATTTACCAACTTTCAAGGATAGCACTGAATTATAAATGAGATATTGTTCTCATGACATAACACCATTAGTGGAAGGAAGGCAGGTCTTGGTGTTTTAGAGTTTAGTGAGTAAGGAGATAGCAGGATGATCATCATCTACAAGGTGAGAATAATAATAATTAATCTGGGGATACAGTGCATCAACTGGAAGCTAAAGAAAACGTGTCCGTTATAGAAAGACATACAAGACTTTTGTACCCAATAAATGCAATAGGTTTGAATGTGAAATGTAAGCATACCAGAACCCAGCTATGCAAGTCATGAATTTAGAGAGTAACGTTTTGACTACACCTAAACTAAAACTCTTCAAAAGGAACAGTTCTTACTCTTCAACATTCAGTCCTCTCACTTAGTGTAAATGTCTGTGTAGCCGTCCAGTTATATTAAGACACTGACAAAACCACTCAAGTCTCTTGAGATCACGCATAGCTTTCAGCTGCACCTTGGTTCGGCTTTAAAACAAAAAAGCCAGGAGCTCTAGAAGAAAGGGCTCCCCAGTCATCGTGCCCTGTAAAATTGCTCTCTCTCTCTCTCTCTCTCTCTCTCTCTCTCTCTCTCTCTCTCTCTCTCTCTCTCTCTCTCTCTGTCGCATGAAACATTTCTAATCGTCTTAAAACAAGTTGATAGAGTGGTGATATAAGTGAGATTGCTTGGCCATCTGAGGATCCGTCTTCATTAGAAGTGAATCTGAGGAGAGTTTCTATTAGCTTCCTATCAAGATGGGATGGCAGCGTGGAGGAAATTACGCATGTCGCAAGTCTTAGCGCCGGGGGCTCTGTGCTGGGCCCAATGGAGGATGAAAAGCCTTAATCAACGACGAGGACTACCGGTGATAGGGTACCATGATCACTCCACATGTCACAATCTAACAGATTATAGCCATGGCTTTTGACACTTTCTCTGCAAACATGGAGGTGGTAAGGAAAAAGAGAGAGAAGGGGGCTAGGAATAATTTCTTCTCATTTTCCGTTCTTATTTCTACTTCAAAAGTGTGGTGCACATTGAGGTCAGTCTTCTTATGTTCTGGTGTGATAACACCTCCTGTTCTTTCGAAAGGGAAGGAACAGGGCAGAGCAGGTCCCTGGAGGATCTTCAGCCTAACTGGCCAGGTTCTCAAGACAAATTATGATTATAATTAGAAACTAGAGAGGGTACAATTTCTGGGGAAATTGTAGGGTGTGCTTGCTTGCGTCGGTTGCACAGGGGTCCGTTTTTGAATGACATTTTTACAACTGATTTCTGTATATTTTATATGAAAATGCATAGTTATTATTTATAAAGATTAAATAGATTTAAAAAAAACAGACAAAAAGGCTGCTCATTTACAACTGAAAATACGAGTGAAGTGTAGAATGAAATAGATGTCTTCTCATTTCCCCTGCGCAGCCTCATCGTTGAATCAAAACGAATACATTTGGCAGACCGGTGTAAAAATTGACCTAATCTCTATGACTTAAACGTCATTTTAAGTTTTTCCCTTCTCGTGATATTTTCAGGCATGTAGCCTACTCATTGCATTCATTCATTAATAAAGAACCCCCTTTGAAGATTATTCTACGACGTTACCCGGCAGTAGAAGATGGAATCGCGATTCAAACAGTACCATCTGCTAACTGAAAATATGCCCCCCAAAACGTAAATAAGCTTGACATTTATTTAGTGGAAAATCGCTCATTCATAAAAAGCTCACTGGTAGCGACCATTGTCAGTAACAACGCAAAATGCGATATAGCCCTGTGTGGAGAAGCTGCCCCGGTAAATTGTACTACTACGGTACAGTACTAGTAGACTACTGCTGTGTTCGTCTTGGTAGCGATTGCGTTGGTTGAATTGGATTTAACGTTCCGTTGTATGGTTTAGGCTGAAATTAATTATTTTCATGAACAGATTGACAACGTTTAGGCTGTGGCAATGAAGTTCAGGTTAGTAGTTAGATAGACTTTTGATTTAAGTAAGGAGAGTGCCGAACATGTTCTGTCGCCGTTTGACTTCCTAAACAGCTGTGTACTGTAGATGTTTTTGTAGTGTGTCTCGCGTAAGCTACAGCGTTGCAGTTAGCTACACTGGTTTGAAACCACAGGTAATGGTAATTTCACCAACAAATCGTTTACTAATGTCAGAATAAATCCTACAACGAAAATGTATATGTGAGGAATGTGTATTTTAACGATTGAAAACAGATACATCATAGACCACTGTAGTATGTGTTGCCCGGGCAACACAGGCTATAATGTCATGATGCTAATACTTCAGTGAAATAGTAGACTACTGTTTCCGAAAGTAGATGTACTTCCTTAATAATATCAGCTTATATTGTAGTTACATTAAACATCACAATTGTGTGTCATATCACAAAGTAAAATGAGTAAATAGTTATCACCCTGGCCTCTTTGCTTGTGGCGTTTCTGCAGCTGCCTTGCAGTAAAGCTATAGTTAGCCTAGCTATCCCTTAACAGATGCGAAACGAATGTTCTGCCAAAGGTAGTCACGCGTGTTTTCGTGACGTTAGTGACGTTAGTGACGTAGTGACGTTAGTAACGTCAGTGACTGTGGCTAGCAAATTAGCTGCCTTGCAGTAAAGCTATAGTTAGCCTAGCTATCCCCCAAGTTAACAGATACGAAACGAATGTTCTGCCAAAGGTAGTCACGCGTGTTTTCATGACGTAGTGACGTTAGTAACGTCAGTGACTGTGGCTAGCAAATTAGCCACCGTTAGCTTCACTTTTCGCCACAAAAACTTAACTTAAGCCCAATCCATGCAACGGAACGTAAATTCCAATACAAGCAACTCAATCGCTACCAAGACGAAACTTTTGACACCTACGTTGTCTATGTAGGCCAAATATTGACTGAGTTTTAGGGGGGCAAAAATAAAAATAAATAAAAATAATAATAATATATATGTGAGAGAACAAAGGTTGTGCTCTCGCCGAAGGCTTGAGCACACCCAATAATATATATGTGAGAGAACAAAGGTTGTACAAACCCACCCTGGCTGTATCTCTTTCTTGTGATTTCTCAATCAGTCACAGCTGTTGCTGTTTATCCACCAAGGTTTTATTGTATACAGCTGTCTTTTTGTCCTCTCAACCATGCTCATTCTCAGATGCCTAATCATTTAAATTAGTCATCTGCCATTATAAGGGATTACAATAAAAACATCAGGTTGTCCTGATTACTCATCTGCTGCAACTAAAAACTGTTTTGTTAGCAATTCCTTTTCTGTGTGTCTACACTCATCGTGTCTGACCTGATTAGAAGGAAGAAGACATTTCTAACTGCTGAAATGGGTTTCTTCAACCATTCACGATATCTGTGAAGAGCATGGTTTTTCATTTGGAAAATTATGCAAATAAGAATTCAAAGATCTGCTACATTAGAACTTAAGATGTGCCGTGGCTTTTCTATCAACACTGTGGTGATTACTGTCCCCTGTGTTTATGGTCAGTTTGAAATGTCTTAGAAGACCATTTCTCTGTCTTGCACCTCATTGTTTTGGCTTAGTGTTGGAATTGTGGTTCTTGTTCGTCAATGTCAGTTTCCACTGTGGAGGGGTGAAGAGCTAGTTCAATGATGGCATACAGTTCATTCATGGCACACAAACAGTTTACCCAGCTGTTGATCCACACTTGGCTGGTGCTCGATTCAGTACCAGGGTTGCCAGCTATGGTTCCTCTGTCATCCCCCTGCTCTATGGGACACTGGGCTGATAATTAACTTGATGAATGGTCCTGGCCTATGGTGGCAGCTGAGCTAATTAACAAATGAGTGGGTAAATATTTTCATCTTGCTTTCAAATGTATGTGTGTGTGTGGGGAACGGGGTGCATAATTCAAGTTCAATACAAGGCGTGGGTGGTGTGGCCCGTTGTCTGGTTACCCTGCCCAGTGGGAGGTCACTGCAAGCAGAACAGTGA
The DNA here is from genome assembly GCF_963692335.1 of Osmerus eperlanus. Classification (NCBI taxonomy): domain Eukaryota; kingdom Metazoa; phylum Chordata; class Actinopteri; order Osmeriformes; family Osmeridae; genus Osmerus; species Osmerus eperlanus. The sequence goes on from NC_085021.1 coordinate 14,132,312, forward strand.
CTCCAAATCTCTGAGTGTTGACAGAGCAAGACTCAGAGGGTGGTGATCATAAACCCAGCTCAGTGTCTTGGCTATGTATGTGAGCTGACTATTGCCCAATCAAGGAACCATCAATGTTTCACTTGTACAAACATAATTAATGAACTCTGTGATTATGGAATCATACAGCAATTGGCTGCTATGTCTTCATTATGTAAAGAAGAAACAAAAAGTGTGCCATTACAATTCTGTAAATCAATGCAGATACTGTCAGAGTCAGACTGACCAGATATTTCTATAAAGGGGTATCTGCCTCTTACTTGTTGCAGATTTGTTGCATATTTCAGCTTGTGCCAGTAGTTATGTAATGAAGACTCCCGCCTGGGGCTGTGCCATCACAGGGGACCCTGTGCCCTCTTCTGATTAAGTGCCGAGAGAGAGGGCCCAGGGTTATGAGGAGTGTGCACAGAGTGTGAATGTCTGGTCTTTGAATCCCAAAGACTTTCTTCAAGATTGAATTATTGACTGTGTGACAACTACACCATAGACCACCCTCTTAGATATGTATGTGGTTGAGTGATCACTGAGGGCAGGTTGGAGACTCTCAAGAATTCAACATGATCTTCTGGGGACAATGCAGACACAGTAGGCAGACAGTATGGTTCTCAGGTAACCTTTAAGAAAACTATCCAATTAAAACCTGTAGTGCTCCAGTATATATATATATATATATATATATATGGTCAGCCATACACAGTCCTGTCACTGTTCCTCTCCATATCTGAATGGAGAGGAACAGTGACAGGACTGTGTATGGCTGACCATCAAGGCTCAATGTGATTAAAAATGGCAGGACTGAAACACTCTCACTCAGAAGAGTTCATCTGAGGATCTGTCATGGTCATTGTCAAGCAGGAAGATGATATGTCATTTTAATTAAGAGTCTATAGAAGTAAGTCTGCTGAACATAGTGTACAGCCTGACATATTTTCAGCTGGGTGACAGCTGTGGGACAGTTTGAGGTTGGAGAAAATAAACTGGTCTTGGTTGTTGTTGTTTACCCACAGGATTAGTTTGGGGTGTGTTGTCTGTGAAAATGTACTGACATTTTCAACACATTATCTTAAATAGCTCATTCCTAGACTTTGCAGTCAGCTCACAGTTGGCTCTGTGTGTGTGGTGAGGGGGTTAGTAAAGGGTCAGTGGTCTGACTCTGTGATGTCCGAGCACCTGGTTGGGAAGCAACAGCTCGCTGCATCAGGGACGAGATCAGAGCCTCACTGGGAGGGCCAGGATACATCCCCACTTTGAGGCTCTGAGGCCAGTGCAGTGTTCCCCTAACTGGCAGTTTAATGGATTGAGCCTGGCTTGTTTTTTAGAAAGGCCGTAGAGATGCAGCTTTTTGCTGGGCAGGGCTGGGATTAAAGCACAGATAACTAAAGAGGCCCCCCCTCTGTCCCCCCTCTGTTCACCAACTATATAATTCTCTATGTCCATATTTTTGTATATTAATTTGTTCTCTCTCCCGCTTTGTGATCTGGAAAGATGATATCTCATATGAGTTTTAAATGAGTGTCAAGTCAACATAAGAAGGTCATTTTTCTCAGATGTTGATTGGTAAGGGATTCCACTTGTAAAGAGCAGTTGCATGACATTGATGACTGAGGCAGACGTGCGATATGTGTGGGTGCCAAATGTAAGACACGTCAATAAGATCACTTCTATCACGTTTTAGAGGCTGAAAGGTCACAGGACAGACAGGCTGCTAAATCGGATCTCAAAATGCCACAGTAGCAGGCAATTAAAATAATGGGTTCCCAAACTCTAACCAGAAATCCAAAAAGCCTGTGCTCTGTATTGAGTTGTCATTTACGTGATTTAGGTAACGAATCATTCTCCTCTCTTTGATCTCAACAGAGATCTTGCTTTCTACCGATGGGGATGTCCTTATTGCTATTGCGTCTGTTTTAATTTATCTGTTTGGTTGTCCCTGTATTCTGTTTATGCCCCATTTGCATAGCTTTTTTGTGACATCTGGGGAGAAAAAGTGTCTCACACAGCAACACACTGATCTTGGCTGGACTTGTTCTGCTTTTGCACATTATCTTTTTCCAATCACTTCTCTATGAATCTCAATTCTCACATGTAACAGATATGGAGGCAAGTGTTTAGGCTCCCTCTCTAGACAGACACACAATGGGGATATTGGCTAAAGGGTTTAGGAAATGCATCTGGCTGACCTGATGGCATAATTTCACTGTGAGCCCATTAGCTTCCTGGTCCTCTACCATTCCCAATCAAAGGTCAATATGTTAATATGCCGGCTTCCGTGTCACAAAGTCTCCTATGTCATAGCATAAGTTATACTGGCATGCCTGCTGCATAGGCCTGCTGCATGTTAATGGCATATTTCTTTTTGCATTAGCATGTTCCTCCACGTTATATTGTGGCTTTCTGACTGCTAAGGCAGAGAGGACCCCATGAAACATTTAAGCGTCAGTGTATTGACTCCCTATAGGGAGAGAGCAGATGCAGAATATAGGTTCCATGGTTCTAATTACATTTGTCATTCCCTGGAGCTTGGGCTATTGCAGAAATGATTGACAAACAGTTAAACATGCAGAAGATACAATATTTATGTAAAATGGTTCAAATACAAGACTATTGTGATTGCATAAAATGCATTAATAACGCTAGTGATGAAGGGTGAAAAAATATAATATTCAAACACAATTACTCCTTAACCAATTTGCTCAACAATGAATGTTTTAGTGTCTTAATTGTCTTATATTAGAGTGGTTCATTCATGTGTAAAGGATGAGGGACTGAGGATATGTAATCTCAAACAGTTTGAAGTTATCTAGCCAGACACACTCACAACACAAGTCTGCAACATACGTGCACACACATTCTTTTGGAGTGTGTTGTAATGCAACGCATCATTATTGCGTGGGCTGGTTGACTGAGCAGACGGTGTGTTTGTGTTTCACTCAGGATGGTGGGCCATCTGGTCCAGTCACTGAGACTAATGGAGAGGAGTCACTGTCCAGTAGAAACAGACTGAGAAGAAATGAATAGCAGTGGTCCATATGGGGGGATGAAAGACGCAATTATAAAAAATAACACCACCAATCTCCTTTCTAATGTGCATGTTACAGAGCTTTGCAAGGCCCTGTCAGACCAGGTCTTCTTGATCCAACATTGGCATGGTGTTTCTTCAGGCCTGGATTAGGTCAAATTTAGATGCACCACATGTTTGGCAGGTTTGAAACATTTCCATTTGAGTTGTATTTTACATTTCAGCAGTTAGCCTGAGTAAGACTTGAAATGTACTGAGTTGTTTAGCAAAGTTCATGAAATGCTTTCTCTGCTACCAAATTATGGCCACGAGTGAATGTGTTGATTAGGGAGATAAAGTAAATAGAATACTATAATATAGAGCCCTTTTTGTCTTACTCAGGAGTAGCAACAGCATGGGCCTTTTAATGGGAACACCCCAGACAGAGTAGTTTTATCTCAACACAATAATTAAAGCTGTTCAAAGATCCAGTCTTACAGGAAAATGTTTCTTAATTGCCACCTATGTCATAGTACTGCGGTGGTCTGAAGGGATAATAACAGCTGGTCAAAATAATCATTCCTTTATGTGTTCATTTTCTGTATTGTGCTGTAACCAGATCCCAGAAGCTGGATGTTATTTCTTTTTAAACTCTGATGGAGTTTTTACAGAGCTCATCCCTGGAAGTGTTACATAAACTCAAGAAAGATGACGCTAGTTAACAGTCCACAGTGACAGAAAGTAATCTATTCACCTTGTCAATGTTTTGCTGAGGCAAGCTGAGGATGTGAGACTATGGGACTGAGAATGTGGGCCACACACAAGCCACCATAATCATCTAATGACCCTAGCAAGCCCCTGCCAAGCTAGGGTTCATGTGGGTCGATATAAACAGTGAGCATGGGCTCATCTTCCAGGAATAACGACAGACTGTATGTTTAAAAATTAATTACATTTGACATATATATTATAAAGGGAGAGTCTATGCAGTAACGACAAGCCTGTTCCATATCCACAGAAAAAGTTAAAGCTCATTAACTGTCTTTTCAGAGCATTAATAATGTAGGGCACTATGAGAGTGGTGATGTACTCAAAGACCTGCCATATTGTTAATGCACCGTTAATCATGCAGGTTAAGACAGCAGCCTGGTTGATGCTTAACCCCCCACCGATACTCCAGCGATACTCCAGCAAATACTGAACTTTGGTGCAACCAACATTAACTACACCGCATAGGACTAAAGTGTGACTAAATGAACTAATTTAGATATGTCAGACATGTTTTTTGTTCCTTTCCATGGTCATGGAAGTCATGGCCCTAGAAGGATTGCAGGTCCTCTGTGTCAGATAAGCAATCTCCTTCTGGAAGTCTGACCTCTATACCTGATATTGTTATTCTGCAAATCCTATTCCATATTTTGCAGGGCTGAAAAGCTGTTTTCATGGATCTTGCCAAAGCCAAAAACATTAACGTAAGATAAAGGAACAATCATATCTCTCTTATCTCCAAATCATGTTTTACAGAAGATGTTGAGTCCCAGTGTTTTAAGGTAATATAAGAGAAAATTCAAGGCTGTAAGACAACGAGGCTGACCTGATTCATCTGTGTTAGCAGACTAAGCTATTTATTTCTACCCACATGGGTATTGCCACACTTTATCAGACTAAATTTCACCCACCTGAGTATAGACTGCTACTTTGAAGGCCTTACACCTAGCTCTGGCCCCCTTTTTCTCCCTCCTGCTTCCTGAACTGAAATCAATACCCCAGCTCTTTCATCCTCTCAGTGGAGTGTCTCAAAAGGACCAGAGTCTATCAGGCCTCTCCAGTCTGATATTTCCCTTCGGCTCCCACCCCTACAGGGGACCCCAGGCCTGACCTAGCCCCACCCTGGGGTGGATAATCCCAGGCTAAACCCCCCTCAGCTCCTGTGATTAATGATATGTCTAGTTGTTGTGACCCTCGCTTTCCCCCCGTGATGCGTGTTATTGGGCAAGGGAGCAGAGCGGGGCTGGGAGAGGGCTGCACAATTATTCCCTGGCAGAGCAGCCTCTGGTAAACATAGACAGAGACTGACAGGGCCTTTATTAGCGAGCAGACATCCGGAGCTCATATAGGAAAACAAAGCCACATTAGGCTTGAGCCAACCACTGCATAGCCTTGGTCATGGGTCTGTAGCAGTCTGGTCATGCTCAGCACACAGTCAAAAGGTAACAACAAACTGATTCATGCAGAGACTGCCCTTTACTCTTGTGTTGGTCTCACCAAAACACACACTTTTGCTTGACTGGTAAACAGTTGTATGCGGGCACATACGACTGATTGCGATGATGAGCATTTATGTCATTGCCTTGTCGGAACTATGCCATAGCAACATCTGAAGGAAGTTTGTCATTGTGACGTACAATTACTTACTTCCTGAATACAACAAGGTCAAAGTGGTGATGGAAATGTTTCAGAGGATTCCACATTTAATCAGATACTTTCCTCTGATGAGGCGCTTCAAGTTAATGACCTTATTTCTCATTTAACTCTTCCCTGCTTTCCCTGGTTAAGTGGCTGACTACTTAATTTTTTAGGGTGAGCCGTCACACTGTGATGAATGGCTGTGGAAGACTGAAGCTCAAACCTGTATGCATTATGAAGGGCAATGCTCTTTATAAGCAGGTGGCAAAATACATGTAGTAGATCAGGTTTTCTTGACTAATGTTAAGAGTTTCAGAGTACATTTAAATTATTGTTGAGAGATCATCACACCAAAATGCTATTTTAGCTCCTTTAGAGGTAATATCCAGTTGGAGATGACTTCAACCAAAACATTTTACTATGAATTGTCTTTTTAAAATGTGTGGGAAAGCACTATGTCTCTCTAATTCCTTCTCCCTTACACTCTTGCTCGGTAGCAGGTGCACAGCCAATGTAGCACTCAAGTGACTAATTAAACCTAATTTCTACTGAAGACCAGATGGCTGTATTCTTGGGCTGCTAACCTAGCTAGTTCTTAGCTGGTAGATTGCAGTGGCCCATTCATGCTTTGCCTCGTCTTGTTTGATCTTAGATTTAACAAGCCAGATGAAAGGAGCAATTATCAGGTCCCAAGCTTCAGTTAAAGGACTGCCTTACACGGAATTGCTGTGGTATATGCCAAGATTGGGTACAAAGAGAGGTTTTCTCTTTCGCTTGCCTTCCACTCCAGAGATGTCCACAAAAGAAACAGTGACGAGAGATAAAATAGAGAAAGTCTGAGATCAAGAAGCAAAGGTAAATAATGAATTGGTTTTATTTTGTTATAAAAACCCCAGATGTCCACAATAAGCCTGTTAGCCGTTAGCTCAGAAATAGAGTATGGCTGTAGAAAGGGAGCTCATGAGAGGTATCCGAATGGCCCCTTAGGATTGTATAGAAGCTGGATTGACAGTATGCTAACTTTTTCCTTTGGAAGAGGGAAATATTTATTTAATAGTGTGTAACAGCTTGAGGAGTAAATAAGAGCTGCTGCAAGCTCATACAAAGACCTTCTGACAGGAAGGGAACCAAGAGCATCCTCACACTGCACAGACACTGGAGAGGGAGGCTGTGGTGATTGATGGACAGTTGGACAGGCCATCATCACCTCTCATTAGGCCATTAACACTCCTAAACACTCCCAGCAATTAGTCTCTCTGATTCAGAGCTCTCTGTAAACTCAGCTTCTGACGAGTCAGAGATCCTTCTGGACACTTCCGCAGGCCTCAGACACCTCCTTGGGCAGAGAAGCTTCGCTCTCCCTCACCACAACAGGCTGTCCTGGATCACAGAAGGACAAGGCCCCAAAGCGTTTCCCCAGGCTAGTGTCACCAGATGTTGAGTTGCACCAAGACTAAGAGGGATGATGGAGGGAGTGACATTCAAACTCCTTGACTTTGGTCAAATTTAGCTACTATTTGTGGTCACATAGTTCACTTTAAAAATAGACTTGAAGTTCTTCAGAATTGGTTTGTGGTTTGTACAGTTGTTGTGTTCTGTCTTCACAAGTAGCTGTTTTCACCCACCAACTATTTTGTACTTCTTTGTGGGTTCAACAGGGTGCCAAACAAAACCTAAAAGGAAAGTGCTCAGTTAAAGAATCACAATTTTTAAGATGAAATGTAGCAGATTTATTTTTATAAGAGCCCCATGGCAACCCAATTAGTAATGATTTAAAGCTCATACTTGGAGAACCATTGAATCCTGTTTGGGGCTCTTGTACGTAACTTCTGGTTTCATTCCACTTGGCAGCCATACAACAGTCACCCAGCATCCTTTATATATTCATATTTCACCAGGAAAATAATACTTTTATAAAACCTTTAGTCTAGGGATTAGATTCATGACGTCAGACCAAGGGCTGCCCAAGTTCACTTTGAAGACGGATAGATCCCTCTAAGAGGAGATGAATGGAAAAACAGGGGTGAAACTCTAACGTTGGCAGATAGAATTAGCAGGGGGGCTGGATTCTGAGTCTGATTCAACATACTGAATGCCTTAGTAATGATAGCCTAAAAAAGGAAACACAACAGCACTGGAAACTGTGTACCGGTATGTGGTATGATGTTGACAGGAACCTCTTCTACCAGCTCAGGAGTGCAAGCGAGCGTGGAGCCTGATGCTTCAGCTAAGCATCAACCAGCCAGCGCTTAATGTACCATTGAGTTGCTACTGTGCCACAGAATACGTGAGAACATTGTCCTCTTCCAAAGTGAGTGAATGCCATGCAATTCCATGCAATTTGAAGGTGTGTGCGTTTTTATTAAATATTCTTCTGATGAGCCATCATCTTGTCTGGATTAGGTTTAAGGATGGTTTGCTTTTTTCAATTTGCATTGCTTAACTTTTTCTAGCGCATTATTTTTGGCATATGTCAAGAGATAATTACATGTGCTGGTGAAAGCTAAAATTTCACTACAGTTAACTGTAAAAACCTATTGTAGTAAAGCAAATATCTCTTCTAGTGTTTTTGAAATATGTCATTATGAACCTTAACAATGAGGAAAGCTTTGTGTTCATCCCTTTAGGAAAATATTCCCCTTTTTCCAAAGATAGGTTTGCAGGTGTACAAGGCATTAGAGGAGGGTATAAGAGAGCTCTCATGATAAAGATCCCTGCCTACTCCATTCAGGCGTGCCTCAACATTAAAACCCTTCTTCGGTGGGTGGCAGGCTGCAGGGAGGCAGAGGAAGGGATGCAGTATTCATGGATTCTGTTTTCAGGACCATGGATAAATCCTCGCTATATTTGGAACACTACAGTGTGATTCCCATGCCCTTAGATTCCTCACGAATACATTTATTTCCTCACCGCTTTTCACCACTTGCTTTCTCCTCTCCTTGACAGCCCCCACTCAGCCCCTCACTTGTCCTGTCTCAGCTGAGAGAAATCCTCACGACTCAGTCAGTTCCAGGGCCACAGCAACCTCCTCTGCACCACTTGCTGCTTGCAGTCTCCTATGTGCATACAGTACACACCAGCGTTATCTGTCCAGTGTTATCTAAAACTGACTACACACAGCCACTGACTGGAGCAGAGATTTATGTCTGCTTGTTTGGGGAGAGAGGTAGAGAGCTGCCACAGCAGTCTCCCATCTGTTTCTCCTGGGTGGAAGACATGACAAATCCTTGATTGTTATGATCAGGCTTGTGTTCGATGTGAGAGCTTTCATTTGTTGATGCCGAATCTCACCTAGAAACATTCAATTCTTTAAAGTTTTTGACAGCAGGGAGTCGCCAGTGTGACACAAAGCTTATCCGTATTAATGTAATGTTGGTCCCAAGTCTACATGGCAACTAATGTAATACCAGTGCCACTATGTTTGTTTTCAGATGTTGTTTTAATGTTGATGCAAGCATGCATGCGTTTCTTTTCTTTCTGTTCTATTACCATATTGTTATGGTGATAGATATTGGTAATATATATGTAATAATAATAGATATAATATGGTAATATTGACTGGGGCTGCCATTTTAAAGGTTCTTTTGGAACGCAACATACCAACTTCAACATACAAACAAATGACACACACAACCTACTAACATAGCCCACACATGAACACCCTTGTCAAATGTGCCATCAGCCTGGTGAGGCATGTCTTTGTGTTGATCTGCAGTGAAGAACATGGCAGGAGCACCGTATATTCGATAAAAAGCGAAGAAAAAAAATATGAAAAAAAGCGCTTCCCGACACAACCGACAGTATCTGGCAGAATAAGATGTCTGTAAGGAGAAATGATCCAGTTCTGCCTCTCGCCAGGTGCTTTTTGTCTGGTCCAGTGCAAACTATTTATATGATGGCGTTCTCCTCAGCCCAGGAATGGCTGAGGATCTCAGCATGATGTCAGCTATTCTGCAAACCTCTACTTTTCAGTTTTTGCTCTAGTGCACTAGATGATCCTCATTGTTGATATTCAATTTCCCTGAAAATAATATTTTGCAATATCATCAAAGAATATGTATGGCTTGGCCAGGTGTTATTTGAGCTGGTCTATTGAGTAAGTCCACAGTCTGAGAAGAAAGCCCTGCAGCTGGATGAACATGCTGCAGTGGTTCATTCTTTTCTCTTTGAATTGCACATTTAGGATACATCTATTTAAATGCTTATGGAAAACCACTGTGTTTGCCTCCTCAACAGCCCAGCTCAAAGAAAGATTTTTATGTGTTGATGTTGTAAACCGTGGCGCAACATGAAAAATGTGTCCAGGCAAATTGGGACACACATGAAACCCTCTACTATGTCTCTCCCACACTGCTTCTCTGCCACTACTGTCTCTATAGATCCCCGAAACTCTCTTTTATGCATAATCTTTCTCTTTCTTTCTCAATCTCTCAGATGTAGAGTATATTACATTAAAAATAAAATAAAGCTAATCAAAGATGGATTTCTCCTCCACCCCTACAATCCCACCAGAGTGGTTTGCAAATACCTTGCCAAAGGCTTAAAGGGCCAGGCAATAAATAATTTACCCTTCACATACGGTACATAGAGGAGGGGAGGAGATGCTCCGAGGATCCGCACGGATAAAGCATAAATGCTTAAATGCATTTACGGTGAAATATGCACATCTGAGCTGGAATAAACATTTAATTGCTGTCTGTTGTTGCAGCCTTGCCTGGGTACCATGCCGACACACGCGTACTGTGCTGCACAAGGAGACAATGCAGTCAAGGTTTCTGCTGGGATTCCAGCATAGTTGATGATTCTGATGCAGCACATTAGAGCCTAGAAATATACATACCGGAGAGGAAAGTAATAGTTTTTTATGGACCTGGTGATTGGTTTTGCTGCACAACAACACAGACATTGTTGGTTACAAATTCAGAGATTTATTGAGTCTTCTTGTCTGTACCAACATGGCTTATGCTTCTTATATCAAACAAATATGAGATTAGCATTTTCATAATTTCCTGCGAATGTGAAGATATTGAGAAGGGTTGAATAGAATATATATTGGCTGTTGATTGGTGGCTGTGGATGAGGGCTGCTTTGTAATCTATAATCCCATGGCTGTAAGTAGCTGTTGTCTTGCTTCTCATGGTCTCACACAGCCAAGTTCCCCCCAAATACTTTATATAATTTCTACTTATAGCCTAAAGTAATGGTTTGCACTTAGTTTGGGAATGAGAATTGCATTTTGCATGAACAAACTGTTAATGAGTGAATAAGCATTTTTCCAATCTCTCGTCCTGCTGGAGAAAGTTTCTGGAGGAAGAGTATGAATAGGGAATAGAGAGTTAGAGGCAGAGGGGAATTAGCTTTGAGCTGAGTGTCTGATGTCTTTTACAGAGGTGGGATGTATATAGATGGCATAATATGGAGTTGCAATGCATGTAATGAACCCTGTGTATACTCCATGGGGCTTTCCATCTCTCTATCTCTCTCTCTCTCTCTCTCTCTCTCTCTCTCTCTCTCTCTCTCTCTCTCTCTCTCTCTCTCTCTCTCTCTCTCTCTCTCTCTCTCTCTCAGCTCCCCATGCCGCCACCCCCCCCTTCACCACCCCCCCTTCCTCCCTACCTAGGCTCTGGTTTATTGTTCGAGAAACAAATAAAGTGATTCTTACCCATATTCAAATCCATGGATTGCATATGTGTATCATTTTGGTCCTTACCTCACATTTAACCTAAAAGAAGACTCAGTGTGTTACATTTCAGTTCATCCCTCTGGCAGAGATTCATTCATAATAGATAAATATCTGTTAGGTAACAACATTCTGGCTGCAACAGCTGGATTCATATTATTTGGTGTCTCATCAGAAGTATATGATTTATAGCTAGCAATCTGTGGAGTTTGACAATGCATTGTCACATAGCACAAGAATAAAGGGCTAAAAGCACACTTCCACTGAATGTTGGGTACTTAGCATGAGCTAAATAACACAGACCATGACTGTTTTTGCTTATAGTGCTGGCCTTTTGCCAACACACAGGAGTGTAATCGAAATCTTGTACACAGTGTTCTTGACCCGCTGCATTCTCTCTCTCTCTCTCTCTCTCTCTCTCTCTCTCTCTCTCTCTCTCTCTCTCTCTCTCTCTCTCTCTCTCTCTCTCTCTCTCTCTCTCTCTCTCTCTCTCTCTCACACACAATGCCAAAAGAGAACAAGTATCAGTCCAACCTGCAATAGAGGATGCACATGTTTGTATTTACAAGAAATGTTCTGCTTGTTGTGTTTTGTTATGACCCAGTTGTGTGTGTGTATGGTGGGAATAATATATTTCCACTCTCCTCTGTGATCCTATTGGCCATTTGGGACCTAAGTATCTCTGCTGATGAAGCATAACGGCCAAACAGCAGTCTCCTGTCGGATTAGGACATCACTGTCAGACGCATGGCTGCCCAGCCTCATTCTGACGGCCCTATTAGCACAGGGATGGCATTAGAAGGCATTGCAGAGAGATGTGAAATTGACTAGAGTCCCTGTTACGCTTCTTATCCTAGTCAAGCATTGTGGGCCATGAGCCTTTTTCAGCAAATAGATTCTATTTGGGCCCCTGTTAACGCCAGGGATCATAATGGCACAAACAATCTGATGGTACAAAAAATGGCTGATGTGTAATTTGTAATTTGATAATTTGCAGAATATGAGTGAATATAGGGAGAAGGATGTTGTGTATCAGTGTTCACCACATTGTGACTAGACTCTTTCATACACTGTAGCTAAATTATTGCAGTAAGTGTCATGTAAGAAAAAGTGAACCAGAGACACCTGCCATGAGCCCAGTAGGAGTCCATACGTGCTGAGGCCTGGGGATGAAAGGAAAGAAGGCTGAATGCGATGAGGGATGCTCTGGAGGCCCACCTCTGTGAGTCAGTGTGAGCACAGTTGCAGTCGGTTCAGTAGTTTCCCTTACTGCCTACTCCCTGCCGACAACTGATGTTTATCTATTCTCCCCATCTGGGTCCCAGGACACAACATCTGGTACAGCAGCCACCTTGTGAGTCTTGTCTCAGGGACTGACAGAGAAGGATAGTGGCTAGGTATGGCTCTCCAAGCTGGGTAAGGGAGAAACACAGAGAGACACAGACCACAGATTAATGGTCCTAACATCATCCATGAAAGAACAAAAAAATCTAAATGCTCCTGATTCATTTAGGATGAGCAATATGCAAAGGGAGGTCATTCTTACATAAGACATAAGGAGCATTTTTCTGCCCTGTGGCCGTAAGGTTGTTTTGACTCGCTTGTCTGTCATTTCATGAGAGCATGTTCCGGCACTGAAGAACCTGATTTGTTGAGTGCTCCAATTTAATTACCTTTCTCACAACTTTATTATCTTCGTTATCTTAACGATGTGGAAGCAAAATGTTACTGCACAGTAAACATTTGGCTTGCCCTTTACTGAGTTAATGAATGGCCATTCTTTGATCGTTATCTCAGATAACAAACAGTTAAAAGAGAGTAAAGAGACAAACACATTCCTTGGTATTGATACAGTGTTCTGTTTCTTCGCCACCCAACTGAGGACAAAGTATTTAACAGAGACTCATTTCTTTTTTTGTGCAGAATAGGGACCATTTTTCTTCCACACCCTTTTAGAGGATCTTCTCATGCAGTTGTGGGCCGAGTTTTTTACCAAGCCTCGGCATCTGTTTCACATCCTTCATCTCTCTTTCTCCTCTACAAAGGCTTGATCTATTGTAACCCCCCTCCCACACACACACACACTCCTTCACTTTCAGCCCCTTACCCTGGATGAGTTTTTCCTTTAGCTTGTAGACTCTCATCCATTATGAATGTTGTGTTTTAGGAGGATGATCTTAGCTTGGCAATACAAATATCTTTTTGGGGGTTCCCAACAGAGATGGAAGAACCCAGCACAAAGCAGGCCACTACAGTCACTGAATCAGGGCATCTTTATTATTTGATTTGATGGCCATAATAAAAGAAGCAAAAATGCACGTGTCTGCAGACTGCAGCATTGTCTATTATTCAGGAGGCATGGCAACATGGCAAGTCTCAGTGCATTTCTATTTTCCAACCGATTTCTTCAAAACTGCAACATGTAGCTGGAAACAGCAAAGCTTGAGGAAAGCAATACTGTATAAGCCAGAACACAGTGGTGATAACACACCACACATCAATGTTAACCACCGGATTAACAGTGCTGCTTTGTGAATTGCTTGGTTAACCTAAACATACATGACCAGTAAGTCTAATTTCCAAAGAGCCTCATCATCCTTTGTCATTGGCTGGGTCTTAACAAGTGGCTAGACAAGGGTCGATGTATGGGAATGCCTGTGAAGATGCAAAGAGGAGAACACTGAAAGGAGGATTGTCTATGCATGGGGCAGTCAATCGAGAAAGAGAGGAAGTTGGAAGCAAATAGAAAGAAACAGAGACAGGGGATAGAGAGAGAAAGAGAAAGAGAGAGTGAAGGAAATAGAGAGATAAGACAGAAAAAGAGAGGCAAAGTGATAGAGTAAGAGAGAAACGAAGGGAGAGAAAGAAAAGAGAGAGAGAGAGAGAGAGAGAGAGAGAGAGAGAGAGAGAGAGAGAGAGAGAGAGAGAGAGAGAGAGAGAGAGAGAGAGAGAGAGAGAGAGAGAGAGAGAGAGAGAGAGAGAGAGAGAGAGAGAGAGAGAGAGACTCAGACTCAGCTGTTGACTTCTCCCACTGGGCACAGATCCACCACTCTATTAGTCTGGCACAGTGGAAGAAGAGAGCATGCTGTGGGGGACAACAGTCTTGCCAGCAGACACACACACACACCTACACACACACACACACACACACACACACACACACACACACACACCTACACACACACACACACACACACACACACACACACACACGCACACACACACACCCACACACACACACGCAGGCACACACACACAGGGACAAACAAAGGGACTCACAAATAGGTGACACAGTGACAAAGTGACAAAGTGCTAGTTTCAGGTGGTTGATGGGTAAGGAGACAAAAATTGAGTATGAGTAAACTATGGTCCAAGTATATGTGTTAATACATCACAGAATGTATTATTCCTTTACCGGTTACTGTGAGTCGGTGCTATTCATTTAAGAAAGGATATTTCATAACCCAAGACATTTATTTCGTAACCTTAAAACACTCTGGTTAGTTTCCACATGAAGAGCAGTGTGTGGTTGTGAAGCTGGCTACAGAAGTGTGCTGGGTAGCAGTGAATCAGTTATGCTCTGGGCATATAGGAATAATTCATAATAGTATTCTGAAAGCAACTGAAGCTCGGTGTGAAATAGAAAATGTATTTCTCCTTAGCAGTATTGGGTTTTGTGATTTATTTCTACTTGAATGTGTGGGATCAAATTCAGATGGAAGGAGTGACCCAACCAATGTTGATGTGACTCTGAATATATGCATGGAAGCTGGAGAAACATACCACTGCCTCTCATAAAGAGTATGAACGGCACATTTCCCATTCACTGACTTTAAAAGCTGTGTGTGGGAGTTAACGACAATTGAGATGAGCCAAGGTAATTGTTAAGAACCGTGCAGAGAAACTAATACGGAGCAAACCCCTTCAGAGCTGCACACACTGGGACAAATCTATTGTTGATCAGATTAATAAAACCCCATTTCATCTGAGGGCCTGTTTCTCACTCTAAAACAAAGACTCGCTGTCTCCGCTGTTTTCTGTTTGTCTCATCCTCTCCTTTTTATCTTTCAGGATTGTTGAGGAGCCAACGGATGCCATGCAAGGCTGCTCGGGCTGACTCGGTCATTTCTGCCTGCTCCAGGGGTTGAGAGAAGCTACACACAGTCCTCACGGCTGGGAGGGGGAGGAGAGGATTATTTCCCACCTTTGTTCTTCCTAATGCCTCCTGAGATGGCTCTCCACAGACCTTTGTCTGCCTCACACAACACTGTTTAGTAGCTGCACACCGTCTCCTCTCAACAACAACCAAGAAGAACAGATAGACATAGAGGGAAAACTAATTAGTATTACTGAAGTCAGAGCTGAGACAGAAGAGACTTCTGAGGACTTCTGTGCTCTAAAGACCATTGTGGTTAACCTTGAGAACATTTTTTTTTTTTTTGGTTTTCAAAGGCATCAACTTACTTGAATGTGAGTTCAGCCTTCCACTATGACTCAAGGAAGTTGTGGGAATACATGGGCTGGTTCTCACAGAAGAGGGCCCTATTGGCGGCTGTTTCTGGTGTGCTGGATCATGGTGGCCTCAGCTGCCAAGCCCAAAATACCAGGGCACACACACCTCAACTCCATCCGCATAGATGGAGACATTTCTCTGGGTGGTCTGTTCCCAGTGCATGCCAGGGGCAACGATGGCAAGGCCTGTGGGGAGCTGAAGAAGGAGAAAGGCATCCACAGACTGGAGGCCATGCTCTTTGCCTTGGATCGCATTAACAATGACCACGAGCTGCTACCCAACATCACCCTGGGAGCCCGAATCCTGGACACCTGCTCCAGAGACACCCATGCCCTGGAGCAGTCGCTCACCTTCGTCCAGGCTCTCATTGAGAAGGACGGGACAGACATCAAGTGTCTGAGTGGAGGACCACCCATCATCACCAAGCCTGAGAGGGTGGTGGGTGTTATTGGGGCATCTGCCAGCTCGGTGTCCATCATGGTGGCCAACATCCTGCGCCTCTTCAGGGTAAGAGCTTGCTGGTTGAAGGGCCCTGACTGTGTGGGCTGTGAGAGGAACTGAGTAGTGTGACTGAGATCACGCCATTGCCTGAATCATTGATAAATCTACATAAAGGAAATAGGCATACATGTTATAAGTAGGCATTTTTCTACAAAATCTGTTGGAAAATATTGCTGTAAACATAGAAATGTCCATTCTGATTAATGCATCAAAGCTACATCTTAGATGTGTACTTTAAATTGAGTGTTTTATTGGTCTCAGATGGATTAGTCACAGTTAATTCACATGTATTTTTCACTGTCCTGAGAACAGAGGCTTGTCATTAGTTCAGAGCTTCTACCACTAATGACATTCATTTGCCAAGAGTCCTTAGCAAGGCTTTTCTCTAATTAATTCCAGGAAGCCATGCATATGAGCACTGGAGCTTGCACAGTAGTCATATCAAAGATAAAATGAGCATCTGCCCTATGCTCATTGAATGCAAACAAAATGTGCACATTTGCAAACAAAACATAAACATAACCTGACAGAGCTTTCATGATGCCTGTCTGATGCTGTCAGCACACCAACAGGCAGATGGCAGGCACATGGACTGTTAAAACATGTATCTGGATAAGTATTTAATTAATGAAATTAGAGGCTGACTGAGAGAATTGATTATCTATTTTTATATACCAATCAGTCTGGCCTTAACCATTGGACCAGTGATTTCTGAAGTTGAAATATGAAAACTTATTTTAAATAATTGTATGATATGAAAATGCATATTCGGTGACTGCAGGTTTTGTGTCAGAAACCAGATCAATGGCACTGTATGTATGTTCCTCTGAGCCAGTTATGACAATACATACTGTAGAGGGCATGTAGAGCATAAACTGGTGGCTTTAGACTGTATGATCAGGGTTCTTACCTCTCAGGTCACCTCAGTGGCCAAGTAATCTCCTCCTGCACAAAGCATTATATTTGCACTGTGTTTGAGCTGAATGAAAGCGTGCCTCATGCCACTGTGAAAGCTATCTACGTGCCACGGAAGCCGTGGCTACAGTGTTCTGATAAGTACATGTTTGAGATCAGTTTATATACCATTTGACTTTCACATGAAGATGTTCCCGGGGCTCAAACATCAACAAGGGCCGAAAAGAATCCCTTAGTTGCTGTAGCAGGTAGTCCTCTGTGCCTGCTGTAAGGATGTAATTACTCCTGCCTCTGCCCTTCTCAAGCAGCAGGTTGGCGAGGCTGTGCTAGCTCACTTCTCCATCATTAGCCCCACATCAATCTCTCTGTAGAGCTCCTCTTCATTAGTGAAGGTGACGTTACCACAGACACTTGTCTCCAACGACTTCAAGAGTCTGACCTGATGTCCTTCTTTATCATCTTAGTTGGTGGGGAAAGAACCTGCTCTTGGCTTGTGTCATGGAGATGTCATCAGAGTATCAGGGTAACCTTCAGAGATTGTTTTTCTGAACCAGTGCTATAGTAAATGTGCAGTCATGTAGTACAGGTGCAGAAAACCTGAGCCATGGGCTGGTCACCCGCTTGTTTTTAGGGAGCTGTCAGATTGAGTTAAAGACCCACAATCCCATTTTCATTTTCAACTCTTTTTGTTTACATCCGGTTACACAGTTCCTTCAGGTAATGACCCATTGTGTTTCAGGCCAGAGTTTGTGGTTAATAGACTGTTCTTTCTACTCCTTTCCGTATCCTCCTCACAAAGTCTTAGAGCGGCTAAGAGCAAAGTGTTTACTCAGCACTCAAGAGCAAGCAGGATTCCGTCCCTATGGTGCACCATGAATATTTTACCACAGCATTATGTAATGTCCGCCTGGGGAGGCAGGTTTGAAAGCACCCCCTCTACACCGCCTCCTAACTGGCCCATGCTCCAGCCCTGTGATGTTGTCATTGGTTCCATCTTTTTACTGCTACATAAGCAGGAGCAAAGTGCGCTATTGCTTGGAATAATTAGCAGCGGGCTGGTTGTGACACTACACACTGTGTTTGATTAGTCTTTCATAACAAGCTGGTTGTAATTAGAACTCTGGGTTTTGATTGTGTGTTAGATGCATCCCTCCTCTCAGCTCCTCTCACTGGTTTGAGGAGCATTACTGCATTGTGTGTGGACAGGTATTGTGGAGAAGGTGGGCCACCCACTGTTTACTTGCTGAGACGATGCGTTTTCAGGCTAGAAAAGGGATGACTTGGCAGCCACAGCGATTCAGGTGCAGTCATCAAGCAACCATAGACAGCCTAAGTGTCTGACTAGGTCTGGTGTCTGTGGAGGAGGAAGGCTGGACTTGAACTGTACAGAGAGAAGGGAGGAGAGCAGAGGAGGAAAGGAGAAGAGATCTGAGAATAGACTGCAGTCAGCCACTGTGTGTAAAGGTATAGGGGGAGGGTTAACTAGCTGTCTGTTGGGCTGTCTGTGAAGCAGAGACCTCATAGCCTCCTATCTCCTCCCTCATTAGAGACAGAGGCCCTCAGGCACTCTACCTTCCTCTCCTCTCAGCATCTCAGCATGTTGAGAAAGCCAGTGCTTTCATTGCATTACCAGTGGAGCCATCGTTTATACGGAATGCATCAAAGCTTGAACAATAAATACGAATATTTTTAGAAATTCGTAAAGGATTGTTTCTGTCATATTTATGAACTAAACAAGGGAATGTTATCTTATTTAAATGCATATAGATATTGAAATTGTGTATTAAATACCCTTGGCTTGTTTATCTCCTCTAATCCTATATAAGCTTGAAGGGTTTTACTTCACCAGTGAGCATGATTACTAGTTGTTACACTCTCTGTAGATACAGTACCTCACAGGCTAGTGGCTCTCTTTATCACCCTCAGACAGCCCTCCTCCCAAGGTATGCCCTGTCACCTTCACGGATCCTCAGTTCTGGAGCTTGCTGGTAATTGAGGAGAGAGTCCTGGGCAGGAGAATTGATTCTGACTAAGTGGACTCCCATTCTGCACTAAGTGTAATTTGGTGCAGCCATACTACATCAGGTAATTCAAGCCACCCGTTCCCCTGCCCATCCAAGTACAATAAATCCCATGCAAGTCTCTGACTTTCAAAGCAACACAAACAAGCAAAGAAAACCAAATAAACGCCTCAAAAAGCTTTCGCAACAGACAATTGTTTTCTTGTGTTCACAGCCCAGTGGTTTTTCTCTGGTTCTATCCCTGCCACTCAAACATACTTTTACAATCGGGTGTACTGAATCCATGCAGCTGTCTTTCTTCCTGTTCAGCGCTGCAGTTACCACCGCCACAGCTCTGACCACAGCGGAGCAGCTCCTTTAGTTCAGGATCAGTTCCGACTCAAGTCACTTAGCCAACCCTGGCCCCGGTGGTCAATTCCCAGTACAGGAGCGAGGGAAGGATGCCCAGAAACTGGCCTCTTATTCCTGCTCCTTCTCCCCTGCCTCAAGTGTGAGCAAATCCCTTTGCAGGAGGCTAAACCAGCAGCTGGTAATCACCCGGCTTGGTGTCAGAGGACCACGGTGTGGTGGTCTCCCTGTGTGCTCTGTACGCTGTGTGGAGACTATTTTATGGCATTTAATTAGTGTACCATTGTAGGTCTGGAGAGAGAATGCTACAGAGCATTATGGGAGAAAGCCTTTTCAAAAGGGCACGCTTTCATTAGGTGGGTCTGTCCTTTTTTATAGGAGCAAATCAGATTTTCCTTGACAACCTGGCTGAGCCCCTAACCACCTGGCCTGTTTATCTTCTATACAGAAGTCATATCCTTGAATTAAACAGCAGGCTATCTACAACTGTCAAAAACTTGTTTTAACCCTTTACTGACTTCCGTAATTTTCTCAGCATTTCTCAGCATTGTTTCTCAGCAACAAGATTATGCTAGCTAAAATAAAGTGCTCCATATTTTTAAAGACATTGTTACACACTGTATTTCATAACTTGTACGATCTCCATTTATTGTAACAAGATTCACATGACAATGTAGAAATAGAAAAATCCTTAGTCTGACGTCATTTAAGGTCCTGCCTGTTTCTGTCTGGTGGCTGTCAACCGTGTAGTCCCAGTCTCCTAATCTTCGTGAGCTCAGGTGTTTCACTAGTACTCCCCAAATCTTTTCCTGAAAGCTTTTAAACAGTCACATCTCCTAAACAGAATCCAGGGAAAAAAGAGCGCAGTGATTGCACAGTTCCCATGAAAAGGCCTTGGGATTAGAGGCTTGCAGCTGTCTCCCCAGCACAATCTCCACGTCATCCAAAGCAGTCTTAGCTGTCCTGCTGTCTGGAGTTGTGTAGTCTAAAAGTTCACAGAGATTTCTAGTCTCAGAATAGAGGAATGGTGGTGTCACACAGATAAAGCTGACTGCCCTTAAAGGGTGAAATGCATTTGAATGAATCAATAGAAGAATGACATAATTGATGTTGGGAGATAAATTGTAGGGAGTCAGGTGGCTGAGCGGTTAGGGAATCGGGCTAGTAATCAGAAGGTTGCCGGTTCAATTCTGGATGTGCAAAATTATGTTGTGTCCTTGGGCAAGGCACTTCATCCTACTTGCTTCGGGGGAATGTCCCTGTACTTACTGTAAATCGCTCTGGATAAGAGCGTCTGCTAAATGACTAAATGTAAATGTATATCAGACTAAATAAAGATACAAAGTGACATCAGAGTGACAATATCTTCTAAAATCGGTGGTGTAATGCTACTTATTTTATGTATGCATGTGTACAGCTTTCGACTATACGATGAAATGACCCAGAAGTAATCAAGTATTTCAGTACTGGATGTGGATATGCAATGTTAGTTTTGATTACACTATGTGCTGCAGATTTTCTGTCAGCCCTGAGCCAACCCATATCCTCTGCCCACCCTCTAGCATTGACAGAGAGATGGCCTCCTGAAGGTCAAGATGTTTGGACATCTTCCAGCCCACAAGCAAACTAAGCAGCATAATAGCTCCCTTGATGAGTCACGCATGCATTGCACAAAGGAATTCTCACTATGGGTTTTCCTCTGAGGCAGTCACGATTCTCCATCAGTCCGCATTGATGCAAAAAAAACAAATTTGGTGCCCTCAAAATATTTTCTTCTCATGATGGATTTCTTTTAATGCAAACTTGAACACAGCTCATACAAATGCAATTATCACAGACAGGTATGTGGTATTGCTGAAATGTTAGACTTTACCTCATATTGCAGCTAAAAATATGCTTTTGGACAGACACAAATAAGATGTGCACATTTGTACACTTGCACATTACCAGCAGAAAGAGGAGAATCAATTCTCATTTACTGGCTAATTATCTTCTGCATACCTCACTTTCTCTGTAAAACAAAAGAAGGCCATTAGAAATCCTCTCACAGAGCAGAGACCTGAGCCTGGCTCTCACTTCCATCACTGTCTCCCCCTGAAACCTAACAATCATTAAACAATCAAGCTTTGAAGACCCCCTCACATACAAACACACACCTCTTAGATTGAACTCCTTTTTGGTTATTGACCCTGAGGCTCTAGGCTATGGTGACAGCATACTTTGTTTCCTGTTTCACCCTGCCCTCCCCCCTTCCCTCTTTGGTTGAAAGCTTATGTTTAAAGTTACTGGAAAGCTGGACCATAGTGTTATTGATTTCACAAGGTTGAAACGATGACAGTTAAATTGAGATAAATACACCAACATGCTGTTTTTGGAAAACAGACCACATTTTTAAGAATATTGGGAAAGTCTCCAGTGTCACTGTGTCCACACTGTTCCTGTCACCAAACTAGAACATCCCTCAGTTAAGAATGCTCAGTGTTCAATACTCAAGATTAACACAATTAAATGGGGAACAACAACAGCAGTAAAAATGTATTTAAAGCACAATAAACAAACTCAACCAGTAAATCATGAAGATACCCCCACCCACTTGAAAATGTGGAATCCCATTCTTGATTGTGCTTTTTAAATGTTTGACCCTGAACATGATGACCCTTGGCTTTTTTGACAGCGAGAGGATAATTACCACTGCTCATATCTAGAATAAAGATGCTAAATCATACTTGGATGCTTTTGGGTCATGCGTTAAATCTTTTTGTTGGGAAAACACATTTTGTGGTTTGTATTAACACTTTGTTGGTTGTCCTGGGGTGGTTTATTTCATTTAGAAACCACTCTTCCTTGCTTCATATGACAGAGAATCATCTGAAAGTCAAGTAATAAAGGGGTATAATATTTTTATGTGGGTACCAATGAAATGCATTTGCAGTCAGATTGGTTATGTACAGGTTGACACACTCCGGGATGGCCAGGAGACCGGTATGGTCTCTGAATACACCTGGTCCCATAATAATGGAGTCCACTTCAGGTTAACACCATTCCCTGCGGAGACACCAAAAAGCAGGACTTTTCACCTGTGAGACGGTCAGTTTTCTTTTTTCTTTTCCTCTGCTACTGGAGCCCGGAGATTCTTTTAGTCTCTGGCCCTCTGCAGGAGTCTTGGAGAGGTCTTCCTAGGCAGGTGGAGCAGGCTGGATGTGTCATCCCAGGAGATTTGAGGTCATCTACAAGGACACTGCAGATCCTTAGCTTTAGTGATTTAATATTTCAGGCTGATGTGGGGCCTGGAGGTCTGGTCCCCTCTGGCCAACGTTGCTCTTCTCTCCTCTGACCAAAGCCCACCTGTCCTCAGACTCACTCCCACAGACAGCGTCCCTGACACGAGGGTCTGTTACTTGTAAATCACTGCAACCGGTTCAACTATCTTTTTTTCCGTTATAAGATTTCCAAAAAGTTTCCAGGTGTTGTTTTGGAACACTTCCTCTCTTTAGTTTGACCCAAGGTTTACAATCCTATGCAGTTTAATTTAATGATAGAAAAATATACAGCATAGCAGATCAATGTTTTTTCCAACCTCTAATTGTGGCTTGGCTATTAATGCAATGCCAAACATTGTGTAGAGAGAAGATCGCAGATGGAGGATATCTCAAAGAGAGATTGATTCAAAATTGATCCAGATTCAAAGTCATACCAAGGCATTATTCAGTGCCTATCCAAAAATGCAAGAAGTAAAATCTGAACGTAAACAAGTTATATTTTTCCACTTTGACAAATTGCTACTATGGTCTGCCACCTGTGTTAAACTTCCTCATAAACTGTTTTCTGTGAGATTAGTCCTGCTTGATTTGTTTTGTAAGAGGATTTCTACATTTACAACTTGATGAAGTACATCAAATAACTCTCTCATCAGCATTATCAGCTTTATCTGAATTGCAAGGTATGTGATAATAAAAATCAGTTTTAATGTACCTGATTTTTCTAACAAATAGTAAGTACCGTAGATAGTAATGAAAATACATAATACACCAAAACTAAAATACTTTAGTCTTTGTTGCACTGCTCTTTCAGAAGAAGGTGGCATTTGAAGAGGCCACTCAAAGACATCTGAGAGCTAGAATTGTACAACATCTGGTCATGCAAGAGCCTCTTTGATGTGATCCAAAGTAGCATATAATGTTTTTTTTATGTTGCCGAGACAGAGAGCTGTAATCACTGTCTTTGTATTATTCAGTTTGTCTGAACTTTTGAAGGTGTAAGTCAAATGACTGACAATAGTGTCTGCAGAGGAGAGAGCAACTAAACTTTCAAGAGTCCAAAAGTGCTTGTCATAATTCACAATGGACATCTTTTGAAAAGCAGATTGGAGAGCTCTTTACAATGTGATGATATTGGCACTGAGACATGCTTATTGTGGGTCCTTACCTTCTGGCTTGATTTTAGTTGTCAATCACATCAGATAACATTGCATTAATGTTTAAGAAAGGTTTAGAGGCAAGCAGAGCCACAACTGATGATCAGTCAGATGTTCTCTTTTCCCAGAGGTCATCTTATACCCTAGCTCATTGTATATTCAGAACGTTGTTTAGAATAGTTTATAAATGAATATTTTATTATTTGTAAAAGTAGTTCAGTGTACAGAAAGCTTAAAACAGGATGATTTTTCTTTGTGCCACTAAAGGTCAGGTGATTGAAAATCAACCCTCACTCAGCAATGCTTTTTAATCTCTTGTGGAAAATACATATTTATCAAATAAACTTTGAATTTTTCATGTTGAAGTTATGAAATCTTCCCTCCATTTACTTTTCATGGTAGAACTCTCATTAATAGACGTGTTTTTGTTCTAGGAACACTGAGTTAGTCCAGAGGCTGTCACACGTTGCCTTACAAATCTCCGATGTCCTTAGCACGAGAGAGACCATAGTCTCTCTGCTCTCTCAGTTGACTGTTTCCATGGCACAATGTCACACTGAGACAACTTTTTAGTCGACTTGGTTCGTCCACTATGACTATAGCTGTGCATTCTTTCCAATCAGAGGCATGTTAAGCTATGGCCTTTGTAAATAACCAGACAGGAATAAGACCATGCTTCACATCCAATGGATGTGAATTCAGAAAAACTGCATCCCCTAACAAGACAGATCTTAACAGCCACTCACTTGTCTCCTATTTGAGAACATACGTCTGGTGTTCCTCTAAAAACCAATTACAGCTGTGGCGTGCTGGTATAAGGGGCACAAGCATCGACTCACTGAATACATTACCTGCCTGTGTACTCTTCTCACAGTTAATCAATTACTGAGTCTAAATGGAGGCATCAGATCCTGACACTGACGCCTTCCATGGGGCTGGCAGCCAGAGGCAAACACAAACATGAGTGTGTGCTCCATATCATTGGCTGAGCACACTCACATCCTCCGCACCTTCATTGATTCTCACACTTAAGCCTAAGAAAATGAATATCAGACCAAAACCTGTTCTACACTGCATCTAAGGAAGTAGTGAAAAATTTGAAAACAAGCAAGTTTGAGGGCAAGGTCAATGCAGACTCCTCATACAAAGCTCATTGAATTTTTTCAGTTGGAATTTAATCGCCAAACAATAAGATATGAGTGATTGATTTCTGTAACTATGTCAGTGTTTTTTAGTCAATCATCAGTAAAAACACAAGATATTGATGCAAAAACTAATGTCTTACGCAGTAGCTCTTGCCCCTCTTCATAGGGAGGTGGTAATGTTATAAGACACATGTCAGTACTCCAACCAAAATGCAGCTAATTTAGGTGGTCTTGGATACAGTGAAAGTAATATTGAATGATTTAGAATTGGCTGTGGACAGTTGTGGTTTGGTTACATGGTCTTAGATGGATTTGCATGTATGTCATCAGTAAGGTAATGTCATCATTTTAGGATTTCCTATGTTACTGTAATAGGAAGGGACAAATGTACATAGGAAATAAACCTGAAAGACAAGATTTGACAAGATCTGGAATCTGACAAGATGTGGTTATCAATTGTTTTGATGTTACAGACACTCACTTTTTTGACTATATAAAAAAGTTCAATGCTATTAGTTTCATTTTGCTTACAGACAGATTCTGAACTTGAGAGATCTGCACAGGTAAAAAAAAAGGCTTCTTTGCTTAGACATTGAGAAGTGGGCTGTCTGTGTGCATCAGTCTCAAGAAACATAAGGGAAAGCTAGACAGAAACACAGAGTCAAACTGTCTGCATGGCTTAGAGATGTTAGGTAGCTCAGTGTAATTCTGAGTGAGAGACTACGGGTTTTCACGACTCTGACGACTCGCTCTTAACTAGAACACATTTCAATGTGCTACAGGTGCTTTTTACTTATGGAAGCAAATCGTGACCAAAATTCAAATTCAAATGCATTTGAAGAAATGCTTTTTCATTTTAAGAATGTGTATGCATCATTTGACTCATAAATGAAATTAGTAATCAATCATCCTATTTGCATTTTAATTTTCTTCTTCCAAGAGTGCTCAATCTTTCACTTAATTAAAATGAAAAAGAAATAGACATTTGAGATTACATTTTGTGGATTGATTACTAATTTCATTTATGAGTCAAATAATGTAGCCACATTCTTAAAATGAAAAAGCATTTCTGCAAATGCATTTTAATTTTCAAATTTTACATTTCAAATAGAATTTTGGTATCTATTTGCTGGGGCATGTTTTGAAAATTAAATCTCAAATGTCTATTTCTTTTTCATTTTAATTAAGTGAAAGATTGAGCACTCTTGAAGAAGAAAATTAAAATGCAAATAGGATGATTGATTACTAATTTCATTTATGAGTCAAATAATGCATACACATTCTTAAAATAAAAAACAATTTCTGCAAATGCATTAGAATTTGAATTTTGGTCACGATTTGCTTCCATATTTACTAGCCTACTTTCGCTTTTCTGCAAGAAAAAGCTTCCAGGCGGCCGAAGCTTGTCCCGTGTTTACAAGCGACAGGAAGCAGCCGCTCTTTCTGGTTGCTCTCTCTGTTCTCCTCCTCTCCGCTGTAAGAATAAAATATTTAACTATTTGCTATTATGGGATTGAGCAGATTGACTTTGCATTATGTTGATGAGGCCCAGTATAGGTACTGTGGAATTCATAGTCCCTTGGTCTGAGCATAGCAACAGATAACTAAATGGTGGTAGTCCCGGAAGTGTTTAAAGGCCACCAAAGGTGGATTTAAATCTTTTAGTGAATATAGTGGACAGCTTAAACTTTTAGGAGACAGTTTATCCTAAATTTCTATTGGACTGGACTTAATCTTAAAAAAAAATCGAAATAACAAAAGTTGGGCTATTCTTCCATTTTAGGGAAATGTAAGTACTTTTGTCAGATATTGATATCTATGCTTTCTAGATACAAATGTCACTGGCTAAGTGGTCAAAATCAAAACAACCACATCATACTCTGGTTTTCTTCATACAAATTTGACCATCCAATACCAATGATTCCAAACACATCTGGTTGGGTGCAGCCAAAGAACACAGATCAATAGTGCTGTCAGAAGCTTTTAAAGCAGGGCGGATGAATGGTCTGTAGAGTGGATTGAATTATTTAATGTTGCTTTGCATTTGTCAGTCTCATTTTGCTCTGACCATATTGTACTCAATGGGATTCAATAGGATGGTGCTGTGGCTAGAACAGACCAGAATGGACAGGTCTCGTTACTGAATGTTTTAACCAAACCTTTAGCTCACAAATTACATAGCAAGTCAGCAAGTCCACAGAAGATGGTTTGCATTCATTCCCTACATAAATGGTCCCGTGAACGTCATCCATTTTCTGCCTCAATAAAATGCTTTAGTAAAACCAACAGGCTTGGCAAAATGAGGATAAGAAATGCTTTTCTTTGAATCTCATATCAAATTAATGCATTGACAAATGAGAAATTAATGGTTACGGTAAACGCTGGGCTTAGAAAACATGATGCACAATAAGTGTAAACTGAAGGTTAAATGTGATCATGAGAAACAAAAGGCTGTTTATAGGGCTGTTGTTAGGAAACAGGACAACTTGAAAAAAAAAAAGAGTTATTAGCATAAAACATCACAAATTGCAACTAAGCAGTCTAATAGCACTTTAATTTTCTGTTGGATCAAGGAGAATGCCTGACAGTAATGAAACAGAACCACCCCGGAGCCTACTGGCTAAGGACATACCAAGCCACATCAAGTGATGCCTCCATTACAGTAACCTAGATACTATCAGTGGCAAAATGACATAAAATGGGGCTTACATGGTGTTTTAAATATATCAGTGTAAAGTCAAATGTACACGTATGCCAAATCTTCCAGAATGTAAGTAAGTAAGTAAGTAAGACTTTATTTATATAGCACTTTTCATACAAGAATTGCAGCTCAAAGTGCTTTACATAAAATCAACAAAACAATAATACAAGTGTTGATCTAAACTAGCCGCACTCTATCTGCGGTCTCTCGAATCCATCTTAGATCCGAGCTGCCACTTGCAGTTTCTAATACACAAGACAAGACAAGGTAAACATGAGGAAAGAGGAGGAAAAAAGGCAACACCCAGACAATGCTCCTAGAGGAGTACAGTGTGGGAACAGACAAAAACCTCAGCACATAAGTACAACAACATTTACAAAAACAGGCGAAGGCGTTGGATGGGGGTGGGGGGGTGGTGATATCTGTAGTAGGTGAAAGTTAATGTGTGAGTAGGTCTGGGTTGGCGCCCTCGACCTAGGCCACAATCAGTCCGATTCTCCCTATGCAGATTGTGTTGGCCAGGAGACATCCTTGGTCATGACCCAGGCAGAGACCAAACCACAGATGTCGGTGGGGGGGGGGGGAAGGGAGGAGCAAGATAGTCTCGCTTCAGCGCTCTCCAGGGGAGTTGTTTTCCAGCGACGGCCTTGGCCAATGCCTGTGCTGGTTACGGGGCCGAAAGTGGATAAGATTGGGGTAGTTGTTTTGACGAGTAGCCGCACTCAATTTTCACGTCCACCCTTCAGGAATGTCTCCATGTCCTCCATCTTCCTTTGCAGAGACGCAAACTTATCCCTGTTAAGTTCACAGTCTGAGCTCCAACAGCTCTGCCCAACGCATCAATCATGTCGGGCAGCCTAACGGGGCTTTTGATGGCTGCAGCCATTTCCTTGATTTTCCGATATATAAAGCCAGCGCTTATTCCAAACAGCAGAAAGCCTGTAATCATGGTACCGAATATGAAGATGTCTTCAACGTCCTCCACGGAAAGCGCCGCTAGACACACGACACGCAGAATGATAAATACAAATACAGGAAGTGGGTTCAGAAGCCCTCTAGTTGGTAACGATTTACTGCTGCCACATGCAAACTTGCTCCTTGTGCATATAATTACCCCTGGGTGAAACAATCGTCAGTCATTCAGCAATGAGATGTTATTGAGCATAGAAAATGAAGATAGGCATCCTTAACAATAGCAAGTATCTCTGTCTTTTCCCTTAGCCATTACCAGACATCAGGCATAGTGTCATACAAACACAAGCTCCCACAACATCAACTGCACACCACTCATGATCGCTTCCTCCACTGTGGAAAATCACTGAATTCCCATGAGTCGATACACTGCAGACTGATGTGGAATGGAGAAAATTAATAGGCTTTCTCACCCAATGTGACGTGTTTTCTGCACAACAGAATAACCATACATATCAGAGAACATGCTTTTTTGACCTCAAATCACAAGTGTGAAAATGTGAGAGAAAAGAACTCTGAAGTCCTCACTTTTTCTTGGGTCAATAAAAAATCTAAGAACCGTGTGGCATTGTGTTCCCTAGTTGGATGACTGTGGCTTCATATATGCTGATGCTCAGTAGGCACACTTTAAGATTCAGTCTGATGGTTTTGATGCATGATCATTTAAACATTTCATAATGAACTACAGTATGTCCAGCATAATACAGTTGATGATAATACATGGCCAGGTAAGAAATTCACTCAGTCTTTTCTCTGACACCTGTTTCCATTCATTGCACAGATGAGACAGGAACAATGTGTCCAAACTATTAATGGCTCCTCTTTATGGTGATCAGTGATACACTGTGATTCAAAGTGAAAATATTAATTCCTGGGGTGTGTATGGTGTGTTTTTTTGTGAGAACGGACTAGGTACTAGGGTTACAGCCTGTGTGAATTCCAATAGTGGATTTAAAAACACCCCCTCCTCTAGTGTTATCATGTCGACTGTGAAAGGTCTTCAATAACCAATGCTGAGAGGAACTGAATGTAATTTGGGTCTTACATTCTGTCTCTTATAGCCTAGAATAACTTTAAAATGTCCCTACTTGCCATCCTTCATTTTCAGACACTACTCAGTGGTAGTCATGATCAATTTCCACTTTTTTGACTGTCAGTAATGGCTTCTGACCAATTATAATGTGGGATTATAATTAGCATCTTTATTCAATGGGGAGCTTCTGAAATCTTTGTGCAATGAATGAACCTCAGATGGATAATCTTAGTGAGAGTGCAAGGGGAAAATAAACCGACTTAGATAGGAAGATAAATATATAGATATAGTGCCATTGAGAGAGAAAGAACGAGAGAGATTGAGCAAATAAAACACAATATAATTTACAAAAATCTCCATCAGTCTTCAGTAGTTTGTATGCCACTTAAACAAAATGAACAAAATTGCATACCAAGAAAAAAGTTGCATATAGCTGACTGCTCTCTCCCCACTTCCTCTCACATGGTGAAATAATGGCATGGAAACATTAATGTGGGCAGAGTCTTAAGGCTTTGTTTCTGTTTGTGTTTATCAGGCGCCTACAGATCCCCTGCAGTGTAGGCGTCTGGGGTAATGGATTAGAGGGCTGGTGTCAGTGATATCAAGCCTGAGAAATAACTGCATATTCCACTGCTCCCTTTGTCCCTGTGCATTTCACACGTTGGTTAGAGTGCAGCTGATACGCCCATTGGCACTGTGGTCGAGTGAAAGGTTGGTGTTGGGCTCAACGAATAAATGAACCTCGGAGTGTAAAAGGAGGGTGAAGTCAGACAGCCTTAGTATGGGGTTGGAAGAATAGCTGGCAAGGTGATGTGAGATGTTCCGAGACCAAGTCAACATAAAGCAAATTGTGTGGGAGCTCTTCATGTTAGATGTACTGTATCTAAGTTTATGAGGAGGACTAACTTGTTTTATACATTGGTTTATACCTTGATGTTATGTGTTATCTGTGTAAGTATTGTGATGTTTGATTTTTGGGATGGCTGGGAAGTACTAACTGGCTGGATATATACACCCTGGAGATTCATCTATCTGGTCCCTGGTTCTGAGAACAGGCCAGCTTCTGAGAATCCATCAGACATCACCAGGCTTCTCATCTCTAGGGATCTTAGACAGTGTAATGTTTCTTAAATGAATTTGGCCTACTTTACCTGGCCTTCTATTTGCAGCCACTCCACAGTCCATTTCCCATAATTTGTTCCTGCCTTCCCAGGGTACTTCTGGAGAAGTCATGCTTTTAAAGCTGATGCTTGGCCTCCTGGATCATACAGAAAATGTACAAGAAGGACAACTTTTGAGAAGCATTGCCTAGAGAGTGATCTCCATACCCTTGCCTTCTCATGGAGGTCTCTTCTGCTCCCTGTGTCCATGTTCGATGCCTGTCGGAGATCAAAAAAAAAAAAAAAGCCTGTGGTGCTCCCACTCTTCATAAATATTGACCTGCATGAATGCAGAGGTGTGGGATGTGGTGAGGAGCTAAGGAATAGCCAGGATTCTCACGCACTGGGAGGCTGTGGCAAGCTCTCTCAGCCCTCCCCGGGTGCGTCTGGAGTGGGAAGTTGTCCCCCCTTCCCTAAGTGTATGCCATTATCTGATCATGTGTCAGGGTAAACAGATGTGAAAGCATCCAGGAGAGGAGCTCACAGTTCCTCTAGTCTCTACCCGTCCTACATGGTATTCTTTGCCTGCTCTAGAACACAACAAGCCATATGCCTTCCTGCGTCTCCCTTCTCGTGTCATTGGCTGATCGTAATCACATCATGAGTCATCTGTAGCCATGCTCGTCTTACCATTCTTACATAAACAGTGGTAGCTTGCTGTGTTTGCAGACCAGGATAAAAAATAAAATACTACCGCACCCAATACAATGACCATGGTTACTGTAGGGGGTTAAATATTGGCCAAACAACCAAAACGAATTCCCCTATGGTTTAAAGGAAGATGGGAAACTGAACAGTGTATTAGCATGAACCAAATAATGCCAATACAAATAGAATTCCAGGTATGGGTTAAATCAGAGCAAGAATGGTCAAAGTACGGTTAAATGAAATACGCATTTAATAACATTGCAAATGAATGAAATCAATTACAAGGCAAACATGTTACAATATGAAAGCTTTAAATCTTACCTACTCTACCATGATCATTGTAAATCAGAGAGAAAGCAAGAGTTGAGCAAGGAGTAGGACAAGGGAGAACTGAGGTAGAAGGTCTCAGGAGATGAAGAATCCACAGAACAATGCATTACAATTCCCTTTATACACAAGACCAACCAATCAGACCAAATCTTGAATGGGGTGTGAGGGCCATCAAGTTGACACCATCCAGAAACTCCAGACTTTAGCATATGAGAGGTGGGGGCAGGTTTGACACCCAGCCTTACATTACCGGTATACCATATTTTATGTTCAAGTAGGATATAAGCATACCAATACCATGCACAGGCTTGTAATCTGTCTTTCATTAATTTCCAGTCGATCAGCACATACATGTTGTTGAATAAGCAGAGGCGGGTAGCCCTATTTGATAGCAGCACATAAACATTGTTATCTTAACACCCCCGCACTCATTATTGAGCCACAGAGGGGATTTTTCTCATTTATTCCATGTCTTAAGCTTTAGATAACCCAATCAGCTCCTGCCTGTCAGTAAATGCTGCTTTAGAGGCAGGGAGGTACTTTGGTGTCTCCAGGGTTAGGCAAAGCTACATGTACAGGAAATGGAGAACACCGTATGTCATTAGATAACATATTATACGTATGTCAACTATCTGAACCTTTTGAGACATTTCCCTCACTTTTGGTTCAAACCCGGTTGATAACACTATAGTGGGACATGAACTGATATATTTCGTACTATTCCGTCTACGACCAACTCTGTCAAATAAAGACGAAAAGTTTTAATGAAACAGAATTAAGTTCCAATGATGGTATATTTTAGTGCAGTTACACATTTAATTGGTGCGGTCACATTCAATGAAACAAATCCTGCAAGTAAGAGTTCCTAAGGTCAAAGCTAAAATATATATTTCCACAGTGGAAATTCTATGTTTTAGAATTTGTAAGCAGCAATATTTAGAAGAGGAATGAATCAGATTGTCAACTGAAAGGTGGTTTAGGATTAGAACATAGTGTGTTTTACTTTGGATTGTGCTTTGTCAGTGACATGTTCATCCAATCAAAAGCAAAGGATGCTCTGTTTGCCGAATGAGCTGGTTTCATCCATGGAGAAAGTTTTAATGAATTCAAAGCCATCCTGCGCTTATCAAATGGATTTGCAGTGACTGAAATGCTATGGTATACTCAAGCAAACAACCAGCTAGCAAGCTATCATCTGTTTCTATTTTAAAGTACTTCTTATGTGACAGGCAATGGGATTGTTAGTTGTGGTTATATCTTATCATTGATCTGAAAAAAAATTATACGGTCCTGCACAGTTGAATAAATCAAGTCACAAATAACCAAACAGATGACTAAACATGACAGTATCTAAATGCCAATTGAAGCAATGGCTTTGTTGCTGTTGTGGCAAAAGACAAGAAAACAACATGAAAACATGGCTGTCTGGAAGAAGACTTATTCTGAATGATTTCAAGGAAGCACTGCACAATATCATTAAGGATAGCAACCATCCTCCTTTCTGCTTTATTTTCACTTCAGGGTTTGCAGTAACAGGAAGATATAGACCCATAAACAACATCATGACCCAGAGCCTTGATGTAACGGGACACATTGGGAATTTAAATCAGCATGGAGATCAGACAGCAATAGACATCCACAACTTCAAAATAGGCTTGCAAAGGAAATTAATAATTCTAATGTTTTCACACTTTTTTGCTATATACTGTATATACCTGTGTGACTATAATCTTTTATAGTAATGTTTTCTCTTGTTAGAGGCACAGAGGAAGAATAGTGAATTGAGAATCGGAGATGCAGAGAGAAAGTGTATGACAGTGACAAGAAGTTCTCAATTACTCAAGAGCAGGTTGTGACAAATATGAATAGACTGGAACTTGGACTCGGATTGATGGTTCGAAAAGATATTCAGGAGACAGGCACACATTTGTGATCCAGTGGCATACTTACAGTGAAGAATGGAAGACAGATGGAAAGTACAATTGGATGGATGACTTGCTTTCTGCCCATCCTGATACCTGTCAGGACTGCAGTGTCTAAGCAGATGGACAAGAGGAGAGAAGATGGATGGACTCTGGTGCATATCAGGGAATCCAACATGACCAGTGGGACAAGGGTGTTGATCCAAAGACTCCAATGGGAGCCAAGTACCTGCTCAGAGCTCCTACACCAGAGAGCCTCTCCCACCAGGTGGATTCAGTTCAGTGCAGGAAATATCTGGGATGGTAGCCAACTTCCACAAGCTCTGAGATACTGAACCTGTTATGTGGATAGCTCAAAGAGACCCGCGTGTTGGAATACAAATTTCCCCACGGGCATACATCTCAACATTGTTCATACTCCTGGGGCAAATAAAGATGAGCTTTTAAAGGCTGAGTAAAAGCCACAGGTGTGGATATACTGATAATGAACACAATGAAATGAACAGGTTTCATCAATCTGAGTTATATAACCCAGTGTTGGTAAAAGACTGATATTCAGTGCTGTTGCTCAAAACATTCCTGTAAAAGCTGTTAAAGACAACTTCTAGGGCGTTCCAGCTAAGTGAAAAGCCCTATGTCTATGTCATCTATTATATTCACAATGTCAGAATCTTAAATAGAATCACTGTCAGCAGATAACTTATGAAAATCTATGTGCAAAGGTTGCACAAGGTTCCATTATCGGAATACAGTAATTACTTCCTCCTACACTGATAATCAGCACATTTCCATAAGCTAATGTTTTCTTTAGCATCACTGATGAGAGTGTGGCAATGTTTAACAAATGTAAACAGCACTGAATTATGATTTGGAATAAATGTGCAGTCATGCATTCCTGGGAAAGGATTAATATTCTCACTTCTTCAGCAGAAATGTTGGTAACCCTTCCTTTTACAGTCCCTTAAGTACTAGGTATTTACATAGAAAGTAAAGGGTATGTTATGTGTTTTATTGGGTATTACCGATTGGTACCAAGGTGGTGGGTAAATACTTCGAATTATCTAGGTATTTACCACCTTGGTACCAATCGGCAATACCCAATAATACAGAAAATATACCCAGTAATGACCAGTACGTTAGTATTTAGTTAATGGGTAAATACTAAGAATTATCTAGGTATTTACCACCTTGGTACCAATCGGTAATACCCAATAAAACACATAACATACCCTTTACTTTCTATGTAAATACCTAGTACTTAAGGGACTGTAAAAGGAAGGGTTACCGAAATGTCAGCAAAGCTAAGGTTTGTCTCTTTCTCCTGCCTGCACTGGGCAAGAGAAAGAGCATTTACCAGCAGAGTGGATGGTAAATCTCCCCCACAAAATCAATTAATCAGATCACACAGTAGAGTTTACCAAAACCACACTAGACATCACTCATTATCATATTGTGACTTATGGCCATCATGGGCAATACACATGAAGTCAAATATTACACTTTGTCATGTTTGTCTGTAGAGAACAAAGAGAAAATGTAATCTAACATTAAGAAAATCCACTATTATCATGTCCAAACATATTGACCCCCCGCACCAAAATATTAGAAACAAACAATTTCTTGCCAAGGGTATTTCTGAGATCCAGTGTGTCATGTTGGATGTTAACAGATGGGATTGCATCTCCATCCACTTCATACTATTTTAACTGAAGTAACGGTAAACAGGATGACTTCACCCATCTCTTCAATACACATTGCATGATGAGGACTATTGACATCTCCTAAGAGACACTGACTTTAGTGGGACTACTAAGAACTATTTAGAACAACTTCACACATTTTCCATTCTGCTAAATAGGATATTTTGTTAGGATTGTACATCAGTTCTCCATTTTCCATATCTGATCCCTTACAACTCAAGGTTCTGTCATTAAGAGAAGCACATTGATAAGATATTTAAAAAATGTATACACTTCTGCCCCCCTTGGGAGGTGACGGATCCTATCTAATATTCTGCTGCAATAGCATTTAAGATAAATGGGAAAATATTTTTTGAGTAAACGTTTTGAGCTAGTCAGTAGGGTATTACTGAGGTTCAGATAACGGTAACTGCTACTCAGGCAATGCTTTGGTTCAGCATGCTGCCAGAATTTCAAGCGCTTTAAGAGCTGAGGACTAAACCATCATCCAGCAAGAGCAGTATCTTGCTGTCCTGCTATCCAGAACGTTCACTGGTCCTCTGGCTCACACTAGTTTGACTGGGAGGTGTCATTATCTGAGTTACGCTGTGTCCATGTGGCTGTAGATATGCCCTGAAGCTCAGTTTGACACTGTGCTGTTTCCTGTAGATCAGTGGCCCAGCCTTGGCAGCCTTGGGTGGAGTGTGAGTTATCACTCCCACATGGAGCCACTGAAAGGGCTCGGCTGTGGAGATGGCTGACTCGCTGGGCCAGGGCTCTCCCGTGTTCTCAGCAGGGTGCAGGGACAGCTGCAGGATCTTGGATTCCCCCTAGGGCAAAACCCTGGCCCTCCTGCTATCCTGACCATTAAACTACAACATCTCCCCCACTCTTCCAAATACAATCTCTCTCTCCCTTGCTCATATTTGAAACACATTTACCCCTCCCTACTTGTGTTCTCCTTCTCTGTGTTTATTTAATCAAATCAAGTTTTGTTAAGCCTCAGAACCATTCCCAAGGGCCACTCTGCTTACCATGTACAGACCAGAAGTTTAATGATTAAATGAGTATACATATATTACAATAACATTTGTGCACTGTAATTATAACTCGTTGTCCCTGCTTGCTCTATCAAATGACATTTCTATGAGGGTGTGCAT
The DNA here is from genome assembly GCF_963692335.1 of Osmerus eperlanus. NCBI lineage: Eukaryota > Metazoa > Chordata > Actinopteri > Osmeriformes > Osmeridae > Osmerus > Osmerus eperlanus. Next base: position 14,168,897 of record NC_085021.1, read on the forward strand.
TCCTAATCCTAAGGATATAACCATATCCTTTTGCTGCGACCAACATCATAGACCCTGATAACGTTGGGTATAAATTGTGCATTGGGGTGTTTTATTTTTGTGTTGGCTCCACTGCCTACTGCCCTATTCTTTCTTTTCTAATAGCCCTGAAAGGAGGCAGGTGAAACTGATAAAATGTTAAACTGGTAAAATGTGCTGAGAGGCCTTGCATTTAAAAGGAGGAAAGGAACTGGATAGAAGCTTTGTGTTTGAGGATAGCGATGCAAATGTGAATGAAAAGCAGAATCCACAAGCAGCTTTTTGGGTAGTGACTAATGAGAGGTGCCCTACTTTAACAAATATACTTTCTACAGCTGTTGCAGTGCATAAGAAACACAGACGAGACAAACATAGAATACATTCATAGCATAATTCAATTAAAGAATTAAGAAAGTAGGAGGCCTCAAGATTGTGAACTGGATATGGCATGATTGTAAAGTCCTGGAAATATTCTAGACATGAGCTGTAATTCTGGATAATAATAGGAAGTTGTTTATTGCTCTCTAGCATTGGCGATGTCTCTGAGGAAATCCAAGGTTGCTTTTGACATAGGAACTTATAAATTAACTGGTAAGCTTTATATGGGGTAAGTGGCAGTATATATGGCATTAACATAAAGAGAAGTAAAGTATCCAAGACAGATTTTCCCTTCTGCATTCCCATTTTTGCATATAGAAAGAGTACAGAACAACACCACTGTTCCAAAGAGACACCAATGGACAGGCCTACAGCCAGAGTACAAATTATACAATGGCAATCCGGGGGTCAACTTCTTCTCCAGGGCGTAAAGTAATATTTACGATTACAGGTAAGAAATATAAATGTATCGACCCCCCCGACCTGGTTTTTTAACCTCTTTTGGTGGGCTCCAAGTCTTAGGCCGAATCCCAATACTCTGTCTTACCCCTACCCCTTACCCCTACCCCTTAGTTTACCCCTAGCCCTTAGCCCTTGAAACTGAGTGGTAAGGGCTACATAGCCCTGTGAAATGAGACACCACTTGGTTACGGTTACGTATATTGATGACTCCAACGCAAGTAGTTAGTGTTATGCACTGATATCAAATGAAATTCGCTGCTAATGGAGTTTAGTTAAAACTGTAGACATGCATGGAGTCCATTCAAGGCTAATCAGAGAAATGCAGGACTTTTGTGCAAATCAGCAATACGTTAGCGTAAAAAAACTAGCAATAATAAAAAAAAAAATCAATTAAGAATATGGTTGCAAATACATGTACAGGACTGTGTAGAGCACAAAACAAGACTGTCATAATTTTTTAATCAATTATTGAAGCCGAAAATATTACATTTATGGGACTCTCTGGACGATCTGTCCGCCATTGTTGCAGGTTGAGCAGGATTCACCGACCCCTAGGTTTCAAGTAAGCTCCCTAAAACACTTGGTTTTAAGGGGTGTATACTCCTTTGTCTTAGCCCTACCCCTCGATCAAAAAGAGTATTGGGACACCACTTACTCTCACGTGAACGCGCAAAACTAAGGGTTAAGGCCGATTTATACTTCTCCGTTTTTACGGAGACGGACACAGGGAACGCCCTCTCCGACGAGGAATTCCCTCTCCGTGCCCTCTCCGAGCCCCTCGGAGAGCTCTACGTGCACCTCCTGATTTTCCTGACTATCCGTCTGTCATTTTACGGATACCCCTTGGCTGTGATTGGTCCGTATTAAGAACCGCTTGCGTCAGGGGCGGGGTTGCCGTGATAAACAGGACGAACAGGACGAATCCTTTGACCGCCATTGCTGTAAGTTTTTACAATTCATATTTCAGCTAAACAGTACATGTAAATCAGCATCTGAATTAAAATGTGACGAGAAATGGGCAGTGTAGTTGCTGAAAATGTACGTATTTTATTGATGAAACGGCTAATTTGTACATTTGCTCCGACTTCTCGATAACCTAGGTAAATAAACACTCGACGACGACTTACAAAAAAACTTTGCGCCACCTACTCTTCTGGCGGTGAATTGTTTTCAGCACCCACAGCCTTCGGAGTACTATAAATTCAACCAATCCGTCCGACTCCGTCCGTCTGTCCGTAACGGAGTCGGAGAAGTATAATTCGGCTTTTAGGGGTAAGGGGTAGGGGTAAGACAGAGCATTGGGATTTGGCCTAAGGCCGAATTCGGTCAAACCCCCCCAAGCCCCCTGTAATTCGAAAGCTGCCTACAGCCTCTTTGTCTCTGGTGTTGAACCCTAAAACATGGAAACAGTACACCATGTAAAACACTGTGGAGAAAACTCTCATCCTGTTTCTTCTCTCAGTTCCTTGTGAGAGCACATTTATTCAATCAGTCACTGTGAAAAATGGTGTTCATCCTAATTCAGGTCCCCCCCTTTTATAAACGTGACTGACACATTGGCAGCTCACTCTGTCAACCACTGCATTAGTCCCTCATTGACAAAGTCTTTGATCAAACTTCAGTTACATTTCTTTGTGTTTGGAAAATAAATGAGCAGCTGGATCATGTATATCTGCAACAAATCAATACATCATTTTCACATGAATTTATCAGCCTTTATGATCCATTCATCAATCTGGACACAAAGGACTATGGATAATACATGTTTTTCTGATTACTGACCCTCACTGGCTAGACAAGCACAGAGAGATTTGTTAAAGCCAGCTTCATGTCCTCTTTGTTTGCATCTCTTAACAGTATACCATTCGTCTATGTTCCTGCGTTCATTGAGTTTCTAAAACAGAGATAAAGTAGTTTACACACGACCCTCAACAACCACCACTATATTGTATATAGTATTTGTAACAGAATATATAAAAGTCTGGGCCTGCTTATGTTACATGAACACATAAAATGTGATCACTGTGCACTAATGGATTTCAGTTGAGACTGACGGCATGATATTTGCAAGCCCCACTGGAGTTGATGGATCTTTTCATTTTGAGTCATTTGTTTACCCAGATGCCATGGTCCAGCCTGTCTAGGCTGTGCCCATTCCACACGTCACTCCAGCTGAAAAATAACACAGGAGCACAGTCACTGAAAATGATTAATGTGACAAATTAAGACGGTAAAGCAGATGTTTATAAATTAACATTCACCCTTATGTAAGAAGGCGTACAGGACTGTTGACTAGGTCTTTGTTCCATGCACAAATGATCCGCTTAATCCATGACATTATATGATAGGCGGTGTGTAGAGTCCATCAGATTCTTTATTGTGAAAGTCGTATTATACTTCATACAGGACCCAAGCTGCTGTGTCTTGACATTATCTCTTCAACATGCATGTGGTTCTCTGTACAGATGAGGCTAGCCATGAGGCTATCGAGTCAGAGGGGACATAGTGCGCCTGCTATTGCTCCACAGACTGGGAACTAGGAACATCTCCAGCTGGGAGCCAAGGAGGCTCCAGAGAGACATGATCAAAGGATCTAAAGTGTCGCTGACGTGCGCTGATAGAGCTCAGCTCATCAGCTCCAGAAAATCCAGAAGCTATCTACACTGCTGAGTGGATTTGTGGTAAATAACTTCTACCTGTCATGCATTTGAGGAGGAAAAACAGTCACATAGATGAGCATGCACCATAGTTAGATAAGAAACCTCTTGCTGGAGTTTGTTGACAAAAGAGACGAAAGTGAAAGGCAAATTTATTGTTGAAAATCCATGTTCAAAGACTTCTGGTGAATGGCCAAATTTCTGGAACGTTTACTATCATGGCGAATCTTGATTTGGTTGTTAAAAGGTTAGCTGTATGTCTGTTGGACAGCCACATAAAGAATCCAAGCACACTGATGGTATTCATCTTGGGATTCAGGAGATTCCACAGTTAATGTGCACTGAATAGGTACAGATCCCTTTTTCCTCATTTGGATTGCCTGTGAACGTTTGCATTACCTTCACACTCCCCGTGGTGGCAGACAGATCAGAAACCTATAACCCAAGGCTAATGTGCTTTTTTTATGTTGTGCCCTTCATGTCAAGGCAACCAAGAACATCCAGCTTTATAGCTTTGGAGACACACAAGGGGAAAATATTGGAGGGGGGTGTGTGGTTGTTCTTCCGGGGGAACATGTCATTCGCCAGATAGCACCCCCCACCGCCACACACTGTGAACCCCTACCTCAAGCAGACATCATTTATTTTCTTCTTGATTTGGGGTGTGACATAACTGCCTTTTCTAGGCCTCATAAAATCCTGTGCAGCTGTGGGAAGACAGATACGAAGGAAAATAGAGATGGCAAAACCCCTTCCTCTCAGATGACTGGGTGTAGATTGACAGATTGAGAGTGCACATGCCATACAGACTGATGCGATCAAAGGAAATATACGTTTTTTATTTGCTCCCTTCCCCCTAGAATATTAAAGGTTTATACTGAACAATACAGTAAACAGTATGACAGGAGAAAGTTGTGCACATTTTGCTTCTCCCCTTTATACTTCTTACCATGTTTTCCTTCCTCTTATTCACAGATAACAGCCATTTGAGTGGCACTTGGTATTTTCTGCCATTTGTCAGGTGTAGTTTGTCATATTACCAATATAATGTGTTGTCAGAACGCACCTCTGGATGTAATCTATTACCAAAATAACGTGTTTCTTAGACCCGACTTTCCAATTATAGCAATTCACATCTCAGACAGGAATATCAGAGAATAACAAATACATCAATTATCTTCTGCAAAGTGTAAGCACATGTGACGAGTTAATATCAGTTGTTTGCTGTACATTTCCAAGTAATGTTTTTATATAATGAAATTAGTGCTGTTTGTGTGTGTGTGTGTGTGTGTGGGGGGGGGGGGGGGGGAGTAAGGTAAAGAAAGCCTCACAGAGGCTGTGAAATTGGCAAAGTGGTAAACTGCATATAGGCCCCAGATGGATGGCCTGGGGGGGAATTGTTATATTTTGGGAGGGGAAATACTCTCATTCTCTCCATACTAGCTGCAGGGAGCACTAAATTCAATCAAACATAAATGTAATCAAGCAAGCCATCGCTCTTTGTAGCTGTTGAGGGATTCAGTCACCATGGATTGCCCCCACCCACCCTCACTCTCTCTCTCTTTTTCTCTGTGTCTCTCTCTCTCTTGCCTCTCTCATCCCAGTCCCCATAAACAGACCTTAGGAATCATGGTGACCAAGGTCACAGTGGGGAGATATTGGAGAGGTAAATGAAGGGGGAAAGTATATTGCTGGTGTTTACCCCACCTAATAAATCTGTTGATTTCCTTAGAGTGAACCTGTCTCTAAAGACAGGGAGTGAGAGTGTAGATGAAAGATGAGGATGTGTGCGACCACTTCCACCTGTCTTTGTGTCTCATAATCACACTTTCCATTCAAGTTTTTCTTTCTTAACCCTTGTGCTGCCTTCGGGTCACATGACCCAAAGGTTCATAACGAACCATCGTTGTGTTTACCCAATTTTATCCAATACAAATACAAATAATTTTCTTTTAACCTTCGCAATGTGGGGGGTCTGAGACAGCCCAATGGTTAAAAGAAAATGATTCACTTTGTTTTTGTATGCAGTAAAGTTGTCGCAATACGACGGTGGGTCACAATGACTGATGGGTCAGAATGACCCGAGGATAACACAAGGGTTAAATTGTTATTTGTGTCTGTTTGGGGGACAATTTACATTTTATGGTAAACAAAAGTTATCTTCATCGATTTTAACTGACTGTCAGACATCTAAGGAGTATTAGTTTAATCAATAAAGCATTTTTGGGTAAAATAAATGGATAAAGCAAATCAGAAATGAACATCAAAAAGGAGGACAACCACATCAATTGCTATTTCTAGCAATGCCTATTTCTGAGTCTTAACCAATGGTTTCCTTCCATGAATTTACTGTTACATCACCATTATGATTAATCAGCACCACATTTATAACATGGAGGTTGCACACACACACATGTGTGATGCTGACCAATCAGTGGTAATGCACCTGACACTGTGCTGCCACTTCTTGCTGCTCTGCCTGTAAATAACTTCCTCTCCAATCATCTCTTTGAACTACTCCATTACCCAACCAGCTTCAGCACTGTTGCAGACCAGCTCCATCTCCCCCAAACCACCTCATCCCTTACTCTGCGGTGGGCTGATAATATGGATGGAGGTGATGCTGTACACCTTCATTTCCCCCCTGCCTCCCTTCTTTTGAAAGTGTGCAAGGGTAGAAATATGAGACTTGGGGAATGGGCTCTATTACATGACTGCAGCAAGAAAGACCTGGCAGTATACATGAAAGGCAGCACATTTTACACGCATTTTCATGTTATGCTTGTGACGAGTATAACAATGTGTAATATTTTTTAATTGAACTGATTTCAGAATAATTTGGTTTCTTAGAAGATTAAGAACTTTAACTGTGTATACAGTATGCTTCTCCTTCCAGATGTAAGAAAGTCCAGACTTTGACGCTTCAGTTTTGGTGCTAGATTTGTAGAGTACATTAATGAATATATGAATGCACCCTGTTGCTAATTATTGTTTTTCAAAGCTGATGACTACCAAAGGATTATTATCTGCCAGCATTTATAGATGCTAGCGTTGCCCCAAGCAATAATGCTATTCTCTCATCCTTCCATTTAGAGCTTATTTCTTGAAGGTTTTGAAGACGTCAGGATTTTCTTTCATATCTTTCATTCTTTCAGATATTCCCTTTTCTTCTGATCAACATTGTTAGCCGTTTAAGCAGGTTTAGCTTGAGCATGCATCGAGTCAGAGAACCACCAGGATGGAGACCATCGTAGCTGGGTGATGTAACGCTGACAGTATTGATGAAGAGAAGTTATGTAACCCAGCTCAGCTTCTCAGGGCTTGTTGTTTTTATTCAAGACCACAACCCTGGGCTGTTTGGCCACAAAGAGACTCATCTTCCTAAATTGGAAGGAACGCAAACCAGCTTGCTTCACTAAGCAATCATGGCTGAGGGATTATAAGGACTTGCTGAGCATGGAGCGCGCAGCTTTTCTGCTGGGGTATTCGTAGGCTCTCCTGTTTCATGTTTCACAGTAACTAACTTATTTCTGCTTAATATCATGTCTATGTAATAGTCTGCTGCCTTAAAGTGTCATCCTTGCACCCTTCCCCCATCCCTTGTTGTGTTCTGTCAACTGTTTGGTATTGTTGTTCCATACATGTTTGTAGATATTTGTCTCATTGTGTTTTTTTGTTTTTATGTAAAAATATATATATATATCAAAAAATACAAAATATAAAATAAAAAGACCACAACCCTTGCTGATGTAACAGATTTCCTTTGTGTTAATGAAAAATCTGAAAGTCTGACAGGCTCTTAGTGGACTCTGAGGGGATGGGATCTCCCACATGTTCCTCAAACCCAGAGCTCTGAGGTCACAAACTCCATCTGCAACCACCTCCACCAGCGTGGTCATTCTCATGCTAAGTTTGTTAAAGTCGCAATTTTCCTGTGCGGCTGCTGGATAGATAATGTTCACCACTGGTCGACTACCATATCTGAGAGGATTGTAAATAGCTGAAGAGCAATTTGTTGAAATAAACAGAAAGTTAAATGTTTATAGGTTCACATAAAGGTCAGTTTAAGCATACATAAATAATTAAATTTAAGGCTGTCAGAATTATTGTTCCTGGTGCTTGCTAAGGTTTTTTCCCTCTTTTGTCCCATACTATTTACTGGAATGGTACCTCAGTATCCATTTGCAGTGGTCTGCACAAAGAGATTTTGATGATTTTGCTGAAACTTAATAGAAACACTTACCTTGAGAAGCACATCAATAGATAATCCAAGCATCTCTCAAAGAACTATTGTAATGCAAAATAAAATATTTTATAAAATGGTTTGTCTGTGTTTTCCCAAGAAGCCTGTAACCAGACTTGCTAGTTCTTTGAATAATGGATAATCTCAATTATCCATTATTGTGTGTGTCTGAAGAGCATTTACCCCAGCCTAGCAATGACACATTTGACACTGACCTTCATCTTCCACCATTGTTCCTCAGAGAATCTGCAGTTTTTGCTCAAATGCTTCAGAACAATAGAGGACCTTACCTGAAGTGCATTGCTTTGTGGAAGAACTGAGATTCTCAGAAAAATGTTCCAGGAGAATCCTTTCTTTGGAGGGGCCATTGCCTTTGGTGGCATATCGATAAGCTTGGGTAGTGAGTTTGAGATGATCGATCTGGCTTTAAAGAAAAGGTCAAGTTTAATCACCTACAAGTGCTTTGTCGACTTGGATTTCCATTAATGTGAGGCAAGTGCTTTATTGTCAATATTGAAATAATTATCTATGGAACATGGATTACTTTAGTATTGCAATAAACCTTTGACAAATCCATAACATATTTTGACGAGTCCATAACAGAAGTCAGAGACCAACATGATAAAACAGATCAAACTGTTATGTTGGTCAAAAATATATATTTTTGAGAGCAAAATGTCTGTTGAGTCATTCAAAATATATCCATGACAGCCAAGACCGTCATCCTTTACTATAATTGTATGTCACCTCCCACAAACTCCCCCAGTCCTTGTTCTGTTGATTGGTTGATTTGCATACAGGATAATTCAAAGGGGAAGTCAATGGATTGCATGCTTGTGATGCAATTACAGAGATGCAAATAAAGTCACAGAATGAAAAATAACATAATCCCTTTAGAAAACCCCTGTTTGTTGGTAAACGGCCAGTAGCGAAATAAACCTCAGCTAATGTTTGCCATCAATCACCAACTGCTGTTTTTAACTTCCCTACAGTATTGTATTATGTTTGTCTGAAAGAGGGCTGACTCGTTCCAGGGATGTTTGTCATGAAGGAGCAGCTGAACTCTGCTTGTATCTAGTTTCAGACTTCTTCATCAGCTGTGTTTATGCTGAATGCCAGTAACGTTTCCAGGGTTGTCAAAGTCTGCCAGTTGGTTGACGTGTACCGTGAAGAATAAAAGCGGAATAAAAAATTTGGCATAACTCATTTTGTTGAGGAGCACAGTAAGAAATAGGTATCGATGATACATGTGTTGGTCCTGTGTGTTAAGTCGACACAACATCCCATTATAAATTTTTTAGGGATAGGTTTACTCCAATAAAAATCGATAACTGAAAGTGTAGTACTTGGGGGGGTCATGAACTTGGGACCCTTGAGTTGCAAGGCACAGGTTATTGCACCCTCCACTGTTCAAAATGTGCTCGCTGATGCTGCATTTTAAGTCCACACAAAGCGTATCCTAACAATTGCTTAACTAATCTATATTCCAACAAAGCCCCTCATTGTATTTGTTTAGTCAAAGCCATTCTTGCATTGCACAAGAGTTCCCTATGTACGCTTAATAATGCGGATTAGTGTCTGCGGTATGCATTAAATCAATGTGCTGTGATCAGAATCAATGTAAGCAGGTTCAGATTGGCTGGTGCCACTGGGACATCAGGGGAGCACTTAAACTGCTGGCAGTCCATGACAGGGGATGGAAATAAGACAAGATAACCTTTCTTCAGGGGCCACTTAGGTGCTGCTGTGCTCACTGGGTGCAGAGATACTTAATGAGACTCTACTTTCAGTTTTTCATTTGCTGCATGTCTCTTGGCCTCTTTCTGCTTTTTGAAAATATTTCTCCTTAATGTTCTTCTTTCCCCACCCTCTGTTATATTGATTTGTCTGTATTCCCTTGAAGTGGGTATTGAGACAAAGCTCATTGAGATTAGATTCAGACTTGCTTGATGCCATCATGCATTGGAAAGAACTACAGAAGGTTTCTTTGGGACTGGATGCACTGGATGGTGTTTCCAGACTCTAAACAAAACAGCTGATATTTGTTCTTTGGCTTGGGCCAGGTGGTGTAAAAGCTGCAGAATTTGCATGTATGAGGTATGTAGAACACTACATAAGAGAGTATAATAGAATAGAATAGAATTGCTTCATCTTTTAAGATGACGTTCACTGGAATTCAATAAAACGTTGAAGACCGAATTGAGTTAAACTGTATATAAATCTATGTAATCTACAGTATAAACACACTTATAAGACTAGAGAGAGTTTCTGAAGTCTTTGTTGGTTCAGTGTGAAACCAATGAGAGGCACACACATGCTGATATCATACAGCCTTCTCCATCCCTGTGCTCTATTATAAGTCTCCCCATACGCAGTCCCAACTCTCCAGGGAGGTCATTAATTTACCTCTCGGTCAACGATATGCCCCACAAAAAACTATCAAAACCAGCAGTCTGCTCATTTTATAAGCTCCATGTTGACTCTAGAGAATATGTATCATTTTTCTCAAATACAGAATCCTACCCCTCACATTTCAAGTATTACTGTAGTTGCTATTTCTGAAAAAATCTCCAATCTCAGAATCAACTTTCCTAGGACTTTAATCAGTTTTCACAAACAGTAGTCAAAATGAAGCATATATTCTGTAGGTGGATGCTTCATCTTTAAAAAAACTGGGTTTGTGGTGTTTTCACAAGTCTATATAAAAAGGTATGTGAAGTGATATAATTCAGTCTGTGACCCCAAAGACCCCCTGTGGCTGTGTTGTGTGTGGCTTTTCACCCAGGCACCCTGTCTCAGCATTTATCAGAGGAGGTCCGTGTCGACCCTGTGACCTGTGTGAGCTTATATCTTCCCTCACATTGGGCTTATTGTGCTGTAGATGTTGTCAAGGCAGGGTAATGAAATGGCTCCCGGGGAGAAGGGGCTACTCCTGCCTCACCAGCTACTCACCCTCCACCTTGTTTCTGCATCACTTTCTTATTTGCAGCAATATTTCAGCAGTGTCCTGCTGAGCTGTGATATTTTTCCTGAAATGGGAAGCCCTGAAGGTATGAGTAGTTTATCTGCAAAGAGATACATCACACGTCAGAATTTGCATGCATTATATATGGGGTGTGAAGAACAGAGATAGACTTTTACTGAATGGATACAAAATAACTGTGACTTCAAATCTGTTGCATCAGTCAAATTCTTCAAGCAGTTTGAAAACTCAAATTTATCAATGTAATATCTGTGTTTAATAGACTGAAATATAATTCATTTTATCATATTATTACAAGGAAATTGTCAAATTTTTTCTGTAGTTGTAAACATATATTTATTAGAACATGGGCTGCAATATTAATTGGTCATTCAATCATTATCATAGAAGGCACCAGACAACAGGGCTAATACTAAACTGTCCATTTCCTCCCTTACACTGGCCACTCTTCAATTACCTTTTATGTAAAACTGCAAGGGGTATGTGAGATAGCAGGACTTATCGTTTACTTCATTATTGATCCATTCTGTATGTGAATGAATGTCTCCATACGCAATGTTTATCCAGAAATTCAAATTTCTTCAGTCCAAGTTCTGGATATAGATGCATTGGACTATGTTACACAGGTGTGGAGTGCTTCTCCCAAGTAAGAATGAAACTATAGAATTTTGCTCAATTTGCAAATATACCAATTTTGTTGTTGCACTTGTTACTTGGGTAACAACCTATGCAGGCTTTAATGTCAGCAGCACTACCAGGCAACACATCCATAGGAAGCTGCTGAGTGCTGCAAGATCACAAACACGTTCTCCTCCATGGAGCAGGAACATTAGTCAAGTATTTGGGGTTGCAGCCAGATGCTTGTCTGTTGAATAAGAGTACTGGCTATGTTGATAATTGCTGCCATGGGTTAAGGGAACACTGAACGTGTTATTTTTTGTAAAGAGGTTTATTAAGTCTTTAACGATAGCAAATGTTCTCACTGCCAGGTTGAGAGAATGTATTGACTTTTTGTCTTAAACTGTGCAAGTTTAGTGTTATTCTCTGAGAGGGGGGCATTCACATTGCTGTGATTTGTGTTATGATATGTTGAAATTCTAGGTACTGTATTAGTGATCTGCCACGTTTGTCCTCACCATGTACTGTGTGGAATTTGGCTTGTCAAATGACATGTATTTATATTCTTTAAAAATCAATCAACTCGATGTTAAGGAGCAGATAGTGCCCTTTCAACAGGGATCTTTTTCACTCCCGCGTGCAGCTCCCTGTGTCTAACTTGCATTTGTTATCCCACTGCTGGGGCCCACTTATGTTGATCATACCCCGTCTCCCATCAATATCCTATCTCCATTCATCATGCTGTGAGAGATCCAGATGTACAGACTAACAGAGCATAGCCAGCTATTCTGTCTACACAAATCAAGACTTCATCAAGCTGAACAGGGCTTTAAATAGATTTCACAGAATTTTGTGATGGTCGGTCCATAAGAGAGAAATAATAATATTGTACATCTTCCGTCTTAAATTGGCATTTATTGTCCTATTAGTCATGTTGACTGAATTGTCTGAAGCTCTGTCACACTTTCCATTATCAGTTCACAACAGTAATTAGTCAGAAGATAGCTGCTAGTGCTATTTTAGTTCAGATCTATTTACCCTTTCACCCAGTAGCAGGTGGCCAAAGCTGTTTGTAAGAATTTTCCATGAGAACAAAGCTTCATATCAGCCAAGACCATTGCTATAACGGCACCTCCACAGACCAGACCTCTCCAGCTACACTCATCACTTCCCTCCAAAGATACAATCTGAAACACATTCATAATTTTATATACATTTACGCACAAGACACATTATCATGCTATTGTGAGTAATTATTTATTAAGCACATAAACAAGATGTTTCAGGAGTGTCTAATTGTGGAAAACAATGCCATATTTGGTATTAAATGTTACAGGCTCCAACATGTAGTTGGAATCACAATCTAATAATGTCTTTGTAATTGTCTGAATGCGCAAAATGACGTTGTGTCCTTGGGCAAGGCACTTCACCCTACTTGCCTTGGGGGGAATGTTACTGTACTTACTGTAAGTTGCTATGGATAAGAGCCCCTGCTAAATGACTAAATGATTAGCAAATGACCAGTGACTAGGTGTTCTCATTCGCTATGAGGCAACCAGCCTGGTTGCTCATTTTAAGTACTAATTCTAATTAGACAGTGTAAAATGTGACAGTAAAGTAATTTTAATATTAAATATTTATTGGGACTGCAGGCATTTACCTTGGAAATGTTTTACTCATCTTGTTCCCACAAGAAGTGTAATTTACATGTTTTCCTGCCTTCTAATGTACACTTCTGTGAATGTACAGGCATTACAATTTAGTGCAACAACATAGACATTTTATAACCTTACTGATGCTAAACATCTCAGTAGACTGTAGTAGTTTGTAGGCTGCTACCTTGAATAATCAACTCCTGTTACTTCATGTAGGAGACAAAAAACAGCTTGGTTAAGTGTGAAGCAGCTCCCATTTCTCATGGTTGTTATGATCCACTGTAGGTGTTGAGATGTGAGGATCAGGATCTACCGTAGGTAAAAGGCTCTGAGGAACGGAAGGTTCTGGCTGAGTGTCTAGAATATCGTGTACTGTAGCACTAATACTGAGCTAGCATGAAGAGGGATTGTTCTCACTCAAAAACATTGATTTAATTTACGTCTTTCCCTTTGTGTAATTTATTCAAACATTTGCAGTAGAAAAGGCCCATTGCCTTGGGAATAGACAAAGAAAGTGTCACGGCAAGGGAATTTGAATTAAAAACTGTAATTCATTATAGTTCAGATTATATCATATATTTCAATACTGCCATCACCTCATGTATGAAAGGGACATATTTCAACGGCTTATATCAGATACTTCAAACTGAGGGATTTTCAACTCTGAATATTGTCTCTGTAGTTCTCGACTGATAGATTCATGAAATGCTTCTTTCTTTTTCCTATCTTTTGCTCTTCAACAATGAAATCTGATAAACCAAAGGTTCTTTTGGCAAGTTAATCAAGATGCTAAAATCCATTGGACCAAAAGCAGGAGTCTTAGCATTATTTGTACTTTAACATGTTCCCATCACATTTTGTTGTAAACAGTGAATTATTGTGTCTGACATTAATTAATAAAACATTTTAACCTTATCTAAGACCATCCCTGGTATTTGGGATAGAAATGTGCATGTTTAACAGCAGTAAGAATTCAGTCTGTAATGATATAATTAATCACAGTTGACAGTGCACAAATTAATGATTGTCATTGCTTAACCAATAGAAGAACACCCCCATGTATGGAAGAGCAAGGAGTTGCTTTTAGGGGGAAAAAATAAGTGCCAGGCTAAAATCCTTCCCAGCATTCGTATTTTTGTAAAGGCTGTATGAAAAATGAGGTATGTATTTATGACAAAGGGGGAAAATGAAATGGAAACAGCCCACTCAGCCAGAATGGAAAATGAATTCTTATCTTGTTTTACCCTCAGAGACACAAAACAGTACACTCTGCATGTAAAATGCGTCAGAATATGTGTTGTGTGAGCAACTTGTGAGCAAGTGTGTGTAATCCGATACAATATAGTTTGAATGAGTGTTTCTCATCTTATTCAGAGGGACTGTAAGCCATGAAACAATAACCTTCTGCATACAGGAGCATGTACTGTATAGTTTACATGTCCATTACATGAGCATCTTCTGAAGTTTCATTCATCTTCCCATGTATTCTTCAAGTTGTCACAGTCTAGGATGAGACTTGTACAATTACCTTGAAGATCATGGACAATCAAGTCTTCAAGATCTGCAATAACTCACCTGAAAAGACAGAATCAACAGATGTAGTCTCAAAAATAAATACAACAGTATTGGGGGGGATGAGAGACTCTTGGGAGGCACTTGTGGTAAATGAGATCTGGAACATGGCCTCAATTAGAAAAATTAATATTTTCAAGAACAGACATACGTTTTAATATATATCAGAAGTTTGGTTTGCTTTAGTCATACATTTCCTTTCTTAAAATACAAGAGAAAATAACAATTGCTGATTAACAAGTCACTTCACCTCCCTATAATACAGCATCATATGCCATTTTCTTTATCATGTCAACACTGTTGTCCCATAAGACAGCATATGAGTTGGAGACTGACTGAGCAGTGACAGAGTTGTTGAGACATGACCATTTCTTGTTGTACTTTCCTGTAAATCCCCTCTAGTCACAGGAATGATGGTATGCACTTTGATGAGTGTTGGTGGTAATACAGGCTACCTCAGGAATAGGTGTTTTCTTCCAAACCTATTCTGCTTTGTTTTTTGCCATTTTAAAGTAGGGAGGAGAAAGATGAGCTTTCGGGCAGGTCATGTCTAGTAATGTTTTCTATTACAGTACTTGAGCATTCTCATCTTCCCAGTTAACAGTGGGAATAATGAACTTGCAGGTGCACCTCCACGGGAGCCAGCACAGTGATGAACCAGCATCTCAAGGACTCTTTACATGTGTGCAGTGATGACTAATATCGTCCCAGCTGTCATTGACTCAGTACAAATAATAAACGGTGTAATTGTATACAATCACTGTTATTGTAGCATAGGGTAATTGCTGTATTCCACCTAAATTTCCCATTTCGAGTGTATATGGGATGTTACTAAAATAAATTAAATATTATACTTCACATTCATAAGAATCAGATTCCTTCACACAAATTTCCATTGCCTTTTTATGCATGGGAAGTAGGCTTTCAGAGTACAATGAATATCATAGAATGTTTAAAAGGAAGAGAAACAAGGACCTCAGACTTTTTCACAGCTCAAGAAGAAATATTGGTGTTCACAGAATGTCTCCTGTGATATATGCACGGCAAAACCACTCTACCACTTTTCAAGTGGAACACCTATTAATTATAGACCCCAGCCAAGAGGTGCAAATTATCTGTTGAGGGAGGTGTCCCCTTTTGTTCAGACATTTCATTTACATCCCTTAACTTTTCCATTGCCATTTCATTTTAGTACTTTCATTGTTTTTTGTTGTTGCCGGACTTCAAAGTAGTTACTTACCGCAAGGTCACTGGTGGCATGTAGGATCAAGGAGGAGTAACAGTAGAAACACATGCACAGATGTCTCAGGGTCTTGGGTCACCTACTGAATATGTGTTCCTGTTGTGTGTCTGTTCCTGTTATGTGCTTTGCTGACTCAAACAAGACATTTAAAGGCAAGACATTGCTGCTTAGAGGATTAGAAAAAATGACTGCGAGAAATATACCCTTCTTAAATATTTGGGGTGTTTTTGTTAGCTCACATCACGTGGGAATTTATATTAGAATACAATTAGATTGTGGATGTGTATAAACCCTAATAAAAGATGTGCCAACAGTCCTATTGCAATGGCTTTAGAAAACTACAGGGTCACAACATCAAGTCCAAGAATGCATCTTCATATGTATTCCCAAGGCTATTCTTCATAGTTGTTGAAACTTTAGTCCTTTCACACATGTCCCTCACTGTGTGTCAACAACATGCTGGGGAGACCTTGAATCTCACCTAGAAGCTCTCCTTGGTGGCTGCTTAATTGAATTGTGGCTGCTCTGTGGTGTCTGAGGGCTGCATCCCTGCAGCATAGGGACCTTTGTTGACTGTGGTGTGTAGCTCTGCAGGGCTCCTGTGAGAGCAGACTGGCCGTGACAGGGTTTGCTAATAACTTGAGCTGACAGACAGGTGTAAAACTTCATCGTGAAAAAAGAACCTACGCCATTACCTTGGTGACTGCTGCCCCTCCACAGGGAGCCTTCCAGCCTAAGGGATCAGGTGAAATCACAGTCTAACAGAAAATGGGGGTGTCTGGCAGAATCCCTATGTGCTATACTACCCACCTCGAGTCACAGCCATGGCCTGACCCTGGAAGAGTTTCTTTGCAGACATACACATGCTTTGCAGATGTATGATTTAATATTTTGGCACACTTCTAATGAGCATCATTACCTTGTATTGATGTTGTGCCAAATTAACCTTTGGACTTTGTTAAAGCTACATTTATTCAAAGTGGGTGATTTGATCAAAATAATATTGTACCTATTGCCGTTAAGCCTTTTATGAACCAAATGGATGAGATGGGGTGGAGTGGTGCAGATTAAATCATCTGTATAAACCTGGGAATTAAACATTATAGTGTTTCTTCCCCACAATACAGTTCTAGTCATGTATGCCAAACAAGACTGACATATCTGTTAGCAGTGTGTAAGGGGATCAGGTCAGCGGAATTTGGTCCGACAGGTCATAAAACTAGTTTAGTCTTAATGAGATCAGAGGGAGAGACTCCTTCTTTTGAAATTCTAAGGAATTCTAAGGAAGAAAGCTATTATGTCGACACATTTTAAGGAATGGAGTTCTGCCGTGTCAGTAGGAGCTCTGAGTACAGGAGAACACCTAAACATCTGTGCTGTTCCACGGAGGCTGTGCATGCTATATAACAGTATTTTATCAAAACACAGGGATTTTTATTTTGCGTCAACTCATGTTCTGTGGCAGGTCAGAAGGGGAGTTGGCTTGGGAATGCAATTTCTTGAGTCAAAGTGAAGAAGTTTACAGTGTTCCCTTACAGAACACACGCCTGTTCCGGACTATCACAGCTCTCCAGAGTGGTAGAATTCTGAGAAACAAAACCATGATAAGCTTTGCTTGACCTGTTCTTAACTGGATGATGGAACTCTGTGATAGATACAGAAAAGAATATCCTTCATGTAAAAAATGACATTTGGGGCATATTCACTGAACCTCAGGCCATATTACTGATATGGATAGTTACAGTATCACTAGAGGGTATGAATCCCATTTCAACATTTTAGATGTTAAGTACTACAGTTACAAAACTTTTTGTAACTGATTACTAAATGAAATCAGCCATTTTCTGTCTGGATCAGCCATCAGTGTATTGTACTCTAGGGGTTCAATATATTAAAAGCAGAGCATACGAGTACTACATTTACATTTAGTCATTTAGCAGACGCTCTTATCCAGAGTGACTTACAGTGAGTACAGGGACATTCCCCCCGAAGAAAGTAAGGTGAAGTGCCTCGCCCAAGGACACAACGTCATTTGGCACGAATGACGTTGGATTCGTCAACCTTCGGATTACTAGCCCAATTCCCTAACCGCTCAGCCACCTGACTCCTAGTACTGTCAGGATGTTTTGAGAAGGGATTCTGTGTGATGTGTTATTTTTGTTTGGACCCCCTGGGATGAGAGCCTGGCTGAACCTGGTGGGTGACACCACAGGGAGATGTGATGTGACAAGCCATGTGGTGGTGTTGTTTTTTAATCCTTTGCGTTACGTTGATTTACTTTCTCTTTTGGGAAAAATAACAGAAAAAATATTATTGAAAGAAATGGCCTTTTAATCTTAAAAGACCTTCTAGGTCATGTGATTATGGAGGCAGAAGGTAATAGCCTGACATAAAAATGCTTTTGATTTGATTGCAGCTGTTTATTCTCTGAAGGTAGATATATAAGTCACGTATTGTGCCTTCCACAGAACCTTAATCATCGCCAAAAGAATGAGCACATAGACAGAGCCCTTCATATGACTTCAAAGCATAGAAAAATGTGAACCATGTTACCCCGTCCTTCAAAGTAGAAAGAGCACTCCAAATACAGTAGTGGGTACAGTGAGTTGAAGTAGAGAAAGTTTAAGGGTGTGATGTACCTTGAGTGTGTGTTCTGCATGATAGTTCCAGCCTCCTTCTCTGGCTTGCTGTCAGAGACAGCTGTTTAACCAACAAGCCTGCTGACCCATGCCAGTCCCTAGGGAGCACACTGGACACGTGCCGCAGACACAGGCTGGGCTTTCTGTCCCTATGAGCATCCCAATTACCAGGAACACTGTGGCCTATTAGCACTGCACGACTTGTCTCTAGTTCTGGCCAGAGAGTCGAGCTTACAAAGCTGAATATGATTGATACATTTTTATCCTATCCTATGACTCATTCCACATGAAACACAATGCTCAAAGAAGTGCCATCAATGTACAAAGTAGAAGACAGTGGATGCACGGAGCATACATGGCTATATTTGTCTCACATTTTGATAAAAACGATTTACTCTTTAAACTGATTTGTATGATTGGACAATTTTTTTGAGAACTTTACTAAAAAGAACATGTGGTGCTCAACCAAATTGTACCTCTTATTGACAGTGCCACCTGATGAGAGACAGCCTTGCTCCTTTGCATGATTGAACCGATACATGGTTGCAGTAGAGGAGGAGCGGGCGAGAGAATGCGTGATACTGGGTTGGGCTGGCTGTAGGGGCTGTGGACTGCAGGTACAGCTTGTCTGTACTCTAGTTCTGGCTGCGGGGGTGAGCACACTATGCTCAGGATCAATGGGGAGCCACAGCTGAAGACATCAAAGCCAGTCACAATGTGAGGCTGAGGGAGAGGGGAGAAGGTTAGTTCTCTTGCAGTCAGCTGGCAGTGGAGGGCCTGCTGGTAAGCTCATGGTTTGGACAGGTGAACCATGCTGCAATGCTGTGCCAGGGAAATTCAGCCCTCTGACGTGCAAAAGGTTCTAGAATGATAGTTAAAAGAACATAACATGCATTGCTGTAAAGGAAGTCAAAGAGTTTGTCACAGATGTCATAAAATGAAAGCACGTCTATTTAGTCAGTTCTGTTAATTATTTTCAGGAACCAGTGTGGAAATGGGCACACATTATATCCAGTCATGACATTCAAGTCATATCAATTGATTTGATGACTATGAGCTGGTAAAATGAAATACCTATTGAATATGGGGTACTTTTGTCAACTTAAAACAGTAATCCATGTAAAAAAAAGAAAAAAAAAAGGTGATAAAACGCTCCTGAAAATGAATCACATTTTTGCAGCATCTGCCTCCCTAGATACTTCAGTTTCTCCCCAGTGATACTTCAAGGTGACCGCATATGCCAATAGCCCTTCAGGCTGTAGCATAGAGACAGACAACATTTGGAGAGAAATCTGATTAATTTAATTTAGTCACATCTTAAAATGATAAGAGTAAAGCTGAGTGAATATCATATGGAAAGACCCTTATCTTGAATTATTATCCACTGTGTTTTATTCTGTGATGTGTTTCATGGACATAATTTTAGAAATTAAAATGCATTTAGGGAATTCTATATTCTGTATGGAGGTCCAGTTTTCTTGGATGCCATTGGATGATCATCTTCTAGGACCTAAAGTAGATTGACTAGAGGTATTTTTATAATCTATGGTAAGGTACAGTAGTATTGTTGGAATCAGGACATCTAGGGTTTGCCCTCTGAATGTCCAGTGTAATAATTTATAAGCCACAGGGAATTGGCAACAATAAAAAATGCATCAGCATAAAAAGTGTGTCTTTATATTTTATGTTGTAGCATGAAACATGTTACTGAATGTCATGAAAACTACTAAGATAACTTCCAAACTTCACAACGAAAATAATTCAGTACTAGACTGCAAGAACAGAGTTCAGTGGCAATCATAAATCTGAAACAACTTGAACTAGCAAGAATAGAGATAGTGTATACTTATCGCTATTTGGCTGAAGGCTGTTTTAAAATACTTCTGGAATGGCAGTTTGCTCAGTTGGAGGTTAAAAGCTGTTACTGCATTTGTACAAGCAAAAGCACAAATATGCAGATACCCAATCTTGCACAGTTTCACTTGCTATCTCTGAAGTATAATGTCTGGATAAGCAGTAGGTCTATGTGATGTTGGGATCATCAGGATTATTGGGATATGGGATTATTCACTCTGATTTTATATGGCTATACCTGGTAATGTCAATGTTGCCTAACTGCATCTCCTATATGATTATTGCATTTATTCTGAATAAATATACATACAAAAGAGAGGAAGAGTTGTATAACCTGTATTACTTCCTTTGTTGTTTACTTAATTAAATGGCTATGATGCTTTTGTGAATGCCAACAGGAAAATAATAATGTGCTTTAACGAGGTACTTTAAATGTGTTAGAACAATTGCCAGAACAAAGCCACTTGTCTGTAAAAGATACATTTCACCCACAAATGAATCACATCATGTCTGTGAGAATTAAGTTTTGAATCGTTAACAGCTTTTCTGCTCCTTGATTAGCCCCAGGGCATGAATGGTATAACACTTTAAACATCAACAGCAGTAATCTCATGACGATCATTGCACCCTCTGAAACAACACTCTCACTTCTGCAGGCTGCTGTGACACAGACTGTGTTTGAATTTTTCCTTGCGCAAGGCTCTTTTATGAACAAATGGCAGTGCTATGTTGAGGATGTGATCTAATATGGTAATGTGAAGACCTGAAATCCCTCCATCCCTCTCTCTTTCTTTCAGATCCCTCAGGTGAGCTATGCCTCCACTGCTCCCGAGCTGAGTGATAACACACGCTACGACTTCTTCTCCAGAGTGGTGCCCCCAGACACCTACCAGGCCCAGGCCATGGTGGACATTGTCAAAGCCATGCACTGGAACTACGTCTCCACCGTGGCATCCGAGGGCAACTATGGAGAGAGTGGTGTTGATGCATTCATTCAGAAGTGTCGCGAAGACGGTGAGTCAGGTTTCTCCTTTGTCTGCCATGGACAGTAAAAGATTAATGAACTCATTAAATACAGCCCCCTGCAGTGAACCTCTAAAAGTGCCTTTCAAGGAGCCTTTCTGAGATATACAGCATCTTTAAGAACCACAGATGGACTTGAACCAGATGGGAGCAGTCTGCAAATATTCCATGTTATGTAGGTCACTTTAAATATTGTATTTCCCTCTACGCTTGAATCGTTGGTTTGAAAGCATCATTGATTGTTTGCTCTTAAAGAATCCTATTTTCGAGTTCCATGTGGAGCAAACACTCACAGAGATTAAATGCCACTTGACCTACTATGTGTATATGAATATGTCATAGGGTGTCAGTCCTTGAATTAAATGCTTTGTTCAAGTAGCAAGACAAACAAAGCAAAATAAGCTTAATGTCTGCAATTATTTTGACACAGTGGCCTGTATTTGCTTAGTTGTTGCTCAGGTTTTGGCACCATGCCATCTATGTTATTGCTCCTCAGGCAGCACTGCATGGTGGAAGACAATCCCAGTTACATCTAAGCAATGACAATATGTGTGCTGAATTCAAATGTGTGAATAACAATGAACAATACATTCCATTTTGACAATCTGACCACTCATCAATACCAGTTGTAAAAGACAATCACTAACCTTTATCACCAGATAGCAAAACCAAAATGTCATAATGTCTTTACTCTGTTCATGAATTATGACAGAAATGAATCTTACAACATTCCATCATATCATTCTCCTGACCTGTAACTACAGTTTTGTTATTTTAGAAATATTTAACCTGATTCAGTAACAGCTTTTGAAATTGTGAGCTGATGAACGGTCCCTATCTGAATAACAAAACAAATGTTGTGTGCCTGTCTTGAAAGCCTTCACAGCCTTCACAGATCTAAGAGAACTAAATAGTTTAAAGTCATTCATAATTTTTGTCTTGAATGATTCTTTCACTTAAAGTGTCTAGTGGTTGATTTAAGGCACAAGATGATCTGTGAGAAAGAAAGTGAGAGTCAGTGAGAAACTGAATGATAGGGAGAAGTAAGCACATGCCTCCAGCGGCATAAGGAGTGGGCGTAGTACACGGTTGGGAATACAGACAGCTCTGTGCTGGGAGCTTCCTGCACGCGCTTCTCCTGACCCCTGACCCCCACTGAGGCTGAATGTAATGACTACCGACATGCTTGGTGGTCTCTGTGCCACTGCGCCTCCCTCTCCTGCAAGCGCCAAGCTGCTGCCTATAACCGCACATCCTGGGGAACGACCGGTGGCAGAGTAGCCATTGCAAGGCCCAAAGATGTCTCCCAGCAATGAAAAATAAGTTTGTATGAGAATGAGTTCTGCTGGCTCAGCAGTTTGGAGGGGTTAGACCGCAGGTTGCACAATGGGGAACCTACAGAACAGGAGTTCCTAGTGGGGCAAAGATTAGCCGGAATAGAAGTTATTCCCAGGGTCGGGCTCAGTTGAAGCAGTAGTTTTAAACTACTCAGATTCCAAGATGGATTTTGAAAGCATTCCAGGTTTCCTCTGTGATACACTTCTGGCAATGGTCAAAATGTACCCCATGTAGCTGCTGAACCCATGAGCCCTGATTGTCCTGACTCACTTCCCCACTAAATCATGGCTTGTCCAATTAGCATCCAGATCACCCTGGCTTCGTAGATGACTTCCCTCGATTAGGGGTTCACTTTTGGAGCCCAGCAGTGCTTCTACAGACCATTATACTCTGCTCTTTAACAATGCTTAAAGACACCAGTGCACTGATCCCTCAAAGGAATCAAATCACATGATGTGTTTCAGAGAAATAAACAGACACTGCTCAGGAAAAGAAAAACTAGGAATTCTCCGGAATTCTCGTCGTAAAGCTGATTTCATTGATGAGATTGGGAAAAACAAATCAAAGTCTGACATATGATAGCTCAAAACTTCACAATTTAGGCCTTGTATTGAGTGATCAAAGGAAAAGAAAGAGAACAGCAATACAAAAAATATTAGAATTTCCATAGAGGAAAACATTTGACTGTCATTCGCCTCTGGTTTAGACACATTTGGGATGCAGGTGTTGTAATGCCAAATGGTAAATACCTTCGGGGCTGCAATTTCACATGTGAAACCCAAATTATCTGTACATGTATTTAGCACCTTATGGCATAGGAATTGCTATGGAATTACATGGTATTGAGTAATAGCAGCATAGGTTATTACAAAAGTGTAGAAAGCTCGGCATGGGGAGGGGTGTTAAGGTGGATGTCAAAGTGGATGTTGTAAAGAGGCAGTTAAAGGTTGCGTTACCAAAACAAGATCAATGTTAACATCCACCTAGACTACTTGAAAGGTCAACCCCACTCTTTCTAAGTTTCACTTGTGTTCCAACTTGTACCACTAAACCAAATGCAATTCCTATGTAGGAATCCATGTGCAGAGTTTAATATACTGAATGTGTTATTTAATGTGTTGGATTATATATATAGCTGGGCAAAACTTTCTGATGTTACATAGGGTCTACACCTAAGCATAGTCCTGGACTGTCTGACAGTGGCCCCATCAGAGATAAGTGGCTATCAAAGCTACAGGTGTTTGGCTGCCTGACATCCTCTGCAGAGGCTTGCTTTTGAGAGCACTGCAAGTTTAGAAATGGAAGGCTTTTCCCTCTCATTAATCAGTCAAATAAAAGCCAAGCCAATAACGCTAAGGTGTACACTCTCTCTCATCACACTTGACAGGACACAGAGTTGGGGTTGTCTCACAAAAAAGTGTGCACCATTTAGCTCTTTAGAAATACTGTAGCTCTTACATGTATAAGATTCATCTCAAGATCAGTCGTGGTTAGGTGCAGTTTTTTCATATTCCAATTACTTCCTAATTGCACACACATCCTGTTACCGTGTGTTATCAATTTATTTATTTACCATCTTAGATTGCTCTGACATCCCCACTGATGACTCTAGTATGCCGGGTGAAAATTAGTTGACTGGATGTAATTTCATTAGGCCTAATGAGCAGACAAAGGGGACGCTCGGTAATCAGGCTCTTGATGATATGTGGCCTTTCATGTACTCTCCTGACTGGTGATCACCCAGCCCATTCACTATAACTAGGATACACAGATTGCTGCTGGTGACCCTTTAACATGAGTCTGTGACAAGCAGTTTTCATCCACACAAAAATGTTGCTGCTGTGATGGAGAGGAGTGTTTTTTTTTAAATTTGTGACAAAGTACTATTCTGAATTGGAATTGGCGGAGCCCAACCAATATGGCTTAAATTGTAAGTGAAAATTACTATGTTCACAATCATCTTTCCCTCTTTCCGTCTGTCTCTGGATATTGGCTTGAGTACACACTCTGTACATGTTTCCACAGGACTAGAGTAAACCAATATGTTGGCAGCTACTTGATTTAGAATTGGTCTTGCTGTATAGAGCAAAGCTTTACTCCTGAGGTGATATCATCTAAAGAAAATAACATTGGCCTTTTTCTGTTGAAACAAGCCCCAGAGCAGAAGGGTCACGTGCAGACCTGAGTAAACCTCCTGAACTGAACACTGTGAGAGATCTGAGTGAAAAGTTAAGACTACCACAAAGTAAAATTCAGTTAGCAGTAACATACTACATAGTAAATAGGTTACAGTACCACTTTGTTAAATGTACAGGACGTACATTGGTACACATTTAAATTAAATAGAACAACTAATTACAGTTAACAGTATTAGTCTTATGGGAATTAATAGCATATTGTTTACCATTCCCCTGTTGAATGGGAGCCCAGTAGACACATTTTAAATCACGGTCATCATTCTTACTCTGTCAGCAGTCTTCTTGCAGATTGCCATTTGAGGAACCTAGGCTTGGCATGGTTTGTCACTTGATTGTATAAATTAGTCTGCTGTGCAGATGGAAGCTGCAGGGTGATTTGTGGACACATAACTCATCTGTTACTCTCAGTGTCTCTACCTCCTCCTTGCTCTCCTCAATCTCTTAATGGTTTTTTAAGAAACAAAGTCAGCAATCCAAAAGTCTGACACGATATTTGTCAAAATGAGACTTCCTGTTGTCAAACATCCCTGAAGACAAACAAAAACAAGGGAAAGATGCATTGAATCAACGTGCCTCACATATTCAGCATTCCAGTAGGATATGCCAAATCAAATCAAATCAAATCAAATGTATTTGTATAGCCCTTTTTACACGCAAGCATGTCACAGAGGGCTTCACATATGCCCATAGAACTGCCCCTCAACCAACCTAAACCCTCAAGGAAGACAAGGAAAAACTCCCAAAAAACTCTCAACAGGAGAAAAAAAAAAAAAATGGAAGAAACCTTGGGAGGAGCAATTCAGAGAGGGATCCCCTCCTCCAGAGACGGTTGGTGGGAGAGAGGAGCAGAACACAGGCTAAACATAGTCATACAGTGTCGATGGGTTTTTAAAACACCAAAATCCATTATTCAACTTTATAGATGTAGGACAGGACCGGGAGACTCGCGACCAGGTCCAGCGTTGGCTGACCGACGACCAGGCAGGTGCTGACAACTCAAACCCCCCACACCACAAGGGATGTGTGTGGGGGGGGGACAGAGAGAGGAGAGCAGGGATTAGAGAATGCCAGGAGCAGCTAACAGTTACAGTCATAATAGAATGAGATCCCCACCGGTCAAGTGTGGACTGGTGCAGCAATTTAACAGAGCAAAAAAGGGGAATTTGATGCAACCCCACACACCAAGACAGCGACAGTCCCCCTCATTTGGAACATGAAATCTGTTCCAGGGGAAGAGAACTCTAAAATAAGTTATACTTAAAGAATAAGGATGGAAACAACCCGTCCCCCGTTGCCTCCAACTAGTAACATACTTACCTTTAACAGTCGTAGAATTGACTAAACAATAACGTTTTTAACCTAATTTTAAACGTCGAAACAGTATCAGACTCCCTAATTGAGACGGGTAGTTTATTCCAGAGAAGAGGCGCTCTATATGAGAACGCCCTACCTCCAGCTGTTTTTTTCTTAATTTTGGGAACCACCAGATAGCCGGCATCTTGAGATCTAAGTGTCCTTGCGGGGCAATAGGGTGCAAGGAGACCGGAGATGTACAGTGGTGCCAATCCATGCAGAGATTTGTAGGTTAGTAGTAGAACTTTGAAGTCAGCTCTGGCTTGGATAGGGAGCCAGTGTAGAGAGACAAGAGTAGATGTTATGTGATCAAACTTTCTTGTTCTGGTCAATAGTCTAGCAGCAGCATTTTGCACCCGCTGTAAATTTTTTAGGTGGGTAATTGGGAGGCCAGAGAACAACACATTGCAATAGTCCAATCGGGACGTAACAAATGCATGTATTAGTTTTTCGGTTCCAAGTTATAATGTCTACTTGCATACAAAAATGATGTGTGGTCTACATAAATTAGCATGAAATGTAATCAATAATCAGTGCATAAGTACAGCATATGGTCAATTCAAATGTAGCAGTATGACCATTCTAGCAACAGAGTTCTCTGTGCTTTATAAATTGATGCCTGAATAGTGTAGTTGCCAGAGGAAAAGACTGAAAAATATGTTGTTTATCATAACAACAAAACTATATCATGTCACATGAGATTTTCTGAAATACAGAGAGTAGTGGCTTGAAGTGCTTTACCTGTGCAGAAAATGCTTTGGTGGCCAAACATCACAAATTACATTTCAAGTTTTTTGGGGTAGGAAAGTCTGGCCTCACAGGAACACTGAATATGTTTTTTCATGGCCATACTGTAGGTTTGTCTTGAAAGATTGGGGGACTTGATTGAGATATATGGTTCGGATTAGGTCCCCCTGATGCCTTTTGTTTTTTTCGACTCAATTCCATTAAGTCTGTAGATGCTGTTAAACTCATGCTCTTAATGTGTGACCTGTTCTATGACCCATTCAGCTTAGCCTCAGACTATGCTATAGGTCACTTTTAATGTTGCATTAATGATATGATCATATGTTCATTAACTTGTTGCAAGACTACTTGTTTCCTCTTTTCATTTCAGGTAGCCCCTTCCTCATACAGAGTTGTGGTTCTTGCAGACTCTGTACTGTACAGTCCTGTTCACGTGGTCCTGATTCATTGCCCATTGTAGATGTCAGAATGTTTCTGGTGTATTAAGGTAGTTCAAATGGTAAATTATAGGTCAATTGTCCATCATATGCCAGAGGCAGGCCATGGGATGAGATAAGGTTTCCCAATATCTTATTGTACTGTTCTAATGAAAATGTAACTTTTATGACCCTGTCCCTGGCTGTCCTCTATGGTTGATCCTTCTCACAGTACCTCTGAAAAGGAAAATGTTTTTCCACTGCTGACCACTATTTTAAGAAGCTTCCTCTTATTAGAGACTCCTGGCCCTAGCTAGTAATGGACACTTACCCCTTAAACAAAAAAGCTGTGTCCACTGACTTGACCACTGAGTCAAGTGGTCTGAAAATGTTCAGAGTATAGACTTTGACTGACTATAATTACACCCACCCACCCAGCCTGATTTTAATTGCAAGGGTGAATGTGACAACCATCCTAAACAGGTGTGCAGAAAAATAAACAACCAAATAATCATTATTCCCACCAAAAACGTTTTAAGCCTCTATACAAATGCAATTGCTTGTAGTGATTAATAGGCCTATTACAGGATAATAATAGACTTCATTTTGTGGTTTGAAGAGAAAAATACAATTTATGTTTTTTGATGGGGCATTTGGAAAGCTAAATATAAACCATTATCCATGATAAATGATGTGCCATTAAATATTCCCTCCTGTGTATGGTGTATTCTATGATATGTTTAAATTAAGAGTCTTAGGCATCCCCTTCATCCTTTAATGAGCCCACAGCCATGAACATTAGCAGGTTGTCAACCATAATTGTTTGCATTTTGAGTAGCTTAATACGGTCAGCCATTTTTAGCCATTAGCTTTCTGTTCAAATGATTCTGATTATTTCAAGATGGACTATTCTTACCTTTATTTAATATTTTGGAACATTGAAGAAAATGTGTGGAACACAACAAAATAACTCAATCTCAGCAGAAAGACAATTGCATCTCAGATGCTTATTTACCTTTCCCTGGATATCCTGTAGTGAACAGTGAAATATAATTGTCTAATCAACAGTGCTATATTGCATAATATCAGCATAGGTTGGGGGATAATTTCTACTTTTTGAGTGACAGATGGAGCAGGACATTTTGGAGTGACAAGGGCAGGGACTGTAGACAGGGGCACAAGGATGGCAGGAGATTTATTATGAGGGTATTAGCTTTGCGATATTCGTTCCCTTTGGCGTGAGAGGAGTGTCAAGAAAAAATGTGATTAGAATACTTGTTCGGTAGTTTAAAGTATTATTGTATTTATATAATTTTAACAGTTTCTTTTTGCAACTTTGAAGATTTATCTCTTTTTTCATGTATCCTTGATTCTGAGATCATATTAAAGGAAAGATGGTTGTAAATGGTATTTTAAACCTCCAAGCACTTCAAATTGAACTTTTAATTATCACTACAGCAATAAGATGCCTGCTAAGTCATCATTACCATAAAAATAGATGAACTATTTGATTATCTTACATTAATATCTTGTCATCCAGAATCCTTGCGTATATCAGCCATCTGTCTTTACCCCTTTACTAAGTTTCCCTACATTTTTTACTCCTATTTTTGCTCAAACATTTCATTTTAATGGTCTGATATACAATATTTGAATTGGTTGCTGGGAAGAGAAAATAAGATATCGTAATGCAATCTTCAAATCTCCAACCCATGCATAAGATTGAGCAACAATTCCATTGGCCAGGGCTCATTTAACACTAATGGTGGCTGGGTATAGCTTTTGGGGTTAAAGGAGATGTTAGAATTGACTGGTCATGCTCCCCTGTTTCTTGTGTATATTTTCCCTATTCCCAGCACCAAGCATGTTACTGCATGTTTTATAGTGTGGCTTTTCAGAGTCTCAAGGCTGCAGGTGAAACAGAGAGGATTCTGGAACATTTGCTGGTCAACTGAACGTGTACACATGAAATGCATGAGTGGTTTACATTTACATTTAGTCATTTAGCAGACGCTCTTATCCAGAGCGACTTACAGTAAGTACACAGGGACATTCCCCCTGAGGCAAGTAGGGTGAAGTGCCTTGCCCAAGGACACAACGTAATTTGGCAACCTTTGGATTACTAGCCCGATTCCCTAACCGCTCAGCCACCTGATTCCCTTTTCAATATAAGTAGACAAATACCGATCAACATTGAGATGTATATAAAATTTGCATGAAGGTACAATTTTTTATGCAAGAGAAATACGCATTTTGAAAATACACATCTGTAAATTACCCCCCAAAAACTTCAGGGTTGAAATGTTTCCTTGATAACTAAGTCTCTACATTGAAATTGCACACAGGTTGTTTTATTACCCAAAGAAAAAGTGGGGAATGTAATATAATATTGGTCCTCTATCACAGAAGATGAGTAGGCCTACAATGGCTTCCTTTGCATCTTTGTTTTTTAATTCAGTTGTTTTGACACTGCACCAATATTTTAGTAATTGTATTTCTTTGTCATACATTTGTAGGATTCAGGAAAGCTTATTGTGTTGATGTTTTACAACAATAAAGAATATATTACATATAAATGTAATTAGACAAAACCTTCAGAGAGGTTGATTGAGGCCACAGACCAAAGGTTTCAGAGATTTACCCTTTCACTCAGAGCTTCGAGCAGTGACTAGAGGTGTGATATTAGTCACTGATAGAACCTGACATTGTACTCGTCCTGTCTTGTTGTTCTGAACACATCAAGTTAGAAGCTAATGGCCATTATCTCAGGGCCAGTTTGTGCAAGTGGTTTCAACACCTGCTGCATACCCATAATCATTGGGAAGAAGTGCTTACATTGGGATTCTGCCACCAGTGGAGTTAGTGTAGGTTGAAAAACTCCACAGCAGGGGGCCATCTTTCTTTTTCAAGTAAGGGTCTGCTCTGAGGACTCTCTTTGGATATGAGAGATCTCCCAGGGCTGTCACATGAGTCATTTCATCACTGCACAAGACAGTTCCTTTCACAATGCTCAGAGGCCTGTTATTCTCCAACTTATAAATCATTTAGCCCAAGTAAGAAAATGTAATTTAGTCATTTTGAAGTCTAATTTATGGTTACCCCAGACCCTTCTGTCATGTACCTTTTATTTATTCAGAGCCTTGGAGCTGAACAGTCAGTAAATTCCCCAGTGTTAAGTCACTCTGTGTATAGACCTAGGGACAATATCAGCCTGAATGTACTGGCTAAATGGACAGTCAAATGAGAGGAAAAATACATGGACAGCTCCTAGTCTATTTTATCTTTTCAAATATTATAACTATTTCACACCAAGAACAAATGCGATTTGTAATTTTTAGGGGTTTTAAAAACGGTCAAAATCAAATGATTAAAATAGTATGTCTTAACGTTTACTCCAGAACTCACGAGTCAATGCCTTTGCTCAGTAGTTATCAAAATGTAATTAAAGAATATGACTCACAGTCACCATCTGACTTAATACTCAAGTCATTTTAAACACATCTACAGACAATCTATTATATGTTTAGCATTTTCCTAAAGCATCTTGCCCTTAATTTCCATGGATTTATTATAAAATGTTCATGTGAAATATTCGAAACATTTTCACATCACACAAATGCACCTTTTTGGAAATCCCTATTAGGTTTTCCCTTTCCACGTAAACACATCTACTGTATATATACAACATTTGTGATAGGGTCTCTGACTGGGTGTGCAGTGTACTGTATTGAGAAGCCATCTCAGTGGGCAGGATGGTTTAGTGACACTCCGGGGAGATTCATATGGAAAAAATAATGTTCTGTCACTCCCTGTCTGCAACCAACTACCTACAGTGTGCCATAGGGATAAATAGAAAGTCCACTTTCCTCTGGGAATTAAAAACGGTTTAGAGATTAAATCAGGCCTGCTGACGGATTTGTTATTATAGGTCCTGGTTTGCCAAGACCTATGAAAACAAGGCATGTTTCCATGCATACAATACCATTGGTGGAAGATTAGCTCAGTCATCAGTCAAAAACAACATGTTATGCTTATGAAAAAAATATAATTACAGATTATTGTTGTTTTAATGAAATTGGCCATTTTACATTTCACTCTAGATCATACATTTTGCTGCAATTGTTATATTTGGTCCATCGGCTGTTCCCAAATGAAATGTCTGGGAAGCAGCATTAACTCAGTAAATCTACCAAGATGCATTTTTTTACATGCTTATGTAATTAATTATTAAGGACTGATGAGATGTAACTATGGCTTTACTCATGCATTTTGTTTACAACGTTGCAGTCTATTGCAATGTATTTATAGTATAGTTTTACACATATTCCATTATATAGCTAAACATAACCACACTCACATCAATGCTGATGATAATTCCATTACTGATCCAGTCAATCAAATTGAACCATGTGCAAATCTTTATGCTACTTTATTTGACTATGAAGCTTTTTGGATCCATTCTTTCAATTTAATTTAACCTGATTTCTTTTTGATAAAGAATTTGATTTGATTAGTACACATATAGACAGATTGCATATCTTCAAGCAAAATCATGTATTTTACTACTTCTATATTCCTGTGAAATGTTGTGGAAACCAGACTCACCAGAATTGAGAATACCGTGCCACACTTGTAGTAATGGTGGAGGAAGGTTACAATCCCCAAAGACAAGTCTTATTTTTAAACAAGGTTCTGACATGGCCTAGAATGTTAGAGTGCTGTAATATGCTGAGAGATAGGGGCAAGTCATCAGCCAGGTCTCTAGCCTGAGAGACATGGTGCCATGGGTTAATTTGTTTTGACCCTGCTTAGCCTGTTGGTTATTTACCTGTCATGATGCTTCGGGGATTTGAACTGTACAGATGTCATACATTTCAAATCCCATCTAAGATGATTTTGATTGCCCATCAAAAATCTGCTCATAATATTGTAAGACATTTGCAGTATACCCCTGATTGACATAAATCTTTTCTTAACTTTTTTTGAATCTGAAGAATTTACAGATTAGGCAGTATTATAGTATTACGTAATCTATGATTTATCAACAAAAAAACAAATACCTCTTTTTTTAAGGGAAAATGTACTATACAGCTGTTAGGCTTCTTCCGTTTTTATTAACTGTCTGTATGTCTACATTTAATTTAGTGGGACAGAGATTGGAAACAGATGAGATGGGGCACTATGGGAGGTATTTAACATTGGTTTACGTTACTTTGGAGGAAACAAGAGGAAGAGTTAATCTGAGCTTCCCAATTACTACCTGTCCTGCAGCTAATGTGATCTAGGAATGCAATTTGTAGAAAAACAGATTCCTGAATGGGACTCATTACTAGAGGATTATAACCTTACATCAATTGAATAGCAGATGCATACTGAGGGGGGCTCATGATGAGATCAATAAAAGGCCAATTTTAGAAAGAGTAGCACATGAAGATATTTATAAAACATTTTTTTCACCTAAACTTAATTTAAAGTGTTACCAATACCACCATTTTTTTTTAAAACTTTTTTACTGAAATATGTAATGAAAAATGTAATACTATACAGTGTGTGTAGTCCTTGAGAGTTAAGGCTGATCTTTAAGTTCTACCATTAGATTAAGTGGACTTTCTATATAGTGGTCTGAGTTCCAGGAGTTATCTCAGAAACTCACCTCCTCGCTGCCTCTGCAACATGTATTTCTACCTTACTGTAAACTCCATTCCAAATACATTTGCACCATATAACTATCTCCTTCTGAAAAACAAAACAAATCTGTTTTGTTCTCTTTTGTCAGTGCCCAATGACCAATATTTGGTCCAGTGGTCCTCGACTCCAGGCTTGCCTTTGTCCCAAAGTATTCTGTTTTATGTTACCCACTCCTGAGGGTAGGCTATGGTATAGGTAGACATGTGAGCTGGAAAAGGGAAGGACAGGGTATCAAAGGATGTTATGCTGTTTAGATTGTGTAGATAAATCACAAGATTTTACTACAGTTTTAATAAATATCAGTGAAATTTGAGACGGATTGAAATACATATCCGAGTATTATTTTGTTTGTAAGTGGGAAAACATTGCTGATGTGGTTGTAAACCTTCAAGGGACACTCCAATGGAAACCATCAAATAGCTTTCAAACCAACACTAAGGGTGTGGCAAAGTGTGGTTGAGAGGGTGAAAAATCATAAAAGCAGGAAAATCATGGATCTTTAATGGGAAAACATGCATGCCTGACTGCAGTACCAAGGCAAAAGCCATTAAAAACATGGACTACTACATGAAATATAACAAGTACAGGGTACATTCCTCTAGAAAATCTAAAGCATTAACCAGTCCAGTGAATAACAAGTGAATGCAATGGGCTGTCATGTAAGACCAGTCACATGCGTGGCAGAGAACACGACAAGAGAGATTCATCTAAATGTAAAACTCAGTAAAATAGCAAAAATCCCTAAACCTTGGAAAACAACCATGAGAATGAACATGAGAACCCTCACTCGGTGCTGTACAATAACATCAGGTCGACTAAAGACCTGAGGGATTCAATCGAAAGTAACACTTTGCACCCACAAGCAAGGCTGTCAGTCTATCATTATTGTTCCGTCAACAGTATTCTCTGCTCTTTTCTTCTGATTCCAGTTTCCTAACCTATTAGTTTCTGAACTTAGGCAGTGCTTTGTTTTATGATCAATGGTCTGGCTGCTATGCAGTGAACCAGAGGGTATTATTCCTGCATTGATTGGCCAGCAGGCTGCTTTTGTATCGGGTCAGGAGAGGAGAGTTCATTAGCATGCACATACACTCTGTGGCATTTTGGCAAGGCAACAAAACAATTCTCCTGAAATGTTTCATTGGGAAATAGAAAGGCTTGCTTGTGGGTAACCAATGGATATACAGTAAGTTCTGGTGTTCCTAGACCTATGCTTAGTCTCTGTTATATTTATGTCTCTCTTTTTGAGGATTAGTATAAACATGGAAACAAATAGTTGTATGCTACCATGAAATTGACACATTCTAACATTTCTTAAATATCACAAAGATACTGTACGTGTGTAGAAGACAAACAAGAAACTCTACCAATTCAGCCAGTCCGTACATTGCTTCACAAATTGTCCATTCTCATTGGCAGGTCTATAAAGTGAATTGATGGTTCTCCATGTCTCAAATCTGCCCCTTGTGGTCCATGAATTATTTTTTTTACACCACACATTCCCCACATGCACAATTTTAATCTCTTACACCTCTAGAAAGTCTGAATAATGGTATTGGTGTTGGTCTAGAGGGAAAACTCTCCATGGTGGAGTATTGAGGAAGGTTATTCTAAGAATGACATGCTTGACTGGATTCTGAAGAACCTTAGTACACCTTATCTACAGGAATAGGATGATAATGCTGTTTTCACCTTGTACTGTAGGTAGAGTGTGATCTCTGATCAAGGATACAATACAAACTACATTCTAGGCCCATGTGTCCTTGCCTTTCAACAAACGACTTCTCTTTTCTGCAGGAGATCTATGTATTGCTCAGTCCATGAAGATACCACGGGAACCTAAGCCAGGAGAATTTGACAAGATTGTTCGCAGATTGAGAGAGAACCCAAATGCCAGGGTTGTTATTCTCTTTGCCAATGAGGATGACATCAGGTAAGTGCTGCAGACTGGCACAAGTGCTCTGAATCACAGAGACTGACATACACACACACAAACAAATACCCACACACTGTAGTCCTCTAGACATTTTTTATGCTTCAGGACTGTAAATCATGGTTTGGTGTGAGAAATATCTTGATCGATTGCATGGGGCTGCAGCTGTTACCTTGTCTGTGTGCACATGTGCAGACATAGTACATGTATGCAGTAGAAACATCAAGTGATAATCAAGTTTTGTAACTGCTTCATGTGTGCTGTACAATAACTACAGAATATAACTCTACCAGTAACTGAAACATGTGTACAGTATGTAATGGCCCTACTTGTATTTTTTAGTTCTATGCATTGTAAAGTAACAGGATTAAAATACAGATTGTGTTTTTAGACCAAGAAATACAAGAAATCCATTTACTGAACACCGTTCATATTTTGTACATCAACACATTTTTATCGTTACATACTTTTTTTAAATGATAGCTTGCTGTAACAAAAGGGTTAAATAATATCCAGTGATACAAAAGCCAGATATACCCCTCTGTATGTGTTCAATGATTTGTGGAGGACTCTTATGCTTCATGAAAAGGGCAGAAGTCCCTGTGCTAATTGACTTAATACAGCCCTGATAACGGGAGTCTGGATATACAGTAATTACAGAACGCAAAGGGGATTTCAACTCGGCATTCTTGGTCTACCCTTGAACCCAGTCAATGTGAGTTGGCAGCCAGTTAATAAAAACTAAAGCTGATTGTACTACAC
This sequence comes from Osmerus eperlanus, assembly GCF_963692335.1. Taxonomy (NCBI): domain Eukaryota; kingdom Metazoa; phylum Chordata; class Actinopteri; order Osmeriformes; family Osmeridae; genus Osmerus; species Osmerus eperlanus. The sequence continues at coordinate 14,204,677 of NC_085021.1, forward strand.
CCAAGCTAGCAAGTTACCGTATGTGTCCCCAAAAAATGTCAGAGGTGGGAAATATGTTTGTCTGCTATTGTTACTTTTGTCAGTAAAGTATGCGGTAAAAATCTAATTTAGAGAAGTTTGCATGGATTGTCATGCCAGCTATTCCCCAGTAAATACCATAAAGGATGAGAGCACCTGGTCTTTGTGATAACTGAAATTGCCCTGCATACGACTTCAATAAGAGCTGCAGTAGAGTCAAAACACTGACTCCCTCTCTCGTCTGATACAGAAATCATGATTAACAAAAAAACGGTATTCTTTTTCCGTATTTTACTCACAGCTTGCTTCATTATATTTTAAAGGATGACAAAATAATACTAAAATGTAGTACAACAGGGAGCCTAGGACATTTACTCAGAATATATCTGAGAGACTATAAACCAAGGTTATTGTGTGAGGCAGCTAGAGCTCACAGAAAAGGTGTTTCATGATTTTAAAATTATGATTATTTATTATAATCATGTATATTAATCATACAGCAATTCATTAATAATTCTAAATAAACACAACAAGGTAGGGTTAAACAACACTACAGCAGTTTAAAAAGCTGGTTATCAAAGTATTTTATTTTACCAAACTGTATTCTAGGGAGTCAGGTGGCTGAGCAGTTAGAGAATTGGGCTAGTAAACAGAAGGTCGCTGGTTCGATTCCCGGCCGTGTCAAATGACGTTGTGTCCTTGGGCAAGGCACTTCACCCTACTTGCCTAAATGTAAATGTATTCAGGGAAACCAGAGTAGGTTCAGGCAGGAGGACTCAGTATGACTTTACGAATACTTTATTTCCCACTATACAAACACGATTGTACATTTGATTTGATTTGGCATTGTGGTTCTGCTCGCATCGGCTCCCTGCCGCATCTGACGAGACACCGTCTCGACCTCCGAGCAGAGAGCGGCGACGCATTCCCCCTGAAACAGGAAACAGAAAACAGAACCAAGGGTGGAGGCCGGGGAGGCGGAGGCAGCAGGAAGACTGAAGTCTATGTCGCACTAGCGATGCATATGCCGGGAATCCCTTATATACCCCGCCCTATTAGGAGGGAGTGCCCTGCGCATAAAATGACGCGTTGCTAGTGGCGCGCTATGTCTCACGTCCTCCTTCATGAACCAGCTCCGCTTGTTCTTTGGACTAGTAAGTCTACTGTCTAAGAGTAGTTTAGCCAGGAGTGCCAGCCGTCTGGTACATCAAGAATTCCACAGCTGTTGTTTATTAATTACATCAATTAGCAGGGAGGGACAAAACATTGAGTTATACAGAAGTGCATCTGCCTGCAACACACTTCTGCCGAGTATAAATTAGTCAGTGAAAATAAACCTAAGTAAAATATGAACCTGCTCTTTGCTACATTGTATGCTAAGAAACTAAAGGTTCTTTATGGCGTATAAAAGCATTTTGTACAATTTTACAATAACAGAATTTTGATCAAACTATGATGTTCTGTCTGTTCCCGTCCCATAGACGGCTTCTTCAGGCAGCTAAGAAGGCCAACCAGACAGGCCACTTTCTGTGGGTGGGTTCAGACAGCTGGGGTTCCAAGATCTCACCAATCCTGAACCAGGAAGAGATGGCTGAGGGGGCTGTCACAATCCTCCCCAAACGACAGTCCATACGAGGTACTGTTTTGTATTAACAAACACACATGCACACCCATGCTGTTGCACATACATACCCAAGCACAAACTAACAATTTAAGTGCAATTATTACATTCTACCATTACCACAGAACACCAACAAGGTGTCATTGTGCTGTAGTAGCATGATTAGAAAACTGCATTGACACAGCACAGTTTAAAAGAAAATGATTTATCAGCCCTAACCCTAACCATCTGAAAATCCAACACACTTCTCAGATGATGATCTACTGTGGGCTCCAAGTCCAACCTTGACTTTATTTTTAACTTCTTCAGGATTTGATCGCTACTTCATCAGCCGAACTTTGGACAACAACAGGAGGAATATCTGGTTTGCAGAATTTTGGGAGAACAACTTTCAGTGCAAACTCAGCCGTCATGCTTTGAAGAAAGGTTCTGGTATTAAGAAATGCACAAGTAAGAAAACTATTTTCTGTATTTTTTCAATTGACAGACATTGATTATGAACATAATTAGTGTTAGCTGTATGTGTATTCCTTCTTTGTGACATTACACAGAGAGCAATTCATAATTGAGTAAAAATGAGCAAAGACATTTTTTTATGCACTTGGATTATGAAGAGAGAGAGAGAGAGGTAACAAATCATTTTGTATTTTGGAAGAATGTTTAGGGTGTGAAAAAAGGATAGGCTCCGAAGTTTGATTAAACAGCACTGAATGTCCCCATTACTCCATGTCGCATGTTCAATTTGCAATGCAGTACAACGGCAATCACCAAAACTGGGCCATTACACAGGCTGAAAACATAATCAATAGGGAATCCAATCAGCACGTTAGAGCCAAGCTCTTTGGTAATTAAAATCACTAGGCACTCCAAGTCCAACTGTCTTTCATTTCCCATTTCGTTACCACTCTCGGAGTCTTAGGCGTCCAGACCTACTGATTGCTGTGCATAGTCTAAACCAGGCTGTGTATTGATGCTTTTAAAGGTTAGGAAGACACATGCATGTGACAGTCAAGGCATAGAAACACTTTATTTACATTTTTATGCTTTATTCCTTATTCAACATCCCATGCAAACACCCTTCTGATTTTAAATGACACATTTCAAATATGGAGTTGTCGTATAATAAGCACTATCACAGCTTTTATAATCCTATGTGCGGTAAAGTTAAGTGTTGAAGGCAAAACAGACTCAAGATGCAGCCTTTAAAGCAGATGTCTCATCAGAGTGCTTGTCTGTATTATTTAATGTCTTTTGATGAAGAGCACTTAGGATCCCTGCCTCAAGCTGTGAAGCTGTGTCCCAGCAAACAGCCCAGCTATGGAAGAATCCGTCAAAATGCACTAGGAGTGGGCGTGCTAAAGCTCAACTTTCAACAACCTCAAAAGAGAGGTAGCTGGTTACTTTATTGTAAGGAGTTGGTGCAATATTACCTATGATGAATGTAAAAAATGCAACATGATGATGCACAAGAACACCAAGCCACATTTTCAAATTGTTCCTGTTAATATTACCTACATAATAGAGTTTATCTGCACTGGAAAATAATCATAACTGTCAATATTTCTAGATTACATTACTTTAACTAGACGACATGCAATGTCTGGACAGAATACCTGAATGTGATTTCTTAATGGAACTTAAGTCTTTGAAGTCCTTTTCATATGATTCTCAAATGCCCTGAACAAAATATTTGTATTTGGATTGTAGAACTCAATATTTTTTGCTGAGAAGAGGAGGAACCTAGACAGAAGTGTATTTCTCTGCATATAGAAACTCAAGGTGTCAGCCAACAGTCAGTTTGATATCACCCTTCTGTGCTGCATGTTGTTCCAAACTTACACACAAAGTGCTGAGGTCCACTTCCCTGGAAACCAACACTATTTACTGTACTCTTCTAGGGCTACAACTGATAACCATCTCTCTCTCTCTCTCTCTCTCTCTCTCTCTCTCTCTCTCTCTCTCTCTCTCTCTCTCTCTCTCTCTCTCTCTCTCTTCTCTCTCTCTCTCTCTCCTTATGGCTCCATTGGTGCCATATTGTGTTATCTAATTGAAAGTTATTATAGATAGAAATTACTGTAAATTCCTACAAAGTAACCTTAACACCATATTTTTTAGATTGTGTTGTAAATCTAAGATATCCTAAACCAAACCATTCTAAATAAAAATATAGGAATACAGAAATAATTAAAATACATTAAATGAAAAACAATCACATTGTACATGAATGTGTTTGTTTTACTGTAATGCACATTTGTCTACTTAAGATAGGGGTTGGTAAGGGGCTTATTGTGCCGGAAGGTTTCAAACAATGTCTCTTAGTGCAAAAAAAATATTTTCAAAGGGCATATCCTTCTATGTTACAAGAGCAGATATGGTACTGTGTCCTCTCTGTGTATTCCTTTCATCAGATGTCATGGTGGCTCTTGAGCTACATTGCTGTTGCTCCTTTTCTTCCAGTGAGTAGCCCCAGGAGCACTGTAATCTCATACAGGAAAGAGTTATGCCCATTCCACTCAGAATCCTCATGTACTAGTACCCTAACCATCCAACAAACACCAATTCTCTCTATGACATACTGTAGGCTACCATGCTGTACCAAATCAGCCAGAGTAGTTCTACATCTGTGATTAACATACACAGTAACTGAGAGTTCATAAACCACCCATTACCTTGTGAACTCTGACAGTCTGCCATTGGTGAAATTGAAACATTAAGCACAGATTATGTATTTGTAATAATTTAACAGAAAAAAACACATGCATGCAAATATATACTGAAGTGTGTCCCCATTCAGTATCAGGAATATTGGTTTCATAAATCGTCAACTGAAATAAAGACTATCATGGTATTAGTAAGTTATTACCAGTCCCTGACTTCAGCCATGAACCCCTTACGTTTAAACATTTTATTAATGTGTTTCAATGACAAAGCCTTTACCACATCACCACACAACATATAAGGAATAAACTTAACTTATGTTTTCATTTGGATAGAGCGTCAATTTAGCACTATACCTTTTTTTCAACAGGGAATGTGACCGTATGGACTGAGATGCTCAGAGTGTGAATGTATAATTCAGTTCCCTCAGTTGGTCTCTGTCCAAAAGTCACTGCTTGTTCCTGCTGGCCATGGCCCAGGTTTACATTGTAGATGACACCAGCCCAACCTTCAGGTCACTGTCTGGCCCTTGGTGGACATGACCAGATGGTGGAGAAACCAAATCGATTGTGCTCCAGACAACGTATAAGCCATTAATCACTTAAGTTATCCACATGGATATTACTGTACAACAGTACTTGTGCCAGAGCAAGTATAAAATGATCTAACTAGGACCTCTACCTGGATCACAGCCAGAATTCTTTGGGGGGAACTGTTCTTTGACCATTAAGCTAATTTGGAAAGAAATTATGGGTAATTACTTGTTAACAATGCCATTGAAATATGGAGGATCAGGCAAATACAACTTCATTTATCAGATACGATTTGTGGTAAAGTGCTTCAGCAAAACAAACATCTCAATCTACCATACTGTAAGTGAGACAATTATCTGCTCAACAGTGCAGTACAGTGTGATATGTTCCCCTAATTATTTGTGTGGTTGATAATGAGCATTGTTCAAATGCCAATGACAATTAATCAAGAAAAGATGGGTCTATAAAACTAAGATACATTTTATTACTGGTATACTGCAGCACACTGTAATGCTGCAAAACAATTTTATTTTCTGGTGAAATTGGGTCACAACTATATATTTCATTATTTCAATCTCATTAGTCTACCTGACAGAACACTTCTATCGATTAGGCCTGAGTTTGAATGTAAAATAAATGTACTCCTGTAAATTTAAATGTAGATCAATTAAAGTCATACCAGACTCACATAATGTTATGGAAAATGCGCCCTTTTCTGAAATCAAAGTAATTTGCTTGCAGCACACACAGTGAAGTATTGGGCTGAACCACTGTGGGTGTGTTGCTTGCTGGTGACAACAATGTGAGGCCTGGTGAGCCTGAATCATTCTATTGCTCACCCTCCCAGTGGCCATGAGTCATCAAGGCCAGTGGGGGGCAAGGGATGCAGTGCCTGCCTGGCTGCCTCGCTGCCAGCATGGCTGCTTGATTGCTTCAAGACCAGATAAGATGATCAAGCAATATTTGTTGCATCCAAGTATCTCTTGAGATCCAATGTAGATTTAAATGTCATTTTTTCTAGAGGTCTAATATCAAAGTAATGCTGAACTATTCCTACAGTAATTCCTTAAGAGTTTATCTGCAACATTTAAAGGGTAATCACTATTGCAGTACAACCTGTTTGAAACAACTGCAATACAACTAGGTTATGGCCCTACAGAAAAGATTGTATGGCACAGAATTGGTCGGTCAACATTCTAACTAGAGTTGTCAAGTTGTGTTTTAGTTTTTTTGTTAAGGGCTAAATCCTTCAGTTTGTAATGGATGTTGCCAAAACAACCCGGAGTCTTTGAAATTGCATTTGAAGTCCAATTAGCTAATTGTTTTTCAAAGGGGCATAAGCATCTCGTAAACTGCCTGTCCTATTGATAATATTCTAAAAGCACTGTAGATAACTATCTGGACAGTTCAAAACAGGACACAAGTTTCTGGAAAAATGGTTTATGAAACAACATGACTGATGAATGCAGTGATTGAGGATGACTCCAATGAAAATTATTCATCTCTAGTTAGGCCTGCAAATACAAAGTTTGGCTTATGGTTGAAAATAGGCCACCAAATAGTGGCCTGACATACAATATGCATTTCGACTACTGCCCACATATATATATTTTTCAAATAGTAGTGGTCAATGTTTCTGTCCAATAGGATATATTTGAATGTCAAAAAACTAAATTGCATCCCGTAATTATCGCTACACTAATACTTCAGTATAAACCATTGTTTCCACAGATTCATCTCAAATCCTGTATTGTCCCTGGGTACGATAGTATGGTCAGAGTATAGCATTTTATGATACATGATACACACTTTGAGAGAAAAAATGGTAGAGCAACAGCAATTTGCCTTGTAGGATTATGTGAGCTAGGAATGCATGCCTTGTTCTTCAGTGAGTCATGCAGCTCTTTCAAAGGCCCTCGATCAGCGAGAAATAGATAAAGAGAGGTTCCATATTTATTTCCAACCTTGGCTGTGTCACACAGCAGGCCTCACAGCTGGGTTCCAGGTAGTGCATCATACACTACACAGTTGCTGTGTTCTCTTTTCTTCTTGTGTCACCCAACAAACGACAGACCAGTGTGAAGAGAAGTCGACAAAGCCTGTTACTACCTAGCTACTGTAACACACCATAGCTGTAACTGACATATCCTTTGAACCATTCAGTGAACATGCACATTTTCTACCATACCACATAGAATGATTCATTAATAAAGTTTAAAGTTGTACAATAATAATCATAAGTCACAAGTAATTATTAAAGATTATATTAAATTACCTCTTGATATCCATCAAAATAGCAAAATCTTTGAAAGAATTGTCATACATTCATGAATAAAAAGTTCCATAGAATGGAAAGAGAAAGGAATATAGTTTGAGAGAGAGAGAGAGAGAGAGAGAGAGGGAGGGAGGCTTTTTGTCTGCATGCTTTCCATCACAATTACAGAACCATACGCAGTGATTTTTATTCAAGCTTTTAAAACATTCTGAGACTTGTCATGGATGTTAAATTGTTTCTCATAGCCAGATCAAACACACATTCAGAATGCATAACATCAAGACAAACAAAAAATGATTTATCTGTTCATAGCCGCACGCATTAAGTGCTTCTGTTCAGATAAGAAATTGCTTGTAGACCTTTCACAAGGCTTGCAGAAAACAAAATGCAGATTGACTTTATCAATTACCTCATCCTGTTTTGTGCTATCTTATCGTGCAAATAATTTGTCTTGTTTACATTTGAGGCATTAACAGATGAAACACTGTAGATACAAAGTGACAAGAGTTGCAGAAGCCATTTCATGTGGTTCTGAAAAGAATCAGATTCAACAGAGGATGTGGGCTGAGAGGTTTTCCTCTTGGTGACATGGCTTATTGTTTTTTATAACACCTGTCAACCCATGGCCAGGAGAGTTTTAACTTACTGAATGCGAGTAATAGTGACAGTGTTCTATTAATCATACCACAGCATCTCGATATTGGTATTGAGGCCAAAATATCAGAGTACCAGACTGATTACTGAGTGAGACCCCTCTCAGTACACGTATCTGAATGAGCAAGGGCTGATTTATTGCAACATACAGTACTGTAACTGTAAAAAGTCACAGGGACTGTCTCTGTGATACTTTTTCTTTGCTACATTTACACTGTTCATGTTCTGTTACTCATCTTCTATCTGTACAATGGTAATATATATACAAATAAACACTTCAACCACCTTACTACTTTTACTTATCAAACTCGAGCCATCAAGCATGGGAATTGTCAAAAGATAATCTGACAGAATTCATGCCCTGAGCTGAGTTGTTTGAACTGCTTGCACACAGAATGTCGATCTTGGTGACTAGACTTTAATCAGGCCTAGAGAAATTGTCACACAGGATAAAAGAGTCAGATGGTATCAGTTGCTTCAAAGCTCAGCTGTCTGGGCTCAACCTATATTGAACTCCTGCTAAAATACTCTGGAGCAATGATTGGGGAACTCACTGGCTGAGGAATCAATTTGTAAAATCTGAACAGTTATAAAAACACATTCACGTTACTTTTTATTTGGTTTAAAGTTGAATTACTTGTGTTAAATAATATAAATAATTGTAACTTCATAGTAAGCTTTGTTTGTGTCAAATTGAGCATTAAAGGTTAAAGATCAGAAGACAAATGTGAGAGAACAAATAGTCGTAAGCTTCACTAACTTCACTGACTGTCATGGGAATTTTACTACTCAAACTATATAGGAAATGAATAAAAGACAGAAACAGCACAAAAGTTTAAAATAGTAAACCTGCAGTTGTCGAAGATCATCATATACACCTGTTTATTTAATTTCAGCACAAATTTTTACTTTGCACAGGTAAAATGTATCTTTTCTTTAAATATTTTGTTGGGGGGGAATTAAAGTTGGAATTAGGAAGGTAACATTGGTGGGCTCAGCGGGTGCTAAAAGCCATTGTTAAATTCAATTAAAAATTTAGACAGTGATGAAAATCTAATCTGCACACATCTTTCATATTTTATTCAAGTATGGTACTTTGAGAGTCGGAACTTGTGGTGCTGTGCAAATGTTGACAATTTTAGTTGTTGATTGTTGCCAATGGCAACAATGTCCATTACGCCACATTGTTAAACAGTATGATATTTCAGCTCCCCTCTGCTTGGCCAGTTATAATCCACAGTGGTGCTCCACTGTCTCCCCCTTAACATAGGCTTACCAGCCAGTGGCAAATTGAAGGACCACGATGTTAATTGAAACCTTGTGTGCCAATTAAAACATTTTCAAAGGATTGGAACAACCCTGGCTATGATTAATATACACCTGTCATACCTAATTACATGAATACTGAAGAATGATTATGCCTGTCTAGCTTTGTCTTCCAGTACTCCTTCACCACTTTATCACACTCGCTTGACTTGATTAATAGATCTGTGGCCTTGTGTGGGTATATGAGTAACAACATACACTATCAGATAAAGTCTTCTGATTACTTTTTGTATCAGTAAACACATCCTCAGAAAGTGTCAACATTTACTTGTATCAGATTGATACAAGTACACAGACAGGACTTATTTTGTATCCTCTGATGGTGCAATATTTAGGTTTCTTGATGTTAAGAAAGGTGTCCCACAACTAACTATTCTGGAACCTGCACTATCTACATAAACAATTTTGGTTTGTCTGTAAATAACAGTGATATTCACCCATGTCAGCCTTTAGTATGTTACAGAACAACGTTATGACTAGTATTTAATTAATTGGTAGTAGGCTATTTGTGGTTTCTTCATTGATTGTGTCTGACATAGAAACAATACTTGTATTGATGAAAAGTGACAAGAGAAACATGTAATTTAAAAAGTGAAGAATAATTCAGAACAATAAATGCATTTGAACTAAAAAGGAAACATTTCACATTGCATGTCTTTCTGTGCTAGCAACACTGAAGAGAGGATCTCCTCACCAATCAGTAATATCGTAAGCCACAATGAGCTCAAACAGACCTATTTTTTATTGCTACTTTCATTTACTTAAAAGAGGTTCTCTGATTGATGTCTAGAACAAATAGCATGTAATTGCATTCATTCCAAGCTCCAAATTAAAAAAAACTGAAGAAGGATGAATTCACAATAAAGAACACTCTAAAAGGCTATCATTTGCTTGATTTAGCATTTATTGCAATCATTGTTCAGTCCTCAATCTTTGGTTGATTGTTGTGTTTAGTGTTACAGCCCAACCTTTACCTGATTTTAAAGATTAGTGTATGTCCAGTTCTATAAACAAATGTCATATGATTTTGGTTTGCAACGTAACCTGGTATAAGATGATATTCATGTAACTAGCTCATATTCCAATTATTTTCATAAATTCAAAATGTGTCTCTATTGTTTTATCTCTGCTCCTTCAGACCACGAGCGAATTGGAAAAGATTCATCCTACGAGCAGGAGGGGAAAGTTCAGTTTGTCGTAGATGCAGTCTACGCTATGGCTCATGCTCTACACAACATGCACAAAGAGCTCTGTCCTGGTAAAGTCGGCCTTTGCTCCAAGATGGACACCATCAATGGAACTACACTGCTCAAATTCATCCGCAAAGTCAACTTCATAGGTTTGTCTTGTGTTCACACACTATTTTATGTCACCTTCAAAGGAACACTCTTTCAGACCTGAAAAGATATTATTCATGTTCATACAATACAATTGCCATTTCAAAATACTAACAAACATGCATTTATATTAACCAAGAGTTATCCATTGTATTGTAACTTGCAGAAAAGAGTGCTAAGCTGAGGTCAGTTTCCATGTATTTAATAAGGTGCACTAATTACAAATCAATTGTACAGAAGGTCAGGATGATATGAAGTTCATTTAATCAGGTAGAAAGTAACAAGTACTTACTGACACCCAACCACAGATCAGCTCCAACCTTGGGCTAATTGCATGATAATGGGTACCGTGTGGACGACAGGGCTTTGTGATTGCTGGATGAGGTAGAGCTGTAGACTGCAGAAGGAGAATCTGCATCCCATAACGGACAGCTGCCTTATCAAAGGTTTCTCATTAACCTCCTATAGACACCTATAGACACCTCCTATAGGAACTCCATAATTAATTACCTCACAGAAATATGATGGACAGAAAGAATCCTACTTAACCGTCAGATTCGGAGGTGTAACACTGTAGGAGACATGCCCGTCAACAATAACTTTTTGTATTCATGTAGCTTTAGTATAATGTGGTCAATTTTGGACAGAGAAATTCAATCAATATATTTAATTTGTTGGTTAACGGTTTCATTTTTCCAGTGGATATCACACTGGTATCAAGTATCAAATTCAGTGCAGCTGCCAGTCACAGTTTTGCTCAGTTTGAATGGAGGGTTGGGTAGCACTCAACAAGGCACATTAGTAGACAACTTCAAAGTCAAAACATTGTTTATGCATTCTTCAATACGGTGATTACCATGTAACCAGGTCACTCTTCATTTGGCTTTGTTCTTAGAAGTTAAAGGAAGAAAGTCTGTTTTGACAACCAATTTGCCTATGGTTTTTGATGTGGCCTAGCACCCCGCATTTGAAAGATTGTGAGCTAAGGCTAATAGTGTTGATCTGGATTGGACTGATGAGTTAACACTCAAGGCTCTGTCAATGACTATAAGAAAACTAATATTCAATGTATAAAGATAATTGAAACAACATTCAAAACTCGCACTCATACAAAACTCAATCACAAAACTAATATATTAATGTACTGAACATTCTGTTGATGCTGTCTACAAGCCCATTCTACAGTTATTCTTGGATTTCCATTACTGGACGAATATCCATATTAAAACCTGAGATGACTGAGAAATCAATGGCAGAACTCATTACTGAAAGAGAGTATATTGCTTTTAATTCAGCTGTGACAGATAATGTCCGTAAAAGATTTTAAGGCAAACAACAGGAAGTGGCAAAATGATTCCAAAGTATTCTGGGAAGCATCTTCGGCATCCATGCTGACTTAAGGAAAAAACAAATGTGCCACTGTAGATACAGTTGACAATGCGGATACACATCATGTAATGCACTGACGTTAGACTGCTAAGTCTGTTGTTTCAGAACAATGGCTTGTACATATTATAATGTTTTACTGCATTTCCATTTTAAACATTACATTACATTACAAATGCTTTAGATATATTTGTGATTTTATATTTGCTGACTATTACGATACATATTATCATTGATACAAGCTTTAACAGCATGTCATTTAAAGTGTCTCCCTTTTCAAAATCTAAATTTAAGCTTTGGGAGGACAAACCTTTTTGTAGGACATCTAGAGATACTTTAGATGAATGGTACAGTATGCTAAATACTCTGCATATATAATCTTTGCATAAAGAACATTTGAGAGTAGGCCTACACAAACATTTGCTTTAGACACAACTGACAAACTGTTAAGTTGTAAAGATGTTTAATTATTGCAAATGTCTGCACATAGGAGTGTAATTGCAATGCTGGAATGCTTATACCCCGTAACGTCTTTCTCCTTGCCAGGCAACTAACAAAATGCCATGCCATGACAAACAGAGAGGGGAGGGTAAAATGTAGCCTAGAAAACAATGCTGCATGCTTTCTGAGCTTCTTGTCACAAAGAGATGAGTGGGAAAAGCTGACAAGATAATCAGCCCTTACTCTCTCCTTAACTCTGCTCAGTTGGATGACTAATAACCAGTAAAGCTTGCGCTCCATTTAGAGTTTCTATACAATACAGTGTGTGTCTCCACAGAAGTTTTGTATTGCCTCTGTTTCAGCAACAATAGGGAATTAAAGACAAATTCATTAATATTTAACTTAATATTTATTACTTATTGTTGGCTTAGTTGTAAATGTTGCAGTCTAATTGTGAATGGGGAAAGTAATAGTTTAAGTTTAAATTAAGTTAAGCACTTTTTGGTATATTTCCACCTGTTAATTTGATAAAAATGTCTGCTGTTAAAGTAGTCTATATAGCTCTAAAATTCCAGAACACTCCTTAACTAACTTTGGATCATGAAATACAATGTTCGAAAAATAACAGGCCACTGTGAGCCCAAGGCTAAGCTGATTGATGAAATGTTGAGCAAAAAATATCCTCTAAGATAGCCTTATATTTTCTGGTGTCTTTCATTTTAAGTTAACGTTAATAGTAAGTATATATTGTGTGGATGCCTGATTGACTACCGGAAGAAGTTGTGGATTTGTGTACATTATGCATGCACCTCAAGGTCTCAGGAGCCTGTGCATTTCACCTGGTTTTAATATGTCTTCTTTTCTGAAACCTACACTGTCATTTCTTAGCATATTGACCTCAAATATTATGGGAACAAAGATACTGTTGTATTGTTGTCTCTCAAGCTCATTGTTGACATCAGTTGACTTGTCAGCTGATTTGTCCATTACCCACAACATATCCATGCAATTAAATCTAATACAAAATCAACACTTTTCTAATGAAATAAATCTGAGACCCATCTTGCAACCATGTACCTATGTGTATTGCTTTGAAGTGTTGGAGTGTGGGCTGTCGAATGCCAACAAAGTGAGCTGCAGCAATATCTCAAAGAGCTCAGGGGAATGAATTGTGCGGAATTCTGTGGAAGGTAGAAAAAAGGTGGGAGAGAAACAAAGAAAGAAAGTGAAAGTGTGAGTGAGAGTAAGGAAAGGGGTATAGATCCTATCTATGGACTTCTCCCTTGTTTCTAGACAAAATAATATAGGGCAGCTGTGATTTCTCCTCTGGGCTCCCAACAGTAAATCTGTGAATCCCCACACTCCTTGTTTAGAACACATCCAGTTTGGACAGGGCTTTGTGGTCTGGCTTAGTACCAGACAGACAGGCACTGAAAAACAGGATGAGGGGAGGAGCGTGCCTGTGGTAATCAGGCCATGTGTTGTACTGAAGCTGAGAGAATCTCTGAGAGGGGACTTTTAGGACAACGTGTGACGGGGAAACTGAGGAGGCAGAATGTGAGGCAGAACTGAGAAGTGTGAAAGTATGAGAATAAGAACAGACAGCAGCTCTGGCCCCATCCAAAGGGGAGAGTACAACTTTGCTGTCTAGATCCATTCTCTTCCACTGATTAACAGAGAGGTTATAAATTCAAGGCCCTCATGTAGTCTCACTCACTAGTTGTGTATGACGATAGAGCAGGTTCTGATCTTCCACTGCAGCCTAAAAAAAAGCAATGCATTAGTATATTGTTGCAGATTGCGCTACATCCATTCATCTCCAATCAAATTTGAGTTCTCAGCATATGCAGTTTTTACGCAATGGTGTGTGAGTTTTGGTCAATCTGAATGCTAACATTATCCGTAACATGATTTCATAGAGTTTTGACATTGTCCAATAGATCACAGTAGATTTGCTCTTTCTTCTGCAGGTATTGCTGGCACTCCTGTGGTCTTCAACGAAAACGGGGATGCCCCTGGCCGCTATGAGATCTACCAGTACCAAATTAACAATGATACCAGAGAGTACAGGATTATAGGCAATTGGACTGACCAGCTCCATTTAGATGTAAGACTACACTGTTGTACAATAATGTGTTTGCCTTTCCTAAACTATTTACATGAGAAATGGCTAAAATAACTGAATCCACACCAGGCCATTGCAGTCAAGCTTAAAGTAAAGACAAATGACAGCAACTGACTAATGACAATAGGAAAACCAGGGGATGTGGCATTACATTGTTATTAGCACACTTTTATACTTACTCATTCCACTTTGATTATGTATTCTCCTGCTGAGTTTGAAACTCATAAACAATATGACTGTTTTGAGATAAGAAATGCTTTCAAAGCAAGGACAGTTTGATGGAAAAAGAGTTTGCTTTATAGCGTACGCAATCCTTAAAACAGATGTTGCTTTTGATCAAACCATCCCTTTGTATTTACTTCTGATTCTGTTTAATTCAATCTTGATTGATTTGTGTCCTCATGAATATGTTATGTTATTTTCCATATTCAACTGAAACAATATAGTTATTGTCAAAGACAGTTTGGTCTTAAGACTGGAGTGTTGAGATAAACTTGTTTTGAAAATGTTTTTCTAGTTTCATACATCTTCAACTGAAATAATTTTCCAATGGAAGCTTGTTAGGGCTGGTTTAAACTAGTGGGTATAGTGTGAGAAGTCAGAGAACTGTATGTACACAGACAATAATGCAGCATGGTACAATCTGAGTAAACAATTACATGAGTGATGTGGTTCTAGAGATATATAATACTCTGCTGTACATTTCCCTCTCAAGACAAATGAGATGCGGTGGCCTGGTGGAACTCCCCAGGTTCCATCCTCCATTTGCAGCCAACCTTGTCGTCCAGGGGAGAGGAAGAAGACAGTGAAGGGCATCCCGTGCTGCTGGCACTGTGAACGCTGTGATGGCTACCAATACCAAGCCGACACCTATACATGCAAGATGTGTCGCTTTGATCTGAGGCCCAATGAGAACCATACCGCTTGCCAGCCCATTCCCATTGTCAAGCTAGAGTGGAATTCTCCCTGGGCAGTCATTCCTGTCCTCATTGCCATTCTGGGCATCATGGCTACTTTGTTTGTGGTGGTGACATTCATCCGATATAACGACACGCCCATTGTGAAGGCGTCAGGCCGTGAACTAAGCTATGTGCTGCTGACAGGTATCTTCCTGTGCTATGCTACTACATTCCTCATGATCTCTGCTCCTGACGTGGGCATCTGCTCCCTCAGGCGTATCTTCCTGGGCCTGGGCATGAGCATCAGCTACGCAGCACTGCTCACCAAGACCAACCGCATCTACCGCATCTTTGAGCAGGGCAAGATGTCTGTCAGTGCCCCCAGGTTCATCTCCCCAGCTTCCCAGCTGGTCATCACCTTCAGCTTAATCTCAGTGCAGCTGCTAGGGGTGTGCATCTGGTTCGGTATGGACCCATCCCAGGCCATCATTGACTATGAGGACCAGCGCGCAGCCAACCCAGATATGGCCCACGGTGTGCTCAAGTGTGACATCTCAGACTTGTCCCTGATCTGCCTTCTTGGCTACAGCATGCTGCTCATGGTCACCTGTACAGTCTACGCTATTAAGACCAGAGGAGTGCCGGAGACCTTCAACGAGGCCAAGCCCATCGGCTTCACCATGTACACCACCTGCATTGTTTGGCTGGCCTTCATCCCCATCTTCTTTGGGACGTCACAGTCGACAGAGAAGGTAAATGTCCACTGAGTGAATACATGATCATTGCAATATACATGCAGTTCTGAATAAGTGGTTCAGGTCAATGATTTGGCCATTCATCCATAATACTTATGTTTACTTACTTTAAACAAGCCAATTGAGCAAGCCAATTAAGTACAGTATGGTTCTTCTACTGGGAATGACATGTCTATGCGAAGCTGAATGTGTTCGTTCATTTAGCTTCATTGAGCAATTGAGAACTATAAGCATGCAGGTATTGATTTGGCTCATCCAAATCTGTAGTGATAAAGAAGAGAGATGCTAACCCACAACATCCAGTATTTTCTTGATTGCACTGAAAATCATCATGACTTCTGTGTTCACTACTTGTAGTTGTAATTGTAAACGTGATGTAACATTTACCAACACAATTTCAAAGAAACTATTTATTTTAGAACCTGTCCACCGGTCGTGTTCACACTTGTAGTTTGGTTCTCTTGGTTACTGACAAAAAAATAAAATTATACATTTAGTCCTGGTTCGCTTAGGGGCATTTTTACCACCGAACCTAAACAAAAGGCATATGGATAGGGTCTCGACCTGATTGGACAGCTATGAAACTTATCACTGAACATTTTGAAAACGAGCATTTATGTGCGCTTTTTCGAGTAGGCCTATAGGCTACTTGAAATATGGTTGCCTCCCGACTCGGACCATATGTTAATAAAGAGTTTTACCTCCTCGTTGCTCCACATTTGCCCTTTGCTCATGTCACCACTCTTATGGGTTGCATCTGGTGACGTTTTTTGTCCATGTTTTTACGTTTTTTGTCCATGTTGAGTAACGTTCACATATCAATCGTACTCTCCAGAGTTCGTTTGGAAGCGTACTCTTTTCAAGCGGTCTTGGTCTGCTTGTTGGTGAGCACCAGGGTTCGAATTACATCGCTCACACTTGTTCAAATAACCTGCACTAAGAGCAATCGCACAAGCGTTCGTTTTAATCGAACCAAACCTGCCAAGTGCAGGGGCGTCTTAATAGCACTTGAGGCCCCTGGGCTATGGACTTTTTTTTTCTTTTTTTGAGGCCCCCCACACGCTAATCGCACGAGTTGCTTGTATTGTTATTTACATTCCGTTGCACGGTTTAGGCTGAAATTCAGTTTTGTGGTAAAAAGTGCCTTGTGTCAACGAAGGGAACTCAGTGCTAGCTTACGTCACGACGTCAGCACACGTTAGCAACGACGCATGGATACAATGTGCATTGCTGTTGCACAGCAAGTATCGTATCTTGCCATGGTGTACTAGCAGCATTATACATTTAAGCAATTCAAGACTTGCATGTACAGTAAGTAATGTCACAATAAATTATGTATTTAAACTAAGGCTTGTGTGGTGCGTCGCTGTATTCAATGCCACAGCCTAAACTTTATGTCAAAAGAAACGTTAATTCCTGGCGCATTCAAACAATCCCCTCAGTGAAGTTTGGTTAGCAACAGCAGCTAGGCTAGCTTGCTCATAGCACAATTCAGCTTCTCCACGCAGGGCTCTAGACTGAGACCAAAAAGTCGCGTTTGAGGGCATATTTTCAGTTAGCAGATGGTACCGTTTGAATCGCGATTCCATCTGAAAAATACTGCCAGTGACAACGTTGTTAGAATAGCTTGTCTCAAAGGGGGTTCAGCTTGTTTCATATTAAATGGACCCATCTGCAACCGACGCAAGCAAGCACACCCTACAAATCGTACCCTCTCTAGTTTTTGTTACATTTTGTTTAGATAAGGGGGAGGGGGGGGGGCTCCCCTGCCTCCACATCCACCACCAGATGCCACTGTAGAGCAGAGTAATGACATCGCGAATACGGACGTTTATCATCATTATTATTTTGTATTATTATTAAGAGGCCCCTGATTGGTCGAGGCCCCGGGTTTAAGCCCAGGTAAGCCCGTGCATTAAGGCGCCACTGGCCAAGTGTGAACACGAAGTTTCCAATGTGTGATTGTATCACACGGACAGACCTAAGGCAAAAGCTATGATCAAAAGTAATGATAAAATGCCTATGGCCAAAGGCGTATTGCACAATGTTATTCTAATGTAATTCATAATTCCATTTAATCTTGCTGCAGAGGTTTCATATTATTATATTTTGTAAAGATATGAGTGGACTTTGAGAGAGAGAAAAAAGCAATCTGTTGATGCCATGTCAATCCCTCTAAATGTCACTGCCTTTCTTTTAATATCATTCCCCATCTCCTCTTCCAGTTCATGGTCCATTATTGTGTCTGTGATAAAGCGATAAGAAATGTAACGTTACCATGAATTTGTGAATGAAATGTGAGTCATATGTTAGATGCATGCATTCAATATTGAAAAGTTTCCCTCAGTCTTTGAAATGTCAAGTCTCTACTAGCTTCCAGCAGACACTGCCATGCCTAGTGAGTATTGAGAAAACCTGTGTACATAGTTTTTAAATTGTATTCCTTTAGCAGATGGTTTTATCCAAATCTACATACAAAATGTGCATTTAAACAGAAGAAAATCACGGTTCACAAGTGGATAGTTTGAACAGTATTTCTGTGGTTATGGCCAAGGAATGAACTGTATTTTACCAGGCACAAAGCAACATTTCAACTTGATATAGTACAATGCAATAAGAACAGCACCATACCTTAAGTGCAACACAGTAAACATGTTTTTAGGTGCTGTCTGTTTACAGGACAGTGCTACAACAGAATCTCAATTGCAACCTGCATAAAAGGACAGCTAAGCGAAAAGTAATTAGCAGGGAATCCACCCACTTTGTTAAACTGGCCCATTACAAGAGAAAAGCATGAGAATTTGGGGGAGAGGGAGAAAACAACAAAATGTCCTATGGGTTGGAATCATAACACAATGTAGGTGTAGATATACCTACTATACGTTCTAAGAGATTCACATAAAATGTACTGTATATTTGAATTTGACCAGTAACAGAAATTACTCCAAACCAGTAGAGCATATCAATAAATAATCCATAACAAACCATGGGCCTCTTACATTTACATTTAGTCATTTAGCAGACGCTCTTATCCAGAGCGACTTACAGTAAGTACAGGGACATTCCCCCCGAGGCAAGTAGGGTGAAGTACAGGGAGTCAGATGGCTGAGCGGTAAGGGAGTCAGGCTAGTAATCTGAAGGTTGCCAGTTCGATTCCCAGCTGCGCCAAATGATGTTGTGTCCTTGGGCAAGGCACTTCACCCTACTTGCCTCGGGGGGAATGTCCCTGTACTTACTGTAAGTCGCTCTGGATAAGAGCGTCTGCTAAATGACTAAATGTAATGTAAATGTAAGTTCCTTGCCCAAGGACACAACGTTGTTTGGCATGGCCGGGGGTGGAACCGGCAACCTTTTGATTACTAGCCCGATTTCCTAACCACTCAGCCATCTGACCCCCCTCTTGAGACAAAAAAAAAGAAAATAAATCTACATTTGCTGTTTTTACCTACTTAGATATGAGAAAGGATTTGCTGACATTAACAGACCTAAAATCAAATATATTGATAGTCTGTATCTTATTGACTTTACTTGATTATGTACTGTAGGATATATTTAAAATAATCTTTGCTTTATTTTATATATACCTCACCTTTACTAAAGGGTGACTTGTCTTGGGTCTTGTATAATAACGAATGCCATGAAAATAACAATAGAAATGGAAGGGTCCCCTATTTGACTGGTAGCGTAAACAGGCACAGAGCGTGTTGGGTGGCAGCAGACTGGCAGGTAGTGATAATGCTCTGTTAATTGTGCCATTGTTTCTTGTTTGAAAGGAGCTTGGCACAGAACTACGTCCTCTGTGTGTTTGAGAAAGAGAACATGAGGACTGATTGGCAGTGTTGTTTGGACAAAGCTCATCATGCATGATGAAGTGTTCTGCCAATTATGGCTGTTTGACTTTTATGTGACAAGAAACAGGGAGAATGACATTCGTTGTTGAACACTTTCCCTCAGCATGACTCCAAAGGAGCAACAACGGGAAAAAACTCCTAGTTGAAAGTGGTTGGAAACATTTAGAGGCAGTAGAGAGGTATATGTATATTCTCTGTTGTAGCATAAAAGCAGATGATAAATGTCCATAAAATCACAACAAAGCCTTAAAATGTGTTTCTTATCTGGTTCACTTCAAAGGGGGCTTATGCTGTCTTGCAACCATTGAAGGCAATAATATGTAATGACTAACATCTTCAAATTTTACTGCAAATAAAACAGAGCCAATAGGAAAGCAAAGTCAAAAACATGGTCATGACTGCAGCTCCTTTGATGTTGCTGAGGACTAAACGATCTCACACATGAGGATGGCTGTAGAATTTAAATAACTGCAGTTCCAGGAAATAATCGGATAATCTTATTAATGCATTATTTATGTTTTCATGTTGTTGTCTATTCCCAACGCTGTATGAGCCATGTCAGTGTGATATTATGTACGAACTGAAAAATTCTGGCATCTGCGATAATGCAGAGGCAGTATCTCTTTATGGGTCTAAGGATAGTGATTGGAGCTGTGTAATTTATGGTTTTGACAAAGCTGTGTGGTGAGGGCCTGCATCAAAGATGGAAAATATGTTTTGTCTCCAACTTGAATCCACAGTACAATACTTCTTATACTGCGCTGAGACATCAGCTGGCTGAATCAGAAAACTGCTGTCCTGTTACTTTGGAAATACATTCTCGCTCCTGTACAGGATGGTTGTGTCTCATGAAGACCTTCTCTTAAGCGTCCATCCACCGCTATGCCGATGAGGCAGATTGGCGATCATATCAGGTTGTCAAGGTTAATTTATCTCACCTGAGCTGGCAGAAGGGAGCAGGGGTCCTGGCCCTCTCACAGAGTGACTCCACCCTGTACTCAAGGGGACAGCAATATTGTGCTGAAGTCACCCCAGGCCGTATGTAATCTTCTCAGGAGATTACAAACTCCCCCTCCATCACCAGGGAATGCTTGGGTGCTACGTGCAGCGTGATGGACTTCGAGGTCACTTTCATTTTGCACAGACCTGCAAGTCATCTCAGAGGATGTGTCTTTGGGAGCTTCCCATGTGCAGATTGAGAATCCAATTTCATAAGGCATCATTGTATGTTTCAACAAATATTGCAATTATTGCATTGTTCTCTTTCATTTGAAAGCATTTGCATACATAACACGGTTCAGAGAAATTATACTCTGTGTAATAGTCTAATATGATAGTCTGTAAACTGCCAGATAAATGCTGCTGTTCCCGTATAAAATCTGAAAACCATATTCAGAAAGGTTGATCCGCATATTGCAATGCACAAACACACCTTCAAGGTATGAAATTAGATGACTGCTGAAAAGTAACTTACTCTCTATAAATGTAAGAAATGTAATTTATTGTAATT
This sequence comes from Osmerus eperlanus, assembly GCF_963692335.1. NCBI lineage: Eukaryota > Metazoa > Chordata > Actinopteri > Osmeriformes > Osmeridae > Osmerus > Osmerus eperlanus. Next base: position 14,226,066 of record NC_085021.1, read on the forward strand.
GTATTACCAAACATTTATAAAAACACATTTATGGTATACACTTAAATACAATGATAATAAGAGATCCGTCAAGACCCAACACATGTTGAGAAACATATCATTTATAGCTTTTGACATTCTCATGACTAACGACCCTGTGGGTTAGCATTTCCCTTGCCACGCCATTCAGTCACTCGGGATGTCTGTGAATGTAATGCCACTCTCAACCTGAGGCAAATCTGTTAGAGAGGTGGTTGGCTGTGAGCTGTATTTCCAATTTACACCCTTGTCCTTTTCCTCAACAACTCTAAAACCAAAGACAGAAGAGAATTGTTTCAAATACAATGTTGTCCACCTTAGAGGACTAGAACATTTCCCTGGATAACTTCTGAGTTCTGTGGAGCGCTAGAAATTACAGTACCTGTCCTCCTAGATGATATTCGTTTTTTATACAGTACTGTATGTTCTATTTCTCAGTGGTTGTCCGGAACAGTTTTAAGATTAGTTTATATTTTGCTCAGAAATGTCAGTTGTAGAATGTACTTATGTACAATGTATTTGTCTAGCAAAAAAGATTGAAATACACAGTTGTTCATTAAATGTTTATCCATATACAACTTCATGCTAAGTTGGATAGTACAGTAGTCCAAATGTTAATCAAAGATGGTCAGGGTACATGTGATTGTGAATAATTTCATGCATGTTAAAACACAAATGGAAACATAACTCCTAAGAATTTTTATACATTTCCAAGGTGTCTCTGCATGCTCTATGCTCATGCCTCAAGCCACTGCTCTTCTCTACAGCTGTAAGTCCCAGCTGCCATTTGAGACAAAAACACACAAACACACATGCTTACACACAATCAAACACCATACACTGAACCACTGGGGTCAGACAGTGACAAATCAGGAAGAATCCTGCATCAGTCACTAAGGAAAAATAAACATGCACCAATAAAACCACAAGCACTTGTGACAATGAACAAGACACCTGTTCTGTATGTCCCAATATTATAATCTTAGATCTGATGGTGACAATGTTCTCAGACTTAAGCTTACTACAGTATACAGTAGATCTTGTAGTCATGTGTGATTTTGCAGCTCTTATCTACATTTAGTCATTTAGCAGACACTCTTATTTCACTCTGGCCTCTTCAACTAAAGCATCTCTGTCCTGGTGTAACAACAATGTCCTGTTCTTTTATTTTCTCCTGTCCACACCAGATGTACATCCAGACCACCACGCTGACCATCTCTGTGAGTCTGAGTGCCTCTGTGTCGCTGGGGATGCTCTACATGCCCAAGGTCTACGTGGTCCTTTTTCACCCTGAACAGAACGTGCCCAAGCGCAAACGCAGCCTCAAGGCAGTGGTCACCGCAGCAACCATGTCTAACAAGTTCAACCCCAAGGGCGGCCTCAGGCCCAACGGAGAGGCCAAGTCTGAACTATGTGAAAGCCTAGAGACACAAGGTGAGTAGCCACCCAAGGCTCCCAGGTTGGCAGGCTAGGGACACGATAATAGAGATCAGTAAACTCACAAATGGTACTGGTTTTGTACTTCATCTTGACTTAATTTCGTTAAGTCAGTGAGTTGTTTCAGGGCAACAGTAGCTGGCTTGAAAACAAATAAAGTGCAAGCTTTTAATGCATGTAAGCATAATTTATGCTTTTGTTATTTTACACTACAACGGCTTTAGAAAATTAGCCAGTGTTATGTAAGGTGTGCACTTCTTGGGTGTGCACTTCCTCTGCCAGATAATTATACTTTATCTTATACTACAACTGAAGCATAGCATCAAAGCAGAGCAGGTAATCAGGATGGATCAATATATATCTAGGTGACAGAAAACACAGCTGATTAACTCTCTAGCCTCCAGGGATTTCCCATGGATAAACAGGAGGAGGCACTGCATGCTTTAACATGTCAGTCATGGCCTGACACATCCAAAGTAATCAACACATTGTAGCTGAAACATGTTCTCCAAAAAACAACTATTAACCCTCGTGCTGCCTTCGGGTCACATGACCCAAAGGTTCATAACGAACCATCATTGTGTTTACCCAATTTTACCCAATACAAAAACAAATAAAAATACTTTTCTTTTAACCTTCGCAATGTGGGGGGTCTGAGACAGCCCGACGGTTAAAAGAAAATGCTTCACTTTGTTTTTGTATGCGGTAAAGTTGTCGCAATACGACGGTGGCTCACAATGACTGATGGGTCAGAACGACCCGAGGAGAACACAAGGGTTAAAAAGCATTTGGAATCACTCCATCCAATCAATTTTAAACACCATGGATGTCAATTCAGTATGTCTAATTTTTCACCTTTGTAACCAAAAACATTTGTACTTCCTTTCAATGAGGAGGCAGGAAACCTTGCAAAATGTCACTTCTTACAATACATGCAATTTCTCACGTTGGACATTTCAAGGAGACAGGTACTGTAGTTGGAGGGTAAAAAAAGTGTAAATAACGTTAGATGGAGGGGTGGTCAATCTTGCCCTGAATTTGAAGGTATTCTTTTCAGGTAGTTTTGAGGGATGTAAGACTATCTATCTGATCGACAGTGTATCTGAATTGCAAGTGTCTACTATGTCCACATGGATGAATCCCCTTCCTCTGCTGGTGGAAAACGTGATCATGGCACTTAGATGAGATGCCAGATAATTTTCACAACATGAGTCTTGACTGTGACCTGGATCCTGTGGTTGAACCTGGAGGACTAACAGCTGCTCTTTGTGCTTGTATGTCAGACTGTGGAGAGGGAGGGGAACCATGTGAGGGGCTTTAGACTCTCAGGTAACTGGAAGACTATCAAGCTCGCCTCCCAACACTGTTTGAACACTTTCCTCACCTTATGTTTGTGCTAATGTTCACATGGATTCCATGCTTGCCTTAGCTGTGCACTGAACTTAACAGCCGTCCTGCCCTTGGCTATAATACAACACCCCCAATAGTCTCAGACAATTTTCTCCCTCACAGACACATTCTTGAGCCACAAACATTAACATAGCTAGACAATGTTGACGTGTCATACTGCAAATGGCCAATGAATGTGCTGAATCCTGATCCGTGCTAATGTGGCGAGATGACACCACTCTGCATGAATGTGGGGGACAAGTGATAGCCGCATGTCCCCTGTAATCTGTTTCCCACGTTGACAAACTGAGGAATTTGTGGTAATGGGACGTACAACAACAATAAGAGTGGAGAGGGAATGACAGATGGGTCTGCCAGCTCCAATTCTTTCTGGACCATCTATTTTTTATCTAGGCCTCGCAGCGCATAAATATTTAAATAAGGTTCATTTATCAATCCTTCTCTAGGTGAGAATGATGGTGAAATGGAGAGATCCCTCCACAAGACACACATGCACACAGGAACACACACACTCACACACACACACTTACAAACACACACAAACACACACACATACCTGATGTCCATCACACATCCCTTTCCTCTAGAATCTTTGCCCCCCACTTAGGCTGTCAGCAGTCCACGATTGGATTTATCCCGTCTGACTCTCTCAATCAGTGAGCAGGCTGCTAGCAACACAATTGTCAGATTGGTATTGTGATTGCAACACAGAGCATGCAAGCTGATGACAATTCACAAACACACACACACGCACACCCACACACACACCTGACTCCAGGAGAGACCATGTTGGGTCAGATTCTGTGTTAGGGCTTTGTCCCTTTTGTTCTGGTACACGTCCAGCACATGTTCTTCCCTCAGGCACTACACCGCTTACTCACAGCTACACAAGGCCAGAGAACAAAACAGGCATCAAATACTGTGCTATTGACTGCCAAATACAGGCATGCCAAACAGCAGTGGTCCTTATTTTCTAAATGGTCTATGTTCTAATGAGTTACACATTTGTTTACTGTGTTAGGTTAAATGTCACATAAAATTGTATAGTTTGCTACTTATTCTTTTACTTTCTCCCAGATGTGTCTGTACTGCAACATTATTGAAAGCACTGCATGTTTTGCTTGGTGCACAGAGTGCAATCTTATGTCTCAGCATGTAGTTCTTCGGGTTTTGCATTTGAATGAGCCAAACTGCATCACATACTGTACTAGAAAATGTGTGCATAAATGAAAAAATCAAAAATTGTCCTTGAATCAGGACATGCTATGAAGCGGGTACGGTATGTAACATAGTATTCAGAAACTGAGAGCTATAGTCGAGCAAGTTTTGCCAAAGTGTTTGATTTTCTTGTCACAGCTTTAGCCTGTTCACCTGCTCGCCTATGTCATAAACTATATCTGCATTTAGATATGATATTCAGATTGCAACACATTCTTTAGGTATTGAAAATGTTCTTGTGATACTAAACGGCTGAAATGAATGATGTTACTCACTGCTTGCTATTCATATCAATTACCTTGTGACCATGGCTGGATCCACCTGCACTCCCTAGTGACGAATGTCTGATGGAGTCATGCATATAGAAAACCTGGCCAAGCAATCATTGGAATGGTCTGAGATAGGGGCTTTCAAAATTATTCAATTAGTCTTTATTGAATCTCAATGTGGTTTTCTCAAAGTTTCTTTTTCTCATTTCTCTTTGCACAGCTTTGGCTTCCAAGCAGACGTACATCAGTTACAGTAACCACGCCACCTAAAAAAGAATACAGTTCCGTTTCAAGCTGAACAAGGACCTGCCTGTGGAATGAACCCCAGAACTGGAACACACATGAAAAAGGAAAAAAGAAAATGTGAAAAAGAATAATCACTACAAATACAGAATGGATGTCAACTTCATGAGGACCAGTCAAGGTTTAAATACCACACACAACTAGAAGGGCAGTTTCGTTTGGGGATGGGGAGGTGGAGGGTGTCAGGGAGATGTGACAGTGAAGTTTCCTCCTCCCTATCCCCTCCCTCCTTGAAAACACCAGAGATGACAAGCAGTAACATTTCCAAATTAAGACTGGGAGAGTGACGGAGAAACAGTTTTCCTTCTGGAGTGTCTTTTGTTATGTTCTCTCTCACGCCCACTTGAACCTTTTCTGTAATAGTGACTTAATATATTTTTCCTCAGTCTACAATTATTTGAAGTCTGGTGATAACAAAAGGCTGGTAAAATGTAGCCATTTTGCTTTAAACATTGCAAAACTAACTGGAAATGTTATTTTTTTATTATTCTATTGTTACTGTGTGGGATGTTTGTTGAATTTAAAGTAAACCTTGTATTGTCATTCAGTTTACAAAACAAAGATGCTGTCAGTTTGGTCATGTTGACACTGGTTTATGCAACACTATGACCTTTGGTATGCCTTATCATTCAATGCTACAGCATGGATTAAATACTGTACATTATTTCTACAGTCGACTTCAGGAGGTATGGGAAATCCAAGCAAACAGTTGGTACTACCTGTACTCAAGTAGTCTGTAATAATGACAATCCCATCCAATGTTATCTAAGCAGTCCTTGTGTCCACTGTCCAGTCCTTGAGCATGCCCACAGGAGCATCATGTGTACTGTGCTGTGTTGTCAACGTCTATGGAATGCGACATCTGTGAGGATCATAGTTTAAATAAATGGTTTCAGTGACATAATTTTGGGGTACCAGTGAGTGAACAAAGGGTTTGAATACCCCATACCTTGAAACAGTATGTGCTCATCGGACCTAGCATCAGTAAATGTCAGCCAAGCCAGACTTGTCCCTGGCTGCAACATTGTTGATCATGATGATAAACATATATTTTTCTGTTGAATTGACTATGGTTCCATTAGCGGTGATGTGGGTTGGTTCATTCTGGAGGCTTCTTCAGTTCAGTGTGTTTCTCCTCTCTTCACAACCATTCATATTGTGCTTCTTTAAAAGATCATTGTATAAGATCCAGAAGGAAAACTATGGAAGAAGAAGATTATAAACACCATTTGTACCAGAAGACAAAGCCTGTGGTTGGATTCATGTCTCTCAGCTCTCAGCATCAATAAACATTTCAGATGTTGCAGAAAAATTAAATAGTGTTTTTTTTTCTTTAATTGATAAAGTATTGTGGGATTGTTTGTGTTTGTGAATATGATGATTTTATGCTTTCTGCCTTTCCCCTCATAATTCCCCCCCCCCCCCCCCAACACTTTGTCTGTGTTGCAAAATAGAGTATGTAAGTGCTGACCGAAATTAAATGGCAAGTTAATGTACGTTATTAAAAAGTGATTGATCATGCTTTATGTAATGACCTATTAAAAAAGAAAGCTACAAAATTACAGTGCCTGGATATTTATGAATTACATATAGAAAACCGGAAAATGTGTAGAGCATGTTCATTTTTATACAAAATATTTCTAATAAAATACTGTTTTGCTAATGAAAGTGTTGATTCTTTTTGTTTTGGAAAAATAGTTATGTATACACCATATGTTATCTCGAAGTAAATGTAACGTAAGTTTGTACTGGTCCTTATTTGACAGCTTGGGAGTGGGAGAAACTCAATGCTTGGGACAGATTTACACTGCAGTGGGCACATATCATCATTTGTGGTCTTAGTCTGTGTACATGATCAAACATATTGTAGGCAGAGGCACAATTATGCAATGCACCAGCACCCACCCTGCACAACACTGTGTAAATCATATACAATGACAAAAAACAAAGGTTGAGCAAACACATGTCCCTGACAAGGAAGAATGTGTACTGTAGCTGGAACATTGAAATAATAAAGTAATGACTCGATTCAAGAAGTATCTGAGAGTATGAGTAAAACAAAAATATAATGTGATTGATCATTCCAATTTAAAAGCTCAAATCTCAGTCATCATTGTGATACAGAGCAACGTTTAAGATGTAGGTATGATTTCAATCAGGAGAGACCTGGGATGAGTGAAAGATGTTTATTACAGAATAATAAATGTACTATAGTGTTATAGGATATAGGAGCTTGAACCCCACGGGGAATTATTTAGATCAACGGGCGCCTGGCCAACGCCCGAAGAAGAATCCCCCACGGAGTCCAGACACTGGTGGCGCTGGCGGCAGCCGACGACCAATCGAGCCGAAGACTGAGACAGGAACCGGGTGGCAACGGGGTTGTGGAGGGTCGCGCACTTGATAGCATGGACAAACTACACAGGGAGAGAATCATATTTAAAGGCACGGATCATGTGACACCATTAATTGATAGCGGGAGCGCTAATCGACCTGAACCCTAGTGACCGCCCGACCAGGGAACGGGGGGAAGGTAGGGCGTTCTTACCGGGGGGAGTGAGTAGTGTACACTACGATTAAGCCTGTGTGCAGGGATTGGTTTTGCCTGACTGAACTTGCGCAAGCTTCATTTGTTGGATTTGTTTGACAAATCAAAAATAAAACTGTACAAAATGTTATTTGTATGGCCCTTTTTACAAGCAATTTCTCAGAGGGCTTTACAGATGCCTATAGATCAGAACTTATACTATAACCAACCTAAATCCTCAAAGCAGACAAGGAAAAGATCCCAATAAACTTTGGAACCCTTCCATGAGAGAGCCCTTCCTCTACAGTGTTGGTGATACAGAGGTGCAAAGCATGCTGTAGGCTGGAGACAATTCTGCAATACAAAATAGTTTTTTGCAAATGTGTGAATGTTGAAGTAACACAAATTCAGAGTTCTGCATTTGCAGAGCATCAACAATTTCCCTGCATTGATAATTGTCAGTTTGGGGCAGCGGTCAGCTACAGGACTGGGAAGTAAAAGATCAGTGTTAAACCACAAGACAGTCAGGTAGGATTCAGCATGGAACTCTGCATTGTCCATCAGGGCATTCGAGACCAGTGGCTGCGAGGTTGTCTATGTCAAAATGTTAGCAAACCGGCAACCTGGCAGATGTTGGCAGCTCAAAACCCCAGACCAGTGAGGTGGAGTGAGAGAGAAAGGTTAGAGACTGCAGAAGAGAAAGTAGCCAGTTAAATGTAAGCTACAGTAGTGCAGGGGTTCAGCCGGAAGACAGACCAAGGAGGTCCTTCTGCAAAGTTTTCAATGCATTTACATATTTAGCAGACGCTCTTATCCAGAGCGACTTACAGTAAGTACAGGGACATTTCCCCCCGAGGCAAGTAGGGTGAAGTTCCTTGCCCAAGGACACAACGTCAATTGACACGGCCAGGAATCGAACTGGCAACCTTCAGATAACTAGCCCGACTCCCTCACCGCTCAGCCATCTGACTCCAATGCAGCCTTAAACATTGAGACAGTGTCAGACTCACCGTTTGAAACAGGAAGTCTAATCCAGAGGAGAGAAGCTACTGTATGAGAAAGCCCTGCCTCGCGTTGTTTTTTTCTACTACTGCTACTGTAATGTGTAGAGGCATGTTATTTTCCATCTGACAATTGTTGATATTATGTATGGAAGATAGAGCTAACATCAGCTTCACCTACAATCCGAATATGAAGATAAATACATCTGCTTGTAAAATGCTTTCTTTTAATCCACGTTTTCTACATTGGTGTTCATGTATTATTAATGTCACATGCGCTTAATAAATGTCACATAGGAGGCAAATCTTAGGTTTTCCTACATGATTTAAAACATCTGGATTTAAAAGTAAGTAAAATCCGACAAACACCTCATGTCATCATGGCCTGTGTTTAAATCTGTACTCTTCCATCAAAATGGAACAGGATAAGATTCTAATATTCCACATTGTAATTTTTATAGCTGAATCTTAAAAAACTTGTGGTTCACAGGCGTAAATGTTGTCTGCAGCATTGCAGGAAAGACAAATTAATATCTGCCTCAGATAGAAAATGTTAAAACACAACGTACATACTGGTACACATCTTATTGGTGGTCCACTTAGATTAAGGAATTGTCCTTCTTCTGTCCATTAGGTTTAATGAAACCAGATCATAAATCAAATACATTAATATCACCAACTCTTAATATGGGTTGTCAGTACAACTGAAGTAAGGCAGTCATGTGTGGTGTTAAGGTTATGAGGTCAGGAGCTGTTTGTTATCTGCACAGCTTTGTGTCCAGGAACATTTAAACCTTATCTCTGTGCAGGTATGTCTCCCTCTATGCAATTTAAGTTATTTCTGCTACAGGGCTTTGTGTGGTGCAGGAGGACAACATGACCTGAACAAGGAGAGGAGAAATGTTCGATGGCTGAGGCAAAACTTTGGGATTTCATATACTAAGACTGGGAAATATTTCCATTCTGGAAACAGTAAATACTGAGAGTAAATCCAATCGTATTTTGTCAAATGGAGTTAGACATAACTAAGATTCTGAGAGAGAAGACCACAGCTCAATGTCCATCGGTCATCACTATCACACACCTGATGACCAGCGGCAAATCACCTCACCTACACGTCTGATTCCCATCGGCCAATCACAACATATACAGGTCGATAGGTGACTTTATTTTACAACCTGTCTTATGCTCTCTTCCTCTACTCTTCAGCTCCTCTTTCTGCTACCCAGGCAGGGGCGCGGTATAGGGGGGAAAGGTTAGGATGATTCTAAGGGCCCCTGACTGACAGAGGCCTCAAAAAATAGGCAAAAAGTAATATAAAATTATATTATATAAACCATCATCGAGTATATAATACATTTAAAATATAATAATACAATGAATGATCTCTTTGTTTTTACTTGTGTTTGGCAATAAAGGTTAAATATCCGTATTGACCAAAAAGTAAACATCCATATTGACCGACCATCCCCCTGTATCTGCATGAAATGGTTTGATCCTGCCTTAGCGCACTTGTCGGTGACGGTGTTCAGTTGCAGTCAGTAGAAGCGCTAGTCGCTGGAATGTCGGGCGTAAACACAAATCAGGGTTTCGGAAAAGATCAGAGAAAAAAGAAAGAGAGGATAGACAATTTTTTTTACCAAGAAAGGTGCTAACTGAAAATATGCCCCCAAAACGTAAATAAGCTTGACATTTATTTAGTGGAAAATCGCTCATTCATAAAAAGCTCACTGGTAGCGATCATTGTCAGTAACAACGCAAAATGCGATATAGCCCTGTGTGGAGAAGCTGCCCCGGTAAATTGTACTACTACGGTACAGTACTGGACTACTGCTGTGTTCGTCTTGGTAGCGATTGCGTTGTTTGAATTGGATTTAACGTTCCGTTGTACGGTTTAGGCTGAAATTAATTATTTTCATGAACAGATTGACAAAGTTTAGGCTATAGCAATGAAGTTCAGGTTAGTAGTTAGATAGACTTTTGATTTAAGTAAGGGGAGTGCCGAACATGTTCTGTCGCCGTTTGACTTCCTACAGTTGTGTAAGCTAGATGTTTTTGTAGTGTCTCGCGTAGGCTACAGCCTTGCAGTGAGCAACACTGGTTTGAAACCACAGGTAATGATAATTTCACCCACAAATCGTTTACTTGTAATGTAATGTCATAATAAATCCTACAACGAAAATGTATTTATGAGGAATGTTTATTTTAACGATTGAAAACAGATGCATCATAGACCACTGTAGTATGTGTTGCCCGGGCAACAGAGGCTAATGTCATGATGCTAATACTTCAGTGACATAGTAGACTACTGTTTCCGAAAGTGGATGTACTTCCTTAATAAAATCATCTTATATTGTACATTACACGTCACAATTGTGTGTCATATCACAAAGTAAAATTAGTAAATAGTTATCACCCTGGCCTCTTTGCTTGTGGCGTTTCTGCAGCTGCCTTGCAGTAAAGCAGTTAGCTTAGCTATCTCCCAGAAGTTAACGAGCTGCTAAACTAATGTTCTGCTAGAGGTAGTCACGCGAGTTTTCGTGACGTTGGTGACGTAAGTAGCGTCATTGACTGTGGCTAGCAAGTTAGCCACCGTTAGCTTCACTTTTCGCCACAAAAACTTAATTTCCACTTAAACCATGCAACGGAACGTAAATCCCAATAGAAGCAACTCAATCGCTACCAAGACGAACCTTTTGACACCGCCGTTGTGTATGTAGTCCAAATATTGACTGATCCTTAGGGGGGCGAAAATAAATAATAATAATAAATAAATAAATATATATGTGAGAGAACAAAGGTTGTGCTCTCGCCGAAGGCTTGAGCACACCCAATAAATAAATAAATATATATGTGAGAGAACAAAGGTTGTGCTCTCTCCGAAGGCTTGAGCACACCCAATTAACCCTCCCGCACTACCAGCAGAGGGCGCCAAAACCGCGACACGTCATATTTCCGATTTGCAATTTGCACCGTGGGGGGGCGCAAATCTTTGATTTTTTTTTTAACATTTGCCGTGGGGCCCGAAATTGCGCCCGAAATTGCGCCCCTGTACCCAGGCACCCCGAGGGGATTGGCCAGGGCACCAGGAAGTCTAGGACTCAACTGCCAAAGCCAGTGTCTTCTGCCCTGATCACTCTCATTTATTCATTAATACATGCATTGTTGTTACTTCAACTATAACGTCATTCAGTTGTTGGAACTTGTGAACAAAGAACAGTGCAACACAAGTAAGCAACTCCAAAACAAAGAAATTAAAGCAAAAAAGTAGTATTCTTTAATATATCAAGTGGTGGATCTCATTTTGTTATGCATTATTCAGACAAAATTCACAGACAAAGTACTGTTACAGTCAAGATAGTGTACAATGCAGTTTTCAGTTTGGATTTAATCTAAGTTATGAGACTTATTCAGTAGTATGTTAGTGTATCTCGGTGTGTGTGCGTTTGTGTGTGGAGTATGAGCATGTATTTGTGTGTGTTTATCCCGGCATTGCTGTTGGGGGAAGTGATTTAGGATCAGCAAGGCTCCATCTCATCACTCTTCACACACAGTACTGTACACAGGCTTCCCTCCTCTCCGGCTTCTGCCTGCCCACCGTAGTATTTACGTGTTCACTTGGCTGTGCTACTGGAGGGGATGGCCTATATGTCTCTCTGAACCCGCTGAATAATTTAGCTCAACAGCCATTCCTGTAAAAACCCCATCTATATTAATGAACTGCCTGCGATCACCTGGATCATTGTATGAGGTGTCTCTGAGCAGGAAAACCTTTCACCTCCAACTCGTTGTACAGTCGCCCTGGCCCAGGGCTAATGTTGGGGGTAACATATTAAATAACCGGGTTTTTTTGTGGTAATGATTAATATAGAGGAGTACTGTCCTACTTTGTGTGGTCATATTACATAGAAAAAGGTCATTACTTTTCTTAAGATTTTCTCTTTTCAGGAACAATAATAATGGGAACAATAAGTTCATGACTTGTAGCCAGATAATCTATACAGCTCAGATTAATAACATGAATGGATTGTTTGCCCTTCTTCTTATCGTCTTTGGGCTTGACCCTTGTGGTCAACTCATTGCAGCGTTCTGCCCTCTCAGTCCTGGCTCAACTGTGTTCAAGTACTTGCCGCATGTGTACACATGCACACGTGAAGCCTAACGAGTCCAGTTCGTAACAGCCACATCTTTAATACTCTGAGCTGCTGAGAATATCTTTGGTCTTCATTACCCTGTGAAGTCATGCTTCAACTTCAAAGATGTCTGTCTCTATCTCTTTGTCTATAGTTCTTACTCTTTAATGCTTTTTTCTCTGTCCATCTTTTTCTCATAAACAGTCAATGAACCTATTCCTTTGCTCAGCTCAACATCTGCTGCCATGACTCACCATTTGTCTTTATGGACAGTAATTTGCTTTCCAACAGGACCAAGGTAGGTTCTACAATTTCATTATCAGAAATGTTGTTTTCAATTGAAAATAAATGAAAGCTTCAGCAAAGAAAAAAAAAAGAAAAACGAAAAAGTCTACATGGGTAATGCATGGGCAGTACGTATGGGAGTTTTTACTCACTGACATTCGTTGGCACCCAGCCAGTTTTTGGAAAGCCCAGAGACAAGAGAGCAGTTTACATACCTCAACCCCTCTGTATTGTCTGTTCCATGCTAATGTCTCTGTGGTTAGCATATTAGTTCACACAGGTGAAAATTCAACTACGCCTCTGCAGTCTGTCAAACCTTTAGGTAACAGAAACAGGCTGTGTCAACAGTAAGTACAACAGCATTACGTAATTTGACTTTTCATTTTCATGTTTTTCCAGTGATGAGAATCTCCTGTAATGAAGAGTATCTCAAATCTCTATTGATATAAAACAAGTTACGTGTAATAATTAGTATATGATTATCTTATCGTAACATAAAATTGCTCACTATATATAAATCAGAATGCAATAGATAATTGCACTTACTTAAGGGCAAATTCAGTTTTACACCTTGGCTGGTGCACAACCTGGGAGATACAGTACTAGGTGAAATTTTAGGATCCAAAAGACAGGTTTTGTGCATCAGTAAATGGGCTGGAAGAATACCTGTTGATGTGACTTGTTTTCATTCTCCACCCAGCTTACCTCGCTGAGAAAACGACAACCACAGTGGCAGCAGAGGACCTGCAGGCTGTAGTTGCCAGGACAAAGCCCACAGTAGGCTAAATAAACCAATGTGAGCCAACATGGACACTCGGTCCTGGTTCATGAATGAAGCTGATACAAGGAAACAATGCTGGCACATCTATTCACACCCAGAACAATTGTGTTGTACCATATCAGGGAGGGAATAACCACGTTCTATGGCTTCAATTTTTGCTTTGAATCGTGTGTGTGTGTTTTGTAACCACAGTGTGTACGTCTCAGAAGCTGGCAAAAAGTATGAAGCCAATTCGAGTCGCAGGAATTTTAGAGGCAGTGGAGCACAGGGTTAGAATAATACAAAGCACCATAACAGTATTTTCATCACTGACCAGCCTCCTTCTAAAGAGAAGGCTCTAAGTGCTCTGTTTTCACTGTAGCAGGAGAAGGACTTGTTGTTCATGTAAAAGAGACAGCTAACTAGGAAAGCAGTGGATGCGGTTCTATGGAGTTTAGGTTAATTATTGAATAAAGGAAAGTCCATCTCCAAGACTCATTCAATACAATCACAAGTTTAACAGGAGGCTGTTGTTGAATACAAATTACATGACTGGTCTTACATACTGATGGCTGGGGGTTATGATACATGTGATTTAGAGTCAATGAAGAAGCTGAGGAGGGACTCTGAAGGGTAAAGATGAGAATAATTTGAATGAACACTAAGATAAGTGTCTTCATGTCATCTTTGCCATTCATCAGTCCAAAGATATGGAGCAACTCATAAAAGAATGTGCCTTATTACATCCAATGTGACCTGTGAATAGGACATGTCTACTATGTGCCAAATAGTAATGATAGCTGAGGACTGATGATCATGTGTGGAGAGGGAGATGTTTATCAAGAAAACCAAGGCTACTGACAATATTTTGTTCAGAAGGAAATGTAATAGAAAAGAACATAGATATATATTCTGGTTTGGTTAGAAACCTCTTTAAGTAATGTCTACTGAATCCTACAGGGTAAAAGATTTGCTTGGAAATTTGTTTAATTTGACTTTGTATGCAACATGGTCTAGTGTTGCTGTTGTGTTTACATATATTTCACACATTTATGCCATATTCATTCAGCACCCCCAATACCTGACAACAATACTCTATGTTCCACTTTTTATAAGGGTGAACTCTTAGACCAGAAAAGTCTCTATTGAACAAATACAGTTCAGTGCATTTTGTATGGTTTATTTTGCTCCTGTTTGGTTTAATTGGAGGATATCCTAAAATGGAATAGCAGGTAGTGCATTACTACACATCTCTAACATGATAAAAAATATTCCTGTGATCTCTAAAGGGGAATACATTTTTTACAAGACTTGCTAAAATGATAAGTAAATTGGAGAGCTGTGGGTAGTCCTTCCCAGAGACAGCTTTGTACACGTATACTTGTACTTAATTTGGTTTTGGAAGACACCATTTGAGTAACACTGGGATATTTTAAGTAAATATTATTCATTAAAGGAATATTTATGTATTACAGGTGTAATCCCATCCTAGGGCTATGCTTTACCAGCATGGGGGCAGGGAGGAGAAATCATCTCAGGTTTTTCCTGATGTTTTTATTGCCTGACACCTGCTGTCAACAAGCAAATGATGCTTACATATATTAACTCTTGTATACCTACTTAATGTAGCAACCAACCTTTCAAAAAATATGTATATATCAATTTGTGATACTTATTATCTAACCCATCTTTAAAACATGGCCACATGTATTTACATGAATGATGTAAATAATAACAACAGTCATAATGTTTAAACAAATTAATGAATGGAAAATATTACAGTAATCCCATTAATAATGAAAATGCATGAGAATCTGACTGTTAAGACATACAGGGGGTCACAGGATATGAAAAAGAGCAATAGGTACTAACTGTAAAACATGGTAACCCTTACTACAGTATACTTGTATATGATAGATAAACTTGACCGCTTACAGAAAAGTTTAGATACTGATCCATGATGCTCATAATTAACCATCAGATGTTATGAAGTGTCTGCACAGTAAAATAAAAGGCCAGGCTCAATCAGAGCTGGTGTCCAAATCATCAGATTCCCTCAACACCTAATCTAAACACCTTGGGACAAACGACACAAGGGATGAGAGTAAATGAATCATGGATAGCCGTCAGGGACAGGAAACGATTAAAGTGCCCCTAGCAAGGGCTAAATGAAATGGAACGGATTGTAAAAGCAGTCTCAAAGATGACAGCCTTGAAGAGCCTGGCGATTTATGGGGAGGTTTACAGAGATTTATGGCTTATTCGGACTTGGGGCTGAATCCCGAGATCACAGGGGTCCTCTAGAACTGAAGTTTAGAGAGAGAGAGAGAGAGAGAGAGAGAGAGAGAGAGAGAGAGAGAGAGAGAGAGAGAGAGAGAGAGAGAGAGGAAAGAGAGAGAGAGAAAGAGAGAGAAAGAGAGAGAGGGGGGGCGAGAGGGGCGGGAGAAGATGGAAATAAACGTATTCCATACTGTAGGACAAATTATTATGACAAATGGAATGACATATAGAATCACAATTTAATAATTTAATGTTAATAATACTGAAGTACAGATTATTGTACAGCAAAGTTTGATGATAGGAATGGCATTTTATTTACCTGATCATATAGGTTTGCAGTATGCGGACCATTCACCTTCCAAGTTTAGAGAGCGTGTGGGTCCTACATTTCACTGAATTGGTGAGGAAGAGACGTTCTCTCTAGTGCAGCGAGTTTCTCTGTTGGTGGCATTGCATGGGAGATGTAGTCCCACTAACCCTCAGGCACAATAAAGAAAAAGAAGAAGACGTTCCACCACACGCTGACTTCACAACATCAGGCATAGCCCACAAACTGGGAGAATCACCATTCACAACAAGAATCCCACCTAGGATTTGAGACAACACACTGAGAGAGGAGACTGCATGCCTAACCCAGGTTTAAACATTGTATTCCTACGAGACGTGCCACAGTCAGTCAAATATAAACTGAACCATTAACCTTTTCATATGTACTCTTCTAGGTACATTCTGTACTTTACGGAAGATATAATAGTAAGCAAATTGTATTTTTTTATACTGAGCCAAATGTGTATCGATTAAATATTTACTATTTGGCTAATACATCTACAGTTTATACATACAATAGTATGATCCTAACAGATTGTTTTTCACATATTTTCAGTTAACACTAAAGGAAGGGAAACTGAATCGGCAGACCTCTCTAATATGCCCCCCCATTGCTCTTCATCACTGGGTGCAGATACATGGCTTCTGTTAGGACCAGGACTTATTGTCTAGAGAATAATTGTTTCCCACATGGGGCATGCATCCAAGCCCTGTCAATAAGCCAGCGGAGGTATATCATAGTCCTCATTAAGGCCAGCTATTATGGACCAGCTGGTTCACAGCACAATAACACAGAATTAGAAATGGTACTTTTCATTTCTGGCCAAAGTGAACAATGCAGCCTTGCTGTCCTCCTTAATGACATTACAACACAGAAAGAGCCAGTGTATTTATTTAATTCCATTTTAGTCCTTACCGTAAACCATCAGCTTTTTGGACTCGCACATACAGGTATGCCTTTCCTTTTTTTCTGTTCACAAGATGGACGTCACTGGAATGGAGCAGTCCCTTGACTATTATTGGAAGTTTTCTGACATTAGAAATTAACAAGACAAATTCAGAGTGGTTTAAACTAAGCATTTCCATTTTTAATATGATGCATATTTTACTCATCCATTACACAAGATTGTTCCTGGTGCTTCAACACCACACAGTGGAGCCAGCTGGTAATGATTTCACCGAAGAAACCATGTCCTTTAGATAGCACCATTGATGCCAAATGTGACTCCACCATGTTTACACTGAGAAAAGAAAGGGGGAAAAAAGAAAATGCCAGCAAATGCTACAATGTTTTGAAAATACTTTATATGTATACTTCGAGGTAAGATGGACTATTAATTGTTCAGTAGGGTTGCAGTATATAGTGTGAACATACAGCACACAGTTCTTTTTACTCCTCTGTTGTACACCCGTCCATATATACTTACATAAGTGTTTAGTTCAGTAGATAATAGCTAACAATTACCATCACATTCGGTACTGGTAGTCTAGTTAATAAAATCCTCACATTCTGAAGTTGCAGAGGTCATTCTAATCCACAATTTAAAACCCAATTACCTGAATTTATCAGAGTGGTAATAACAAGATATTCCAGGCTGGCCTGGACTCAAACAGACACGCTGCATTAATCCCCCCCAGACCCATCCTCATTTGCCTGTCTCCTACATGAATATTAGCAATAATAAAGAGGATCTTCTAGGCTTTCCAACCTCTTGGTTCCATTTGTTTAATTGAGTGTGAACTTATGTTTGACAAATTTTTATCATGTCCTTTCTCATACCAGATCCTTCACAGCACACATATTAAGAGATGTATAGTTGGGAAGGTGCTTTGCACTTCGAACGTGTGAAGGGTGATGTCTTTGGTAGCATTCTCTGAAACTACAATTTAGTCTAATAAAACGCCCCAGCAGACACAAAATTATATTTCAAAAGGTGTTCATTGAGACCTAAACTACTCTATATTCTCCTAAAGGTTTTACATAAATTACACAAATAGCAGGTTCTGAAAGTATGTGAAGTTAACAAATGCAAAGATGTGAGACATCTCTCCAACAGCTGTCTGCAACTAATCCATGAATGCAGATCAGCATCGAGCTACTGATTTAACATCTCTATTTATAAATGTGTTGTCACTATCAATGAGTAGACAGTAGAGAACACATTTTAGAGCCCTGCAAAAACTACACTAGATATAAAAAATGTTATTGTTATCCTGGAATGCAGAAACAGACCAGATGAAGTTGCCTTCATTCTTTGAGGTCATGCTGTTATAGTATACTGTATAATTGGTGGGACTGTAATTAAAAACTCTGTGGAGCAGCTGACCACAACCACACACTTCTAAAGGACTGGAGTTACTCTGAGTTGCATCACTTGGCCTCTGCTGACATAAGATTGTTTGAGGGTTCTCCACCCCTCTATGCACAACACTCAGGTAAGCAGTCTGACCTAGACTGGATGTGGCCTCACCCGTTCATGATGTAGCTCTCTGGTTTGTTGTGCTTTTAAACTCCTCCGGCTTCCCTGGGCTGTGTGACAGGAAATCACAGAATGCATGGTTGAGCATGATCTCTGAGAGCTGTGCAATGTCCATTCACTCTGACAGACAGCACTATTTTGTCCAATACTGAGTATGAGAGAAATTCTTATGAGTGTGATTCAACTGTAGAGTTTTCATCGTCCCTGCTGACTTGGATTGGATATGATTGAGAAGAGGCAACTGATGTATGCTTTTCTGATCAAACAATTGTTCAAGGCCTGCAGAGTTAACTGATAGGGGATTCGACCTGCAGATGCAGCATCATCCTATCCCACTCAGGGGTCGCTGCCTGTACACCCCTTTGTGGAAAACTGGGACTTCACATACTACCAGGCTGGTAGCTCTGGCTCTGGCAGCTATAAGCAGTCATTGTCAGCACACTCCAGAGATGTGTTTAGAAATTGATAAAAGTTTATATAAATTCACTATGGACTTGAACAGAAAGAAAGTTCTTCAAGTGGTTGATGCAAATAGTGCTGATTCCTAATAGGTCTGGTGTTGGTTAACCAGCGATAATTACACAGTATCAAGCGTTTGTAAAAAAGCAAACATAGAAACATTGATAAGCAATGTTTTTATACTGTGTTATGCATTGATAAACACAGTTACAAATTAGTTAATCTTGGTAAATAGGAACATTTACAAGGAGTTTCATTACTGGATTTTCATACTTTATATATTACTATTCTATCATACCTAAACAAAGTATTTTACTGTTTTCATTGATCGACATCTGAAATCAACATCAACTTACATGGTATTTCCACACATTTAAGTCAGCAGTCTAATGTACTTAATTACTTTAATCTACATCAGGAGGTCTCCCAGATTTTTTTTCGAAAAAAAGATTTTATACTGTAAACACTATAGCCGACAATACTTTTATACTGTCCTATCAAAATATTAGTTTTGTAGCCATCCAGTGACATACTGTACAGGATGGGATTTGGACCTGCAACTTCGTGATCGACAGTCAATTGCTTTACCTCTGATCCATACCTTTCCCCATGATGATCTATGTTGATATGCACAGGAAGATTAATTGGATTTACGGTGCTGTGCTGCACTGAATATTATATCAAATAAAACACAAAAGAAAATGTCCCTCTGAGTCTATACCTGATTGCATTTCCTGAAAATGATTTTTTGAGCTGCATCAAGTTGTTGGATGACCTTCAGACTACACTGAATTATTCACAGTTAAATTAAAGACATCCCACTGGGCGACCTTGAGTGGGAGTTTGCAGTGCCCACCACCATACAAACAGAAAGCTGCAATGCAAAGCCTGTAAAGATTCACTTTGAAACAATAATTACGTTCCAAGCAGAGTTCTTGTCTTTTACTCCCAAACGTCCTCCCTGCTCAGCTTTCAAGGATAAAGCCACAACAGCTGTTGAAACACCGGGATTCACAAATAATAGTCAAAAGCTTACACACGATATAGCTGGAATACCTTCAACATCATCTCATATAATATGTTAATTAATCATCAAGGATCTTTTCATTCTACATGGCTGCAATAGGTCAATCCATAGACGTTCTGCCAAACCATTATCATACATTTAAACGTAACACTTGCAAATTTTGCCGCAATGAAAGCTAAAATAAGACGTCATGTTAAATAAACAAAACACGGTTTCGGTACAACCCTATTACTTCAGGCAATGTCCATGATTTAAACACTTATCAACGTGTTACAGAAGGATTTCGTGCCATACCGTTTGCCTCTTGGTACTTTCCATTAAAATGTCAAAAGTTTTTGGGGGGGATTTTTGTATGCTGTTCCAGATACACAGGTTAATTGAATCAAAAGCAAAAAACAGTCGACTCAGTAGTCAGTCGTGGGAGCAAAATGTGTGTGTGTTGTCAGTTACACTTTATCCCAGTGTATCCCTCAACATTTAGTTTATTAACAGCAATACTCACTCACTACCGTATAAAACCACCTTTTTAACCTTATAGCATCCTAAGCTGATGTCATGTCGCCTGGCTCTGCCCTCCTACGTACTTCCGCTCAATTTTGATTTTGCTTCTGTACTAGGTCTGGCCATGAGGTAAGTAAGTCAGATGTCTCCGGTTAATTTTCTACCGGCCAATCAGCGAACAGAGGGAGTGGCTGAGAACAATGACGTTGATGTTGTGTGCTAGTTTGTGTTGTAGTTTCGTAATGGCGACAGAGAAAGATGCAAGCAAAGCCATTCGGTCCGTTGTGGCAACGCTGAATATCCATAAGGTAAAGCCAGAGCAAGAAGTTTAGCTGAGTTTTGTTGGTGGCCATGATGTTGTGGCCCTCCTCCCCACGGGGTTCGGGAACAGTTTGATTTTCCAGCTATGGCAGCTAGCTCTGTTACAGTAGTGGTGAAGGAATTGGCGAACGCTAGCGATTGGTTATGGCAGATCAGAGTGGCTCTGGGCAGGTCCAATAGTTTTAAACTTCAACAGAGTACCCGCCTACAAGGAAGTCAACGCTTGTCAATGGAGCGAGGCCAGACTCTCTGTACAAATGAAATGTACGAGAGTCTGGTTAGGACCAGGCTAGTTGTCATGAGCTGTATACACAAATTGTGTTATTTGATGGAGAAAAATGACGTTATATTATTCAAAGATACTTTAGTGAGATCAATTTGTTGTCAACTTTCAAAGACACTCTGTAACCTTCAAAGCACCTTCAGAGCCCAAAAGTTAGAATTGACCTTCATAGAAATGACTCAGAAATGGCTTGCAAACATTTCGCTTCAAAGTACTAATGACAGGGGCGGTCTTAACAGATGCATAGGTAGGCGGCTGCTTGGGGCCCGCTAACAGCGGCCGTAGTAGGGGGGCCCCCAACCAACCTCAAAAAGAAAAAGAAAAAAAGAAAAAGCCCCGTATCATCATGAACGCTTCAAAGGCATGATACATTTGATATTCTTAAGAAATACGTTGAAACGTTGAAATAGTAGTTAAAATGTCCAGTTCATGGTTATCTGTCCCTACACCCCCTACTTTCACAATGAAATGGACTAGTACGTAACGGTGTGCGGCGCGAAAGACAAACACACAATGACAGAAGGACTGGGAAGTACACAAACAGACGAAGCAAGACGAGTCTAAACGCTAAAATGAAACAAAGTTACCCAAGCGGCTCAACTAAAAGACGCCGATAGGTATTTGGCAACGCTGCCAAAGATGACAAACTTTTTTTACGGCTACTGTGGGGGATACAGATAGGAACAACAACGTCCAAAGCGTTGAACATGCCGCTACCGCAGCAGCTAGCTGTGAAGTGGCGCTAGGTGAGGATAAGTTAACCAAGACAATGCCAATTGCAAACTCACTCACTCACACATACAATGTCAATTATTAATCTTGGCGATATAAGTATATGGCTGTTTGTGATGTTTTGCTAAGTATATGACTGTTTGTGGGGGTTTACCCTAACTACTTGTCTTGCTGGTTATATTGATATTGATTTGATCTTTAAAAAAAGAATAAGGTTTTCCTGGCATTTTGGCAAAGACAGGTTATCTGAAACTTTATTCTCTGTTGGGTTCCATCGTGACTATTTAGTTTCTGTCATCTTCATTTTGGAGTAAAGAAGTGTATGCAGGGTTTAAAGGGGAAGTTTTTTTTCTCTTCTCCAACCTTTACTTCCCCGTAGATTAGCTTTACCTGCCTATCCACCATTCAGTCGATACAATTATTTTCCGTATATTTATCGGATGGGGGGGGGCATACATACCTTCGCCTTGGGTCCCCAATTTGCTAAATCCGCCATTGACTAATGAAATGAATACAGCTAATGGATATGAATCAGCAACCAGAGTCTGACTGGAGGGTGATACTTTCGATGAATTGCTGAGGTGAGCTCAAGGGACACAAGTTAATAAATTTACTAGTCCTAAAACAACTACATATTAGTAGTTGTTTATTAGCTAAGCTAGTAGTAGTTGTTTAGTAGCTTAAGATTCAAAAATAAATACATTGGGAGATACAATCATCAATACATAAGCAGATAATTACTAATGCCCTTGCAATAAATGACTCTTCACAGGATAAACATTTCCTCACGGTGTATTAAAAACCTGGATGTTCTTCTAGCATCTTGCTCCTACAGGCCCAAACAATGTTTTACTTTGTTGTGCTTTATTACCATAGAGAACATCACCATTCAGAACTAAAGTCTGTTTTATTCACATTTCTCTCATTGAGGTTTTGATTGTATTACTTTATAGTACAAAGCTGCTCTTACAGTAAACACAGGGCCTCATGTACTAATGCTTTTGCGCCCACTTCAGGCGTATTTGTTTCGCAATTTGCAGGTAAAAGAATGGCGAATTATGTACAAACATGCCGCACTGAGGTAAAAGCGCAGACTGCCTGTCGCGGGAACTGAAAATGGCAAATTGCGCTTTCCGTGTCATGCATATGCATTCACGGGAGGGTCAAGGGGAAAGTGGGAGTTTCCCATAAAGCGATGGGAGGGGATGCGTAAAGTGCGCCTAATTATGTATTCCGCGGTATGTACAGAAACCGCCTGTGAATGTGCGCCTCTATTTTGCGGTGAAAATTCTGCGCCTCTTAAAAGCAGGTGTAAACCTGGATGCACGCGGGTTCCCTGGCATATGCCTCCTGGTGAAATGACAACAGTAATCCGAGCAAGACGAAGACATAGGCCGAGGAGACGATCTGAAGGATTTTTGCCACAAGGATCACACTTTTTCAGTTGAGTGAACACGAAATCATTACGCGTTACAGATTATGCAACCATGGAATATTACAGTTACTGGAATTTGTAATTTCGGTCCAGATTGCATTTTTTTGTGTCGGTGTGGAATTCCGGCCTTGCATAATATTTAAATTCGCTGCTACCTCATGAACAAGCACATCAATTTTGTTATCCCTAAGTCTTTGTTAATCGTTGTATTGACTTTGGTAGCAGATCCATGATAGAAAGAGAGAAGGAGGCCCATTCAATTGCGCGTTTAAATGCTCGCAATTTACGGTATAGTGGGCGGAGAAAGGCGCTGATTACCCGATGAACTGCAGGTTTTGTAAATACGACATAAACTGAAGTCACACTGTGCGCAATCTGTGGTTGGCCATGGCGCTAATAACGCTACGTTTGCAAATGTACGTACATGAGGCCCATACTCTTCCAACATTGACTACAATACAGCGCTACTCTTAAATTAGCATGAAACTCAGTACAAGGTTCTTATTTTGTGAAAGGCATGCATTTAAAGTCACCAATAGCAGAGGCAAATGTGTTGTGGAAGAGGTGCCCAATTGAAGTGACAGCGACCAGAACATGCATTTCCAGGGTGCTTTTGAAATGCACTCACTGACTGCCAGTGACATATCATTGCTGTCCATTTATTCTGAAGAACGAACCCAACTTACCTATTGTCTGAGAATTTGTCTGCCGGTCAGCAGAGTGCAATAAGGATTCATTTAACCTCTGCTCCTAGTGATCCTCAGTAGCAGACTGGAAAAATGTCAGCCATTAGGTGTGTAGAGAACTGGATGTACCTGCAACTTTGTTATGAATCGCAAACACAGTGTCACAGAAAACCACCACACTAAAACCGTGATAATTATTCAAATAGTGCATTTTCTTCTCACTCCCACAGAAAAACTGTTGATCATGTTCAAGGCAGTAACTTGGCTTGTTCCATACTACGTAGAATTGTCCTGTGCATTGCAATCATGCACACACAAAACCTATGAAATGCAGAAGCATGGAAAGAAGAGGGTTGCAATAACTGATCCAGCAACTGATTTGTAATTCAACCCTCCTCTTTCCATGCTTCTGCATTTCATAGGTTTTGAAATGTATTTTTTGTCTGCTGCTACCTTCCTGCTGTGTACCTGTTTATCCCAGGATGTTCTGGCTTATATATTTTTGAGTGAGCTAAAACAAGTCACAATGTTGTGGTTCAATACAATTACAATAAAGCATTTGCACAATACCCACAGACCTGGCTGACTCACGTTCAGCCCAATAACATATGAAATTACATTTCCACACAACTAACTATTTAAAATATGGACTGTGTCTTTTCAAAGCCACCACACGCTTATAAGTGCTAATATTTTTTCAGTCTCATTTGCACTCAAAATGAATAACCTGAGGTTTGTACATGCAAAGCAAATGACTTTCAATTTGATAGTTCTTATGATAAAACGAAATACAATACTGAGTAAAGTTCATTGATTTGACTGAATCAGTATTTAGTCAAATCCACTACAGGAGGGTATGTGTCTTATTGAAACTGTTCTTTTCACAGAGATTTACAGTAAGCCATTTCCAAATTTGTACAAACAGGTATTCACTATGCCCTTTCTTAAGAACAAGATCGCTCTTAACATGGGTTCAATGTTGTTTTTTAATCTAACAGTTAATTAGATATTTCAATTTGATTTTCACTACCTATGCCTAACTTGGAATTACATCGGCTTTATTACACAGCAGAATTTTATAATAATACAGATCCATATCAATGCTTTGTTGAAAACAAAGCCCTTTGCCTGAAATATGGCAACTATTATATTTGAGCCAATGATCCATCATTTTGTCCCCAAAAAAAGAACTTTACGGTTCAAAAGTTCACATCATAATAGATCCCATTTGAAGTTTCTCCAGACAAATACTGGGAGAACATGGAGGGGACAATTAGCATGAACATGATGACAGAGAACACCACAGAATAAGGAGAACAGGACATTCTCTCATACAATGATTCAATTAATGCGTACCTCATAAAAAGGTTAGCCAATGAGAAAGGGAGATCTCAAAATGAGGCAAGTGGAGACTGAAGAAGACAAAGGTATGTAATCATAATGGAGGAAACTAGATGACATTGTGACATGATGTCAACTGCCAACAAACAACAAGAGTACTATGTACTCTGAAACACTCGGTACTTTTCTCAGTTTTAATAAGAACTAGACTATAGGAAATCATTCTGTACTGTTTATTGTTCTCTAATTTGGATATGTGGATATATACTAGGGTACCGTACTGCAAACAATCAAACATATACACCTGCTCTACACACCAGGAATCCATAAAATAATGATGGAATCCCATTCTCTACAAAAGCAGGGGAGCGGCTGCTACTGTTGGTGGTACTTAAAAAGTAATTACCTTTCCTGCCTGCCCAAATGTCCATCCAGCTGCCAACGCTGTGTAAATCCTGCGGTGCTAATGGAGGTTCTGTTGTTTAATAAAGTTAAACTTAAGAAGGTAATTTTTATGAGTGGGTTTTTTTTTCATTATGACTGAGGAGCATGAGACCATTATTATCCCAGAATTATTTGTTGCCATCATTCCCCTGCATTGCCTTGCAGGGGACAAGGGTAGTAAAGAAGAAGTATGGTCTCTAAAAGGGGAGATATACAGTAGCCTGGGCCTCACATGACAAACGAGGGGCTGGGCCCACACTTATTTATGGCTACTTAAAGCTGTCAGTGAGGGATGATTAAGGGTGAGCGCTTGATTGGAAAGTGTTAGAATGGCACGGTCACTCTGACTCAGAGGCACCAGAGGAAGGCCCAGATGAGAAGAAAGGAGGTGACACCGTACAGGTGATACTGGCTGATTATATTCAAAAGGTTTACTCGTCAAGAAGGTGATTGTCAAAGAGAGACAAGTCTAGATTATAATTATGAACTTTGGCCGTACTGAAAAGATTGTTTTCATCAAGAGACAGGAAACAACTTTAAAGCTGTACCGTGAACTGAAGATATGAGTAATGATTACCTTTAGAGGTTCAGTATGTTCATTCCCCTTAGCATTCTTCGTTTGTGAGTTATTTGTTTTGGTTTTTCCTACCTTAATTATTTGAATGAAAATAATCAATGGGAATATTGACCAGGCTGTGGGATCTGTGGATTTATTAGGGAGTTAAATCACGTTCTGGGTGAAAACAGAGTGATTTGGAGATAATGATGAATGAAAAAAGGAAAGTAGCATGTGGGTAAGGTAGATATAGCTCTCATGGGTCATAGGTGAACAAATTGATTAGGGAAAATCAATTTGCAATCACCTTTAGCTCTCACAACTATTTTGTAAGTAGTATGTCTATCACTTTTGCAGAGCTTCAGTAAAATGTAACTCAAAGATGGTCATCTTCAGTGCAAGCTTAGCATTCTTGTGGCTTATCTGACATTTACTCTTTTAAGTTGGATTTCTGCAGCAATATAGTTCAAACCCTTGTTCAAAGACTGAACCCTTGTTCTATTCCCCTTAGGTTTTCTTTTTTCAACAGCATTATTGTGGCTGCTGGTCTGTCATATTAAGTGGTCGAATGTGGTAAATGCAATGACTCCACCAAATGCTATTGTCTGAGGGGAACTCAGAAGCTGCTATAAGCCATTGAAAGACAGAACAAGATGTTGTTACAGTGAAAAAGCATTGTTCCTACAATGATACACCACTACTGTACAATACAGCAGAGGCAGAGTTGATGACTCATGATAGACAAGTGACTCACTGTTTAAGACAATACAAACTGCTTTGCACAATTTCTATTTAGGCATATACAGTACTGTACGGTTATTGGTCCCATTGATGCAGTACGCCGATTAGTTTCACCGTTATCTCTTTGAGTAGAGTTAAGGCTTTGTGCTTATACTGTACAGTTCATTTCTCAGATTAACCAAAACTGGTTCAAAGGAAAGTTTTCCTCAAACCTAGATTGCCCTTGAACAACACAGAGAGTCATTCTGAGTAGATTATCTGTAACTGTTATCAGCACAATCATGTCCAGGAGGACACTGCTCTTTTCATTACAACAGTTCTGGTAGCACTCATCAACCCTCAACCCCAAATGTACATTTAAAAACCACACTGTACAGTGACTGTGTCAGAATCATTTCCAAATAGTTTGAATCATGGGCAAAGTATTAAAGTTACATGCATAAAAGAAGAAGATACAAACAGAGTAGATTCAAAAATTAAATTAAATCACATAAATATGGCTGGCCGTTATAGTGCAGTCAGGAGAGAGAACAGTGGGCTGGAGAGAAGGAGAAGCAGCAGAGAAGGATGGCAAATGATTCAGCAACCCTGAAAGCCTGGGATAATAGGTTGAGGGGCGGTTTTAAGCTTTTGCCTCTGTTGCGGTTGCTTGGTGACAATCAAAGAATGACAGGCTCACATCTCTCAAAAGATGCTTTTTCATTTACTTTCAGCAAGATAGCCTTCCTGTATGCCATTGTAAAAGTGCTTCAGTTTTCTCCAGTGAAAGAAAACCCCACTGAATGGAAATATTGGATGGAGGACTTTCAATACATCTGGCTTTTTCTTTTTTTTCGATTCTCATTTAGTACATTTCAAAGATTTTGCATCCAACAATATAATAGAAATGGGAACGCTAATTATGGTGGAAAACAAATTTATCAATGTAAACATTTGACTGAAACTTTATTATATTAAACAGTAGACAGTAAATTATGGCCAGTTGAGGTGGCTCGGGCATCTGATAAGGATGCCTCCTGGACGCTTCCCTGGTGAGGTGTTCTGGGCACGTCCCACTGGGAAGAGGCCCCGGGGAAGACCCAGGACACGCTGGAGGGACTATGTCTCTCGGCTGGCCTGGGAACGCCTCGGGGTCCCCCAGGAAGAGCTGGTGGAAGTGGCCGGGGAGAGGAAAGTCTGGGCCTCCCTGCTTAGGTTGCTGCCCCCGCGACCCGACCCCCGGACAAGCAGAAGATGATGGATGGATGGATGGACAGTAAATTATTGCTTACTATACTTTTATTTCATATTAATTTCATCATTATGAAATTGGTTAGTGTTAAGTATGAAGTAATTTTGTAAAGAGCTTTAGCGCTTCAGATTCAGAGACAAAGATGCAGGATTAGGAATTTGATAGATATTCAGATATTTTTTGAGGCCAACATCAAAACATAATACTGCCACCATGTGGAAGCCATGAGGAACAATGGTCAGTCTCTGGTTGTGTTGAAAAAAATAAGTTTAATCATCTTAGGACAAAGACAGATATTGTGAGGCAAGACTTTAGAGAGACTTCATCTTGACTGCAGACTAGACTGTCTCTCCTATTTGAGTGCAGGGTTGGAACATCTGAATGTGTGCTTTGGTTCCTTCATTTTATATGAAGAACCCCTGTTTAACCAAAGCCACAGGATGGAAATACAAGCCCTCAAAATTTAACCACTGGTTCGATTAAACTGTTTTTTTTAGTGGCTTAAGAAACAAACCAATTTTACCCAGGAACATTCATCTCATGGATTATCCAAGAAATAGAAAATGTTAAAGAGAAAGTCCTAATCTTAAAATATTCAATGTGACTGTAGGACTGTTTGACAGTCTACAACTTTAATTGTACTGTAGTACCCCTTACACATTTCAACAATGTGTAACATTACAAACTAATTTTACCTATACATGTTTCTTATTTAATTTAGTTCGACAAATTAGAAAAAAATAGATGTCCTTGTTCTATTCTGTGTCTGAGTGTGATGACACCCACCTGCTGTCCAGCATTTGTCACATTTACAGCTCCCAGCTGTATGTTCATGATGACACCCATGAACAATCTTTGCTATTTATACATAGTGCAGGTCCCATATAACTTTATTATACAAGACAAAAACCTGTTCTCTGTTTAAGCTTGATTCATGAAAGCTTGAGAGCGTTGATCCATAAAGCGTAAAAGAACTGTGCAACTCCAGTCTGTGTTGTCAGACAAAGCTATGGACTGATTTGGATGTTCAGCCATGTGCCATGATTTTGTCAATTTGCCTGTCTTCAACATTACTGAGGCATGGTGTTGATCCCAGGCCGACAATTCATCTCTAGATGCTTTTTCACCTTTTAAAAATACAACCATTCAACTTGTAACTATAAAGGAGAATTGGCATCAGTAGAATGTCGCCTAGGGAAAGGTCAGTGGACCATTGTGGTTGTGGCATTCCAACTAAACTGTGGTGGTGTTTACAGGACACAGCTGTGTAATCTGTACAGTACGTGTGCTCTCCAGGCCGTGATACACAATGTCTCTATTGGGGAATGATGTACAGTACAGTTCAGAAGATAGTTTGAAGAATGATTAGGGAGGGGGAAATGATTAAAACCTGTGACCATGTGAGGGGTGATCGATGAGGATGATGGCATGGAGAAAGAGAAACACTCTTGCGAAAAAGGAGATGAGAAGTTGGGATGGTATCTCTCAATGTCCAAGGCTTATCAGCACATCAAGAACTCCATGATGCTGGTGAAATACCACATGCCAGGTAATAAGGTTTCAGGGGTCTTAGCATAAATCAGCTTTCCATCAAGGGAACTTATCAAGACCAGACCTGTACAGAGCGGCATACTGGACACTCCTTTCTATAGGACTCACAACTTTGTTAAGAAACATTGTAACAATGTCACAGTGAGATTGGTATCCCACAATATCAGTGGTCATCAGTTATTAAAGTGTTTTGTGTATACATTTCTGATGACTGTTCTGATAGTACTGTAAATTGTAATACATCATAGATCAGCTCAGGCAAGGTTATTCCATGATACAACTCAGAGAGAACAACATTTTTCAGATCATGTGATCAACAAACATGAGTCACTAAGACAATGATAGAATCTTTGTGAGCAGATGAGAATAGACATACTGTACAGTACACTCTATGTCAGGATCACAATTACGACCCCCCATTGCCTGCTTTGCCATACTGCATGCTGGTTGGTATTGGTTGCATGTGATTTATCACTGTCTGAGGTACATTGGCCACATGAAAAGGCGCCTGTTGTTTCCAAGAGATCAAGACTCAGAGTCACCATGAACAGAACAGGTGCCGATATACAGGTATGAAGAAAGAAGGCACCAAACAGAATCTTAACCATGAAGAAGTTACACAATATAGATGAAGAATAAACAACCCATTCAAATATATTATATACTTGGTACCTTAACCAGCTCATGAAAAGACTCATGACATTCCCATGTGACCTAAGTACTGTACTGTATTAGCCAATGGTTTCCTGCTGTTTGCTCAAAAATAACTGCTGATTTATACATATGGCCTTGATTTGTGCTCTTAACAGATTCACTCTGCATAGTTGACCCGCATGGTGTGATAAATCACCAGCCACAAGGGACTGCCCCCTGACTTGCCATGCCAAGTTCAGAGGAATGGGCGCACTTGTTTACCCAACCTCTCAATATATCACCCCAGGCATGTCTGTTAAAACATTTATTATCTACACTCGAGAGACTGATTCAGGCCTTTACAAGCATTTCTGGAAGTTTAGAGAGATATGCTCACAGCCAACAGTTCAAGCTAGGATTTTAGTGAAAGAAGACTTTTGAAGACTAAGATTTTACTATGGCAAAATCTTAGGAAGAATTTCTGATAGTGCCTGAATGATTGATACGATTGACAATGATTGCCTGAGCCACTTAATGTTGCCCATTTAGAGCCCTCAATCATGTCACTCTTGCACAATGTCTAGCCCCTTTAAGTGAGAATCAATGTTTGCTCTGTGACTCAATCAACAGATTTCTTTGTTGTAGACCATATTGCCATGATCAGTTAGCCAGATATTCTGAGTAAGCAGGCCCCAGTGACTAAAGTTGAGATTTCCTTCTGCTGGGTCATGTGTCTAAATAGAGGGGCAGACCCGGCTGTCTTGTTAGCACCTAAGCAGTTCTTCCTGATTGGTTTACCGCAGTGGGAATGAAAGCTATGTTGCCTGACATTTTATCAACATGGAAAAGGATAGCCTAAGGGGGTTTAATTCTTAATCCAGTGAGGTTTATATTGGCTCAGACCTAGTCACAATCCTACTCAGTTCCATTAGTGGACTTCTTGCATGAGGAAGGACAACCATGGTTAAAGACTGGCACCACTTCTTAATGCCAGCAGATTTTCGTTCTGCCCTTTGGAATAAACATATCTGGCGTTTTGTAAGCAGCAGCTGGCTTTGGTCTACATTAGGCTATATCTTTTTTATACATTTGTTCAAGATGCAATTAGTAGATTACTTTTCTTACCATAAAAATGTTAGGTAAATTCCAGGGAGAAGTCAACAGAGATGTGGACTGCACAGGGTATGAACCTACATGAATTTAGTCAGCCTTTGAACATGTGCCGGGAGCGGAAATCACCAACTGAAAAAACAATTTTACTGACATCACTGTCTGTCAGTTCCTTACATAACTGATTTGTTGTCATGACTTCATAACATTACATTAAACTTAGGCAGCTATGTATTCCCACTGTTCACTTCCCACTGTTAAATGCTCCAGAGTAGATGAGATTGCCAAGTCATCCTAGTTAGCTAGCTTTAGGTTTTCTCTTTTTACTAATTTAGTAACTCTGGTAGACTGTTATTGGTGGTTGCACTATAAATGGCAGACCCAGTACAACCATGACCTTAACATTCTTTCAACTCATAGAGCTTCTCATAGAGCTCACCACACAAGAGCAACTGCCTTAGAAGACAACAAAGAACATAGATGTACCGCATTTGCAATGCCATATCCTTAATTATGTAATAACTTGTAACATGATAAGAACACAATGATGAAAGGGATGAGTGGCTCTTTATCAGCCTCTGATCTGACATCTACTAAAGACCAAGTGGACATAAAAGCTTCCTTCAAGGTCAACATCAAACCCTTTGTTTGTCATGTCACATGGTAAGTACAAATTGTTGTCTTGCTTATTATTCTAGCATGATCTTACTTACAAAGCTTAAATTGTTTTGAAATCTTTCAAGTTATTAAATAGAAGAAGACAGTAAGTGGAAACCGAATTGTCTTAATGTAAGTCTTAAATATCCAAGAACCTTCTATTGTTTTTGAGTTTGCATATTGAGTTAGGTTTAAGGGATTAAATATTTTTTTATCCATAGATTTTTAGGACATACTGTAAGTTGTGTGTGAAGATATAATACCTGTTGTTACTGTATGCCTGACAATTTTAAATTGAGAACACACCATTCATTTTCTTGTCAGCAAATGTTTTGGGAAAGATAGTTAGACTGTCATCAGTAATTACTACTGTGAGGAAAACTCACCGCCAACTGGCTGTTGGTGCCCCTCTCTTTCTCATGTCACCAACCCCTCCCCACCCCCTCCTCTTCCTCTGCCTGTACAACCCTCCCCTTGTGTGGATCCATCTGCCTAAATACAGGAGAGCCTCACCTCAATGTCACTGTGTCTCGTTACCAGCAGATTGGCAGCAAAATAAAACTAATTTCTCCAAAGGATTTACTATCCAACAAAACCTTGAGGACAGCAAATATCCAGAAAGCAGTCAGAAAAGGTTTGAGGGGTCCTAGCTCTACACAGGCAACAGGTAAGTCTATGGTACCTTGGGTACCGCCATGAAGATAAATAATGATCTTCTAAGTGAAAGAATAGGATGGTATAAGGGCACTCCAACATTGTCTTTTTTCTGTGAGACCACTGCATGTTTATTCATAGTTATATTTTATTGTAGTTGTTGCTAGTTGTTGTTTACGCTTTAACCCACAGTTTTATTAATGACAAAAAATATTGCTGACTAGTCAACTTCTAACAATCCACAGCTTTGGTGCATCTATGGAAACTCATATTTAAATGAATGATTACACTTGCTTACAAGTCAACAATTAAAGTAATACTTTTCACAAGTTTATTTTCTATTGACTAATGATGTGTACACCTGTTTCAACAAGGACATATGATTTCTTAGTTTCAGTTTAAGACTAATCCATGGTGCTGAACCACTTGTAGTCTGGCAATGGCATGCCTTATGAAGTCCTTGCAGTTGGGTAACAGCTAAGTATAGATGGAAAAGCGTGCCAGTGTCTTGATGTCCTGCTCTTATCATGACTATCATGAGGTAGAGAGGAGCATGACGAGAAGAGAATGCTTGGCCTCTCAATGGCTATGCCAGTCATACACAGTTCTTTGCTCTCTGGTTCAAAATGTCAAGGCGGCCCAATTTATACCGGACCCTGCTTTACAGGGAGACCGGGGAAAGGTGTCAAATGGTTTAGTACATTTTATTCTAAAACTATAAGGTTCAAATTAAGAATACATTTATAATTAATTGTCTACGTAATTAGAAAGGCTGCGCCCAGATTTGTACTCGGGGAAGGACATTTCTTTAAGTCTGTTTGTGTACAGTTGTCAAACTGATTTCAATGTAAGATAATATACATTACATTGGTAATACAATACAGTATTGTAGTAGTAGCCTAGTACTATGTACTTTGTAAATTCCCAAAGGGAAATGGTGATGTTGCAGCAGGCAAGAGGAAAAAATAAGACTAGGAAAACATACCCAATATATACAGGGCTGTACAGAGGGTAAATCACAGGGTAAAACATATTTGTACAAAACAGTTTAACTCAGGTGCCACACAGGAAGACAGACGGGGAGACAGACAGGGAGACACACAGGGAGACAGACAGGGAGACAGACAGGGAGACACATGGGGAGACACACAGGGAGACACACGGGGAGACAGACAGGGAGACACACGGGGAGACAGACAGGGAGACACAAGGGGAGACAGACAGGGAGACACACGGGGAGACAGACAGGTGACGCAGGGAATACTGCTAACAGCGAATAGAAGTGAATAGCATGTGATGTGAATAGCATGAACCAGTAAATAGCATGAACCAGTGAAAAGCATGCACCAGCAAACAGATGAGATGAGTGTTGGTATATAAATAAACACAGAAGCCCTAATAAAGGGAGCAGTGTACCAAGCACTGTGAAATGTACCTAACATTAAACAAATAAACAGTGCAAACAGAGCAGTGTAAACAATACAGTAGAATCACAGATAATAGAGAATAAGATTTGAATGAATCTAGATTTTTTGGACAAAGGTGCCAATGGACCGAAAATGACGTTAGACTATGTTATTTATATCAGGTTAATGTTTGAAGTTCAGCTCACGAGGTATTTGCAAGTCTGAGGTATGGTGTCCACAGTTTTATGACCCATGTGAAATGTCACACAGGGTTAGCTCTGGCTGTGAAAGGAATTGCAATAAATCCTTTAGATCCAGGGTATTTAAATGTTTATTGGCAGTTTGACAACATCGCAGAAAATTGAAACACATTGCATGATATTCTATTTTGATTACTCTTATAACATTGACAATTGGGAGGCTCATGGTCACATGAACACAAACATGTTCACCCCCCCAAGTACAGAAAGAGGAGAGATACAGAGAAAGAGATGACACAACATGAAGAGGTCATTTGATCATATGCAAAACACATGCATATATATGGTCAATATTTCAAACATACAAGCATGTCACTACAAAGAAAGAAACAGATGGATGTTTTTGCTCAACTTGAGTGAACGATGCATTTGATTTAACATTGAGTTACTGTTGCTCTTTAATTTTGAAAATAACGTTTTGGACATACTGTTATGTAATTATTAGAAGTTGTTGTGTTTTTTGAGCGTTTAGTGAAATTACACAGAATGCTGTAAACCATGATAAGAGGTCTACTCAAAACTTTGGTGGAAACTAAATACAACTTATTTAAGTTATCTCATATCTGAAATAAATTACAAAAAAAACTACAAATTTGATATATTCATTTATTGAATAAATGACTTTTCACTTGGTTCATATTACTTAAATAAATTGAAGTAATCAGTTCCCTTAACAGTTATGAGTATTCTGAATTTATGGGGTTTACAGTGGAGGGATCCTGTAATACATAAACATTTATATTCCAGCCGAGGGTAAACTTGAAAGTCAAATTTGGTTCTTGTTTGTCTCAGCATGATGTGATGCCTTGCAAATTAGCAAAATTATATTATTGGTAAATTATGTACATTAATAGCTTGTTATACAATGGGTATATTTCCCTTGCAGCAGACCCTCTGGACCTCTGGATTTTAGATACAGTCCAAGATGTGGAAGAAGTCGAAGATCACAGACCAGACGGCAAACGGCCAAGGTAGAGATGAGAGGCAACATCCGTCAATTCTGACCCCTGGCATTCTTTATTCCCCCAACAGGTTTAGCATACTGTAAAAGTCAGAAGACTGGACACATTGTGGATGGAACACTTGCATCTATCTACATTCAGCTGATTGCATATTCATGTAAATGAAAATTATGTAATAAGAGCCCACAAGAATTGGCTTGCATATACTGAAGCAGATAATACTACAATCTTCTTGAGGAAAGATCTGAAGAAAAATATGCTCATGACATAATAAATAACTGTACAGTACCATTAAGGATTCCACTCTTAAACTATGGAACAATTCTCATAAAAAACAGTTGTCAATTCAATTGAACTATGATCATCCAGCTTGTTTGTCATCATCATCAAGTCATCATCAATTTTAGAATCAAAGAAGCCCATGACAGAAAGCAAAGAAGAACACAGGATGAAGAGCAGGACACTGTGGAAAAAGTGGAAGAGAATTTTGAAATGCAATTCTAAATTTGTAAAATATGATATATATATATATATATATATATATAATATACTGTTTTACAAATCTAATTCAATATCAGAACATGAATAACAACCTTGAGTAATTACAGTACATGAGCACAAGAAGCTACAAGTCTATCAAGGTCCACTGTGCACATTCTGTGTAACACATTCTGTGTAACAAATGTCTGTACATGTAAACAAAGATCTTCTAAAAACAGTTTAGTACGACATAAATGTGTGTACTGTCTTTTAATACTATATAATAATCCACATGTCTCTTACCATCCTGCCAAAGCAGTAGGCCTCCGCCATGCCTTTGCCAGGAAGGTGTTGTCCTCGTCATATCCACTTTCCTTTCCCTGTCATTTACCCGTCCATCCTGGGATTAACGTTGTTGCATCTCCTTCCATGTGACCCCCCTGTTTATGCACAACCAGGTCCTGAGCAGGACATGACCCACAAGAAAAGAGGTAGGCAGGGAATCAGAAATCAAGCCTTGCTTTTCATAAACATATGTTTTTTCCCTTTTTAATGAAAGAAAGTGTAATTTAATTTGTTTTTCCTCAACTATAAAATTTTGTAGAGGTCAAATTAATTATATACACTTTAGTAGGAAAAATACAATTCACCTTTATATTCATACAAATTACAGTGCTGCACTTTTTGGCCAAAGTTCAACATTTTAATCTCAAACTTCATTCTCTATGAAAAAAAGGCCTGTACTGTTCACCTGGAAGAATAATGAAGAGATTACTACAACTACTGCACATCCGATAAAAAAAACTTCTTCACATTTTTGAGACAGGCTGGAGTCAACAAAATGACCCCCTGAAAATATATCTTCAATGTATAGGACAGGCTAAAATCTCTCAATCTAATGTTAAATGAAACTGAGATGAAGAACAATCTTACATTATGTGAGCTACTACAGTGAAATCATCATCTCTGTTAAAGAACATGACTGACATCTGCTGGTAAAGATGAAGAATGTATCCATGCATGTCACAAACCATACTGTCCATGTCCATAAAGAGAGCATATATACAGTATGATATGTTTTCTTGATTTGGTTTTTGATATTTTGTCTACCGTCTGTCTGTTGTACAGCTGGCATCAAAAGGAAATCCAAAGTTCCAGGAGTGATGATCACACAGTATGTAGAGGAACTACCAGAAGGGAAGAGCACCCCAGACTTCCTACGCAAACCCATAGCTTTAACCATCCAAGAGGGTAGGTATTCCTGTCAGGGTTGAGCCCCTAGCTTGCATTTCTTTATCAAAAGGACTGAGTTTCCTACTACAGAACATTACATAAATATCTGGTAATGTTTGTTCATCGCATCTAGGGAAGTTAGCTGTTTTTAAAGCAAGGGTGAGTGGGGATCCCAAACCAGAGGTGACATGGAGACGAGCTCAGGGAGATATGTCAAACATGGAGAAATTTCAAAATAAATTTGATGAAGCTACTGGTGAATACCATTTAGAGGTAAGCATCCCAGTGTGTGTGTGAGTGAATATTTGCATGTGTGCCAACCTTTCCTGTTGTCCTTATATGTATATTTCCTGTTGCACTTCATTTATAATGCAAGATGCCGAAAGTAACCAGTGAGGAAGCAGACACCTACAAATGCTATGCATCCAATGAATATGGGAAGGCTGTCTGCACTGTAATATTGAATGTCATAGAGGGTAAGATCAAGAAGGATGTTTGAATGTGGACTGGATGCCTGTTTCTTAACATTAGTACACATCACTTACTCGAATGGAGATTTTGTGCTAATCTTCATCGTCATCATCGTTTTTTTGTTAGTCGGATTCAAGAAAAAGAAGGCTATGGAAGAGATGGATGCCTGTGAGTATTTAGGTTCTCTAATGACATGAGTTTCCCACCGTAGGATCTAAAAATACAGTTTGGATGTGAAAACACTCACAATCATCATCTGCATGTACAGTAATTATATAGTAATGAACAGTATATTACAGTCTTTCATTTATCCATTGACACACAGAATATGTTATATCTTTAGCATCAACAAACCCAACAGAGTTTAGAAAATTGCTGAGAAAAAGGTAAGATAAACTACAATATTTTTTACATTTATGACAAAATGATGTAAAGAATGGTACAGTTGGTGGTGCCTGTTTAGCATTCGTCATAACTTTAGTTTTTTCTGCATTTCTCATCTCTCTCATAATGTTCAAACAGGGCTAAGGGAGAGAAGAAAGAAGAAAAGCACGATGGAGAAATCGATGAGAGATTCTGGGAGGTCATCATGAGCGCAGATAGGAAGGATTATGAGCGCATTTGCGCCGAGTATGGCGTCAAAGACTTCCGTGTAATGCTCAAGAAACTCAACGAGAAGAAAGAAGAAAGAGAGGTGGAGCAGGCCAAGGTTTGAGAAGAGGGCCCTGTCAGTATATAGTTTGTCTAGTCCCCATCATGTCATCATCTTATTTCTAACTTTCATTTCTTTCCATTCCTCTCATGCTCTTATCCATTCCCACCAATCCATCCCTTTGTTTCTGTCTCTGGGCATTGTTCTCCACTCAGTATGTTGAGTACCTCAGTAACTTGAAACATATTGACCTGAAAGGAGATGGCTCTGCCAGCTTTGAGTTTGAGATGGAGCTCAAAGATCCAACCAGTAGAGTTTTCCTCTACAAGGTGAGACGGCTTGAGGTTGACCTTAGATTTCCACATCATGCAAGTCTTACTTTCCAACAATGAAAACATTGTGAGACGTAATTCAGTATTTTACGGCAAGGAATTCTTAACATAGAATTCAGTTTACAATGTGAAACTATATTTCCATAATCATTCATTACCACACAAATCACATTGAGTTTGATCAGGAGTTTGAGACATAAAAATAAGGACAATGTGGTATTGAATCTTGCCGTTCTATTTGTTTTTATACACAAATGTGTACACCTCTAGGACGGTGTGATGTTACCTTTCAGCGATGAAATGGCAATGAAACACAACCTGAAGACTGTAGGAAAAAAGTTAATCTTCACTGTCAAAGACCTCTTGCCAGAAGATGCTGGACTGTATCAAGTGGATGTTGAGGAGGTCAATGTTTTCTCCACTGACTTCAAGAGTAAGATCACAAAAGAGCAGCTGATATGCTGGGTGATGTGTCAGATTGCCAATGCTACTCACAGTATGCTCAAAATTGTATGTCCTCTTGTGTCCTGATTACTTTGTCCTGTGGGCTTTTCTCTGCTTTTCTTTTCCAGTTCCCTGCGTTGACTTCATCGTCAAGATCCAAGAGGTGAAAGCCAAAGAGAGAGAGGATGCCCTCTTTGAGTGTGTCTTGTCCCATCCAATAGCCAGGATCAAGTGGACAGGCAAGAACAGCCCCCTGGAGCATGGTGACAAGTACAGCATCAGTGCATCAGAGGACAAACTGATTCACAGACTGCTGATCAAGGACTGCATGCAGTTGGATAAAGGCATTTACTCTGCTTCAGCTGGCATAAAGTCCTGCAGTGCTTGGCTGATGGTGGAAGGTAATGAACAGAATCCTTATTCGTACCAGTACACATTTTGCACCTTCAGTACCCATACTAACTAAGCTTACTGTTTTATGTGCTCCCACTGTAATTTCCCCAGCTGACACTGAACCTGCACCCACTGGTAAAAAGAAGGCCCGCAAAACAACCCAAGCAGGAGGGGCAGGGGTTGATTTGGAGAAGCTAGCTGAGGAGCAGCAGGGTAAACTGCAGAAGGAGAAGGAGGAGAGAATTGAAGCCATCATCAAGGCCAAAGAAGAACAGCAGGCAACAATTGCTGAAAATGTGGTTGAAGAGAAGGCTGCCGATGATAGTGCATTAGTTGAAGACCCCCCAGTGGGAAGGGACACATCTAAAGATAAACAAACAGAGATACCCCCCAAAAAACAAGAACCTCCTGTGGTGAAAAGTTCAATTAGTGATGGGGGCCAATTGAAACCTGTAAAGGAGGAGCCAAAAGTAGATGCAAGTCCTAAACCTGTTAAAACAAGTCCAGTTGTTCCTAACAAAGTCATAGGTAAGATGTTATCTTGTAATTTTGTTATTTCAGTTAACATATCATACAAATATACATATTTTGTGGTCAATGTCAGGAATATCGCATGGTTGATCACAATGTACAATGTACATATTGCTATTGTATTGACACTGTATTATATGATCACTGATAGCACCACCAAAAAGTGATGTACCTGAACCAGACACACAAGCAAGCGAGGGTGACAACTCTGGACGTAAGAGAAATACTGGTCCACCAGTTTCAGACAAGGTCATTGGTAAGATATACTGTACACTAAATTGGTCCCTTTGGCTACTGCATGGACGCACAGGTCTAAACTATAAGAAGGCAGTATAAGGAAGTTATTATAGGACTGAATATTATATTAACTGTATAAATTATAAACAAATGAATGTTGAATACTTTGAATTATTAACTAATTCTAGAATACTCATTAATCAATTTCCATCTCAATCATTTCACATACTCACTACATACTCACTACAGTACAGAACAATCAGCATTTCCATTAGATTCAATAATACTGTATGATCACGGCTTGCAGAGCACAAACAGAACAGACAAGTGTGTTACAGAGTATTACTTTATACCAACATACATAGTAATACTGTACTGTAAAAGTATATGGTTTGGTTTTGGGTGCCTTTTTTTTCTTGTTTTTTTTTTACTTTTTGACTTTTTTGACTAGTTAAATAGTAAAAACATATGCAAACAAAAAAATAATAT
Organism: Osmerus eperlanus; assembly: GCF_963692335.1. Taxonomy (NCBI): domain Eukaryota; kingdom Metazoa; phylum Chordata; class Actinopteri; order Osmeriformes; family Osmeridae; genus Osmerus; species Osmerus eperlanus. Next base: position 14,266,766 of record NC_085021.1, read on the forward strand.
ATATTTTTTCTTGTTGTAAAGTACTTTTACATATATAAAATCTAAGCAATACTCGCTGAGAGGATGTAACACAATTTATATTTTTACATTGCTTATATCAATGTTAGAGAAATCTAACAGGAGGCACAATAGAGTTGTTGCACAGGTTAAAGCCAGGCACACTGTACTTTACACATGTTCAGCCTGGTTACATGGCCTACTCAACAGTTAGTCTACATGGTCATTCATATGTACTGGCGCTAAGATAAAAAAAAGAAATGGTAAACAAGTTTTATGTATTTACCTAGAATCTTTATCTATTTAGCAGCCTGTCAGAAGTTACTCCTCATATTTTGAGTTGTTTAGAAATGTGCAGCTAACTGAAAATTTAGTAAACATAACAATTAATTTACCAACAACATGTGTGTTAAAATAACTAGTCGCATGCAGGTGAATTTGAATGTTTCTCTTTTGAGAATTTTGTCAGCTTCCTTTGTGTCAAAGTTTGGTAGGTGGGTCATAATGACCCATATGTGATAAATGTTGTATTCATTTGTTTTTGTGGTGTTCTACACTGCAAGACTCACCGTGTCTCTTTTTTGTTCATCTTTATATATTGTATGTTCCAGTGTAAACATGTATGTCCTTCGTAACTTGTCTTTGTTTCTGTTTTCTTGGTGTTACTATGACCACAAAGCCTGACGTTTATTTTTCAAATTGAGCAAAAATGAAAAAACACCAAGTTTATTCTTATTCCACGGCCAAATCACAGATCCAAAAGAGGGTCAAAGTGGGCCAGAAGAGCCTGAGGAGTCACCTGAGTCTAACAAGAGCTCAGGACGTACAAGGCAGGGCCCACTACTGAAAGATACAGTGATTGGTAAGACAGCACACGTTCCGCATTGCATGGAAGAGAAGTTCGGATGCTTGGAAAATGACTGTCATTGGACGCTGACAGTTGAAACATTCCTCTAGAGGGAATGTTTGAGATTTTTTGAATAATCTACAAATGTGCGAAAACTTGTGTTTTATAAGCAGTTAATTAGTAATAACTAAGTGAATACATAAGAACAATTATTTGCATGTCTATGTTTCCCTATAATGTCACAGTAATTGGGCTTTGCAAAAGTTTTGTGAAACGTATTGTATCTTGTACGTTTATATTACGTTTCATTACACTTGAGAGCTTGCAAGGCCAAGAGACTTAAACAAGGCTGGTTTTGTACAGCCCAATACAGTGTACTATAATCTGCAACACCTAAAGCAAGGCAGAATAACAAAAACTTTGGTTTTTACTTTACAAGTATACTTTGTTACTATGTATTTACCTAGTGTTACTGTATAATTAACGGGCAGTAGACATTTTTTTAACCCTATGAGTTTTGTGCAATTACTGTTCCTAATTTGTATGAGCCTAACTCAGTTACCAAACTTCAAAAATTATTGTAAAAAAAACAACAACTCTAATAAACTCAGACTATAAACTATGATTAGAAAACCACCATGAACACGAGACTACTTGCTGAGGTGCATGTTATGAGGCTATTTGATCAATCTTTCTTTACTTTGTGTCTTTGACCTTGTCCCTGTTATGTGTTGTATGTGTTTGTGTTCTTCATGTTGGGTTGATGTTGTATTGTACAGTGTCTTTGTTACATCAATGTGCTATATTGTATATTACAGCCTATGCCGTCTTTGTTACAGTTTATGTCCTTTGGGACTTGTCTTTGTTTTGGTTTCCTTGGTGTTACCATCACGGTCATGAAGCCTGATTTTTCATTTTAAATCTAACCAAATGAAAGATTCCACCAAGCCTATTCTTATTCCACGGCCAAATCACAGATCCAAAAGAGGGTCAAAGTGGGCCAGAAGAGCCTGAGGAGTCACCTGAGTCTAACAAGAGCTCAGGACGTACAAGGCAGGGCCCACTACTGAAAGATAAAGTGATTGGTAAGCACACACATTCTGCTATGACTGCATGGAGCAGATGAAGTTCTGAAGTTTGGAAATAACTGTCATTTCACACAGATAGTTCATTTGAAACAGACAACATTCCTGCAAGGAAAATTTTGAAGTTAATCCCATCAAGGACATCCATTAAGAATTTATGTCGGTAATGCTTTTCTTTTAATTACAATTAATTACTGTATTAATTCACTGTATTCATCTGTAGTAACAATGTATTGGTTTCTACAATATATTGTCACTGTTATTAACTATTGTTAGACACAATTCTTGAGGACACAACTGAGAGTTGTTGGAACAGTAAACACAAATGAGCAATGAAAGATCACACAAATGGTAGGTGTTTAAAGGGATGTCTAAAGGATGTCCATATGGGGCCCATTCCATTTGCCCAAAAATAGACAAATTAAAAGACATTCTATCAGCAATTAAAGACAGAGAAACATTTGACAGAAAGTGGAAAAAACTAAATCACTTTCAGTGAGAGATAAGACAAGAGGTGTAGCCCTCATAGTGTAACATATCTTCTGTCTCCGAATGCACTATCCTGGCAGGGCTTGAATACCAGCAGGTCATGCACAAGTGAACCACATCCTGACTAACAATCCAACCAGAGAGCAACACGCCTGGACAAAATCTAACCATAAATCCAATCTCAGCCGAAAAAGGCATAACAACAACGAAATATTGAACCCCCCGACCCGCCTCATCTATGTAGAGTACACTTTATTTACCTAGTATTACTATGTAATTAACAGACTAAAAAGAATTACCCTCATGTTCGATGCTGTGTAGAAAGGAAGTTGTGCCTAAACCAACATGAAGTACAACAATAACAAATCTGAAATGAGAAAACTGCCATGGATAATGTCTTATGCATGCAAATGTATCTTTGTATGTTATGGGCACTATTTGACTAGCAAGCATCTGCAGATGTTACGCTAAGGTTTTGGTATAGGAAAACAGAAATACCTTTATTCATTTTATTAAAAAGGTATTTCTTTTTAATTCTATGTTTATTGCCTTTTCTATTAGATTTCCCTACACCACAACCAAGAAAGAAGCAATGGTGTTCTTGTTATTCCTTTCTTTCTATTAACTGAGTCTTTGTTCGGTTCATCTCTATACACTGAACAGTACAGTGTTATTTTGTCACAGTGTGAGTTTTTTTTGTCACAACATATGTACTGGTTTGTCTTTGTTGTGTCTTGTTAATGTCATTTAGTCTGATATTTTACATCAAATCTAACTGCATCCACAAAAATACATGTTATCCCAAGGCCAAATCACAGATCCAAAAGAGGGTCAAAGTGGGCCAGAAGAGCCTGAGGAGTCACCTGAGTCTAACAAGCGCTCAGGACGTACAAGACAGGGCCCACTACTGAAAGATACAGTGATTGGTAAGACAGCACACGTTCTTTACTGACTGCATGGAAGAGAAGTTGTCATTTGACAATGTCAGTTGAAACACTCCTACATGGGGAATGTTGAGTTGAACCTCAATAAAGGACACCTTTATTACAAAATGAAGTACATAGTCTCACTAACCTAAGTAAACTCACCAGTATTTGTCTTGCAATATGTTTGTCCATGGGGTGATACAGAAGGAATGTGCAAACAGCAGGGCCATTCACATCCTCTACCTTTACTTAGCTGCATTTAAAAGTACAATAAGTGAGATTCTTTTAGTTTTGTCCCCTATAAACATGTTGTGTAAGCTAATCTGAAGCACTCTGAACATTATTTAGCAACACAGACAGCTCCGTACCAGTGGAGCAGCCAGATACTCTACAGCCAATTGTTTTCCAGAAATCCTGTTCCACCAGTCGCCTTTGGAAAGTGTCTTATTTTGTGAAACCCCTGTCAATCAACTCGAGCTTGAGGAAAGCGGAGAAGTTCAGACAAGAATTGGGGGCACTGTTTCTCACATTTAGATATATTTTTTATTGTTACTTATTGCAGCTTTAAGTACAAAGAATTATGAAAAATTATGACAATAAATTATGAAACTTTTCATAATTATGAAGAAACGAAATTGTACATATGATATAATCTAATATCCATGTCCAAGAAAAGAAGAGCAAAAAGTTAACAGAAGAAGAGATGCAAAAACCTGAAGACTTGTGTGAAGAGCATGAAGACAAGAAACAGAAACTAAACAGAAAACTAGGCATCCGAACAAGACAAACAATATTCTTGTGGATTCATTTCTTTTTTTCTTTCTTTTTCTTCACTAAAAAGTATCGAAAAATTGATTACTTGATCATTTTAACTATCAGACCAAAGAGAAAAAATCTCCCACGTTTCTGGTAAGTATGCACTAGACCACTTGTGGATCCGTTAAGAGTCTCTGAGTTGTTGTTGTTGTGTATGTCAGATCCAGGAGTTCAGTTTGTCAGTGGGCTTTCCGACGTTACTGCCTTGATGGGCCAGCCTGCTGAGCTCCTCTGCAAGGTGAACAGTGAACAATGTGAGGGTGCCTGGTTCCGAGATGGCAAAAAGGTTAGTCCTCAGGGAATACAGTATGTATGTACAGTACATGTGCATGCGCATAATTATTTTTTACATGTCTTATGGTCCCATTACATTAATATGTATTGTACTCCCATGCCTCTCATTTCAGATATCTACAGAGGATGGCCTTACAATATCTAAGGATGGATCAACCCACAAGCTGCTCATCAACAGCTGCCAGGAGGAACACTCAGGGAAATACCGTTTTGAGGCAGATGGACGTAAAACTGAAGCAATGCTCAATGTTAAAGGTTTGAAAACTGTTTTGTAGACATTGTATTATTACTTCCCACTGCCACAAAATGAAATCTTACCAGTAAAATCCCATTAAAAAAATGTAACACAATGTAACTGTGTACTATTGAAGATCCCCCTAGGTTTGACCAAAATGACCTGGATGCATTCTCCAAGCCTGTGACAGTCAAAGTTGGTCAAAATGCAATTTTCAAGCTGCCTTTTGTTGGCTGTGAGCCCATGAAGATCCAGTGGTACAGAGATGGAGAGGAGCTTCTGGACGAGAGCAATGTTAAGATAGAGAAGTCAACAAGCCACAGCCGTCTGCTCCTTAGCAAATGTCAACGCAAAGAAACAGGAGAGATCAAGATAAGACTCAAGAATGAGCATGGAATCCTTGAAGCTGTGTCTAAACTCATTGTGCTTGGTGAGTTCAAAGGCAGACAAGGTTAAAAGGCTAAACAAAAAAGTTCAACTATTATCAGTCATTGTACAGATCACATACTTCATTGTCTAGGTTAGACAAACTGTTACTCTTTCATAGTCATACAATTACGTAATCTAGCTTCTATTGTTGCTCAGTTTTCTAATCAGGCAAAGAGCCATGGATGTTGCATTTTGTGTGGTAATCATTCTCTCTGATTGTCAGACAAGCCTACCCCGCCCCAGGGCCCTGTGGAGGTGCTGGAGAGCTCTGCTGTCTGCATAGACATCAAATGGAGGTCACCAAAGGATAATGGTGGGCGCCCAGTGAAGAACTACCTGCTAGAACGCCAACAGGTGGGGCGTAACACCTGGAAAAAGATTGGGGAGATCCCTGGTGTACCCACCTACAAGGATACAGATGTGGATCATGGAAGGAAGTACTGTTATCGTATACGAGCTGTTACCGAGGAAGGCATCAGTGAGATGATAGAAACGGATGACATCCAAGCTGGAACTTTGGGTGAGGTTTGTTTCGCGATGTGGCACACAATACAACACAGGGATATTGAAATACCAGTCACCACACTATGCCCTAAAAATGTGTGTATGTCATGTCTCCAATATTTCAGCCTTCCCTGGAGTCCCTGCTCCACCAAAAGTGGTCAGTGCTTCAAACACCTGTATAAACCTAACATGGACTGCACCCTCCAACACTGGTGGCTCACGCATCGTAGGCTATACCCTTGAGAAGCGCAAGAAGGGGAGTAATCTTTGGAGTTACGTCAACCCAACTGAGGAGCCAATACAAGGTTTCTAGATATTTCTTTCATCTTAAAATGTAGAAAATATGGCGACATTTAGCATTTCAAAATGCCTAAATTTACTCTTATCTCAACTTCAGAAAAGAAGTATGTCGTAAAAGACATTGCAGTAGGGATGGAGTATGAGTTCAGAGTGACTGCAATCAATGTTTCTGGACCTGGCGAACCTAGCAACCCTTCAGAGTTTGTGTTTGCAAGAGATCCTAAGAGTGCGTATAGTGTGTACAACATATGAGATTACAAATTGACAAATGTAACAAAATAATTCAACATGTTTGCTAATACAGAGCTTGTAATAACTCAAATGTAATGTTTTAGAGCCCCCAGGAAAAGTTGAAGATCTAAAGGTGACAGACACGAGCTACACCACCCTGTCTCTATCATGGACTAAACCAAGAGAGGAGAAGGGGGTCCAAGATGATCCCAAAGGCTATTATGTAGAAGTCCGTCAGGCTGAGAGCCTTGAATGGGCCCGTTGTAATGTCACCCCCATCCTCCTGACCTCCTTCACTGTCAAAGGCTTGAAAGCATTGTCTATGTACTGGGTCAGGGTTATTGCCACCAATGAGGGAGGCGATGGTGTGCCCCAAGACATGGACAACTACATTCTGGCTATGCCCCCACCTGGTAGTGGATGTTCCCAATGATAATTCAAAGTAAAATCAATCCGTATAGTAAGCTATTTTGCATTATACACCATTAATTCCAAATATTATCTACCATTTCCTTTCAGTGAGACCACGCTTCACAAACAACAAGGTGAAGAGTTTTATGGTCGTGAGAGCAGGAAACACAGTCAGGATCACAATAAACTTTGAGGTAAGTAAAGTAAAGTAAAGTTGGTCAAACGTTAAGAGCTGAAATGTGTTGTGTCACAGAATCTTGTTAACTTTCTGAGCACCTTACTAGGCCTCTCCGTGGCCAGAAGTGGACTGGCTGAAGGACAATGTTCCTGTGACCAAGCGGGTAACCATCAGCAACTCTGATGGGTCATCACAGATGCTTATTCCTTCTTCTGAGCGCTCAGATTCTGGGGTCTACACTATTATGGTCAAAAACCTGGTGGGCCAGGAGACCTTCAGTGTGGAAGTCAGGGTTACAGGTACACAAACTAATGGAGGGACATCAATCTTTAGATATAGTAGCTTTACTTCTTGGTGTTGCATAGATCTAGGCATCTTCAGGTAAAGGATGTCTTCCTATAGAGTCATAGTCTATTGACAATGTCTCTGACCCTGGCCACAGATGATCCAAAGCCTCCTGGACCAGTGGAGCTGGAGGAGAACGTCCCTGGCACAGTGACAGTGATCTGGGAGTCGTCCCCTGATGAGAAGCGGGACGACCACCTCCACTACACGGTCTCTAAACTTGAATCAACCAAAAACACCTGGAGCTCGGTGGCCGATAGGGTTTTCAACAACAAGTACACCGTTTGCAACATCATGCCCGGAAGGGAGTACCACTTCCGTGTCTATGCCAAAAATGACATGGGCATGTCAGCACCGTCTGAGTCACCTACCTGGGGCATAGAAAGAAGGAAAGGTACCGTGAACCAGAAAAGAGATTCAGTTGCTTTGACTGTCCACAACCCAAAATAAGTTTATTATTGTTCACTTTATACGAATATTATACTGTATACGGTAGGTTGAATAACCCCACGCATATAATCCTGACAGCTCTTTTCTATTCCTTTTCAGAAAAGTTTGTGGTGAACATGCCAATCTACAAGACCTGTGATTTGAGGAGCCCTCCAGCCTTCCTCGTTCCGCTAAAGCAGCACAATGCTCCAAAAGGCTATGAGTGTTATATCAGCTGTGCCGTGAAGGGTGATCCCAAGCCTCGCATCACCTGGTACCGCAATAACGTCAGCCTCAACACAAACACCAACTACTACATCTCCAACATATGTGGTGTATGCTCCTTGTTGATCCTCCATGTGGGGCCCAAGGATGTGGGCGAGTACACCATCATAGCAGAGAATGCCATGGGCAGGGCTGAGTGTTCCACCAAGTTCTCTGTCAGAGGTTAGAGGCTAACTAATGTTATAGCATTAACCACGACTGATGAAATGAATTGTGAAAATATTCAAATTGTCTTTTTTCTTTGTATTCACAGAATGAAGAAAATGCCATTCTCATAGTTTTATATATTCCATGTTTTGATGTTTCATCATGTTGGGTGTGATATTGAAATGAATGTCTTGGTTGAAAAAATTATCTTAATGCATGGCTATGCTGTGCAACATTGGAAACTGAAAGCGTGTCTTTAATACCCTATCTGACAATTACACAAACGAAATCCACATCCATGGAGGCATAATACCATTATAACGTATTGATTACATTTTAAAAACACGAGTTTCAACATTTATAAATTTGATTCAACATTCCTCTGGAAGCCCATTCGTGACTGAATAATAATAAGCATTGATGAAAACTGCTTCTCGTGAAGGTGAGAAACCCAATGCAGGTTAGGGTGAAAAGTAACCTGACAACAATGTAACAAGTAACAATGTAACAATGTTCAAGTAAACAAGTACACAAGTAGCAATATTCATAGCTAAACTTTTGAGCTATGAACATTGCTCTATGCCTAAAAAACAAAGAATAAACCATTGTCAAAAATATGATTTTGGATGTGAAATGTGTTCGTTATTATTTTCATATTTAGATTTATTTATCGTTTACGCATAAAACACCCATACATTTGCACGTGTGGGCTTTCCAAACTGCACACATGGTACAAAGAAACCAGCCACTCACGGTCCTGGAACGCCCCCTTACCCTGTGCTTCTCTTCCTGGAAAAGGGTACCACATCCACGCCTTTATCCTTTCTCCTCTGCACAGTCTGCAGCCCAACCCCCTTCCACACGAACTTGCTTTTTAGGCTACTTTTACAGCCGATTGAATGAGGACCCCTTAGCGCGGCGTATCAATTATTAGTGAGAAATTGAATAGGACTTCGTCATAGTAATTCACTGTATGCGTTCTTGCAAATATTTTTAACAATCGGTTTGCTAAATACCCCTCTGGCCTGTTGGAACATTGTGTGAAAATGACAGCAAAGCATCGGGGAAAAGGAAAAAACAACCATAAAAATGAAGAGAACTCTTTCAGACACGAAGTCCTGGAGTCGGAGTCGCGTGGTGGAGGCCATCACTACACACTTTTGTTCATTTTATTTCTAATGATTGTAATCGGGGGTGCTACCGCAACATGGTTCTGTGTCCAGCAGCACCAAACTATAACCTACTTAGCAGATAACCTCATGGGCATGCAGATGAAGATTGTGAAGTTACAGTCCTTCCAGGAAGAAATCCGACAGTCAAGTAACAAGGTATGCATTTAGTCAGTTTAACTTGATAATGTCCAATTCCTGAACAGAAACGATGCATGTTATAGTGCTATTATGAAGCAGTATGTTTCCATGCGTCAGCAAATATCTCCAAATTCCGTTGACTTATTTCTCTTCATCACGAGCAAAGAACCTTTTGCTTAAGCACACCCTGCCTTGTTTCGTATAATCAGCCATGGTCCTCTAATAATTGTATAGTATAGTGCAAATTATTACCCTGTATTTAAGCCTTTGGATTATAGAAATGTTACACAGTTGTGGTCCTATGTTGGACTGTTTTATTCAAGCTAAGACGGTCAGTTAAAGTGAATTTAAAATGATGCTATTTTAAACCACTTGACAAGGTGAAGCAGCTGTTGGCATTTGTAATGAGGATTGTGCAGTACTTGTCCTTTAACACTGCGTCAAGAATTGTAGAACTGGATCCACTAAATGAAGAGTAGCCACATGAACACATGTATGAGAGAGATCTTTAAATATTTTTTAAGTAAGGTTGTATTTCAGTTTATACTCTGGCAGTTTAGTGGCACGCCTGTTGGTGTTGCTAAATTTAAAAAGCAGTTTTAAATAGACTAACCATTTGATATTGTTGACCTCAGTTGTGAAGCCTTCCTATTCCCATAGTTTGGAATTCAGGTGAACGTTTATAGCTTAAACTTGTGTAACTCATTTTGAAAGTTGGAAAATGGATGCACTACCGCTACATTAGGTCACTGTTGGCAACTGTTCTTTGACTCATTCAGATTTTGGACAGGTCATTCTATATTTTACTGGCCCAAATAGGATTGGGGTTTTCTGTAATACAATCATACTTCAGACCCAGTCAGGACTGTACTTGACTGTAAATGTCACATCAAATGGGTGATGTTCGAGTCAAAGTTGTGATAGGCTTGATATTGTGGGATGACCACTCATTGTGAAACACTATTTTTCTTTCTTCAGCAAAGCTCTGAGGCCATTGAGCTCCGCCTAAATGTCCTGGAGGAGTCCTATGCATTGGCGCAGAAGCAAGTGGGCATGGCCATGGCCACGGCCGAGCAACTGAAGACCTCTGACCTCCCTGCCCAGGTTCTCTCCCTCCACACTGAGATGAAGGCACGTCTTTCTGAGATGCAGCAGGCCACAGTGTCTATGGAGCAGCTGACCCAGCTCCAGGACCTGCTCAAGGGGAAGAGTGAAGAGTTCCAGGCTGTCAGGCTGGATGTGGAGAGTCTGTCGGGGATGAGCGATGAGCTGGCCCAGAGTGTGGAGGCCCTGACAGGCAACCTGGCCTCTGCCGAGTCCAAGCTGGATGAGAGAGTTGAGCTGGTGGACACTCTGAGCTCCAGCCTGGACGGCCAGGCTTCTGAGCTCTTCCTACTGAAGGAGCAGCTGGCGAATCACCAGGCTCAGCTGGAGGCCAGTACACTGGAGATTGCAAACTTCAGGTTTGTGTTTTGAGATTTTCCCTTATGCATCACTTGTCTTGATGATGACGTTGTCCTGGCTTTAAACGTGTGTCCTTATAAAGATAAGGGACAGATCGCATGCCACCTTGTTGTCTTTGTCTCTGCTGTCCTCTGTCCGTGACAGTATTTGTGTCATTGCTCCCGGCTGCTGCGTGTGTTTCAGAGAGCTTCTGGAGGTGCAGCACTCCCAGTGGGCCCAGCTGGCTGGTGTGCAGGAACAGCTCAGTACGGTACGTCCCAGTGTGCAGGAACAGCTCAGTACGGTACGTCCCAGTGTGCAGGAACAGCTCAGTACGGTACGTCCCAGTGTGCAGGAACAGCTCAGTACGGTACGTCCCAGTGTGCAGGAACAGCTCAGTACGGTACGTCCCAGTGTGCAGGAACAGAGCTTAGCTGCCTAAAGCCTCCAGTCTGAACTCAGGGCTCAGCTGGAGAACATCCAGAAACGGGTTGCTCAGGTAACATCTCTTGAACTCGCTCACTCTGTTGTAATGTTTCAGTGGGAGTGACTGGGAAAAGAGCAAGCATAGAACTAATGTGGGTTAAAAAAAGATATATCAGAAACGGCCTACTGCAGGTCAGTTACCAAACTATTCCCTTCTGACATCATAAGTATTCCTGCTTTGTTTCGTAGTACATTAACTGTCAGGGTGAAGAGCCTACTTTTTATCCAGAACTATAATAGTGCAGCATGTGTCCATTGGGACCCTTCAATATATTTCTATCCCCTTAGTTTAAAAAAGGGCTAATTGGCTGGTGTGAATCCACAGATGTGTTCAAAGTAAATGATGTCGTTTTACAGTGCTGCATTTTTAGACCAAATGAAAACGTAATCATGAAAATGAAATTAACACAGTTCCATAATCCCAATGGTGTTTCCCTCATGGTATAGTTATCAAGATCCAGTCTTGAGGGCCCATAGCTCTGATATTATTATAGACCAGAAAGTCACATTGTGGTATTTCTTTTGCAGCCAAACCCTGAAGAGCAGGTAGAAGAAGAGACTGTTCCTGCAGCTGACACAGAGGAGTCCCAGCCAGAAGAAGCTGCTGGAGGACAGGAGGCGCCTCATTTGGATGGGTTGCCTGTAGAACTGGAGGCCCTGGTAGCCGAGGAACAGAGTGCTCCTGCTGAGAAAGAAGTGATGGAGGTAAGAGAACTGGAGGAGGATGTTGCAGACGAGCAACCAGCTCCTGCAGAGGAAGAGGAGGTGGTGCAGGCAGAAGGAGAACTGGAGGAGGACATTGAAAAGGAGGAGACGGCTCCTGCAGAGGAAGAGGAGGTGGTGCAGGCAGAAGGAGAACTGGAGGAGGACGTTGAAAAGGAGGAGACGGCTCCTGCAGAGGAAGAGGAGGAGGTGGAGTTGCAGGAAGAAGGAGAACTGAAGGAGGATGTGGAAGAAGAGCAGTTAGCCCCTGTGGAGGATGAGGAAAAGGAACACATTGCTCCAATAAAAGAGGGGGACATGGCTGATCCGGCACCAGAGGAGGTATTTGAAGAGGAACCAATAGGAGAGGAGAGCCTGGATCTGGAGGAACAGGTGGTGTCTGAAGGGGAGGAAGAGCTAGAAGAGATCATTGAAGAAGAAGAGGAATTAGAGCAAACTGTTGAGGACGATGATCCTCTGGAAGAAGAATGTAAGTATTGAACATCACACACTATAGTAATGCCTTTCTGTGTACTATGGTCACTGTACAGACAGGTTACTAATACAGTAGTACCCAAATACTGAGCATGAATAAATGATCCCTCTTCAGTAGTGTCCTGCCTAATGCCATGTTATTATATTTTGCAGATTGAATGTAATAGGAAAGGACATTCTTCCACAGTCACCAAACTCAGAAGAGAATGGACACGTTCAGTCTCCTACATAACAAATGTGAAGGCATTTTTCATGTTAAATGTGCAATACCATGTTTATCTCAGAGGGAAATCTGGTCACAAGAATTTAATCAATGTTTTAGAGTCAGAACTGTATTTTACCTCAATGTAGTGTCTGTATGAGAGGGATATCAGGTTAGGCAATGACTACTGTATTCAGGGGTTAACTACCAATACTAACCTCTTAAGCCTTAATCTATTTTAAAAACATGACTTTCTAAACAACTTGTTCCATAAATTAAATTAGATCACTATTTTTCTGTAATTAGTCCCAGGAACAAAACTGACATGTTTTCAGACTAGATAACAGCCATAAATTGTGCCTGTCTCGATAACATGTGAATTGCTTTCCCTTTGTCATTGTCTGAAATGTGTCTGGGGTTTTTATTGGATTAAGGGACACAGCTATCTAAACTCTGTATCCTTTTTGTTTACACAGGCAAACAAGCCTAGAAAAAGTAGTGAAAGTGATACCTGTGAAAAAACTATTTCAAGTTTGACTTTAGTAGGCTGTATGAATAGTAGGGTCTAGTTGTTTAGTTTTCTTTTTTTACTGACTTTTTTCAAATTTTCTGTCTGCCAGACATGGGCATACATACTTCAAAGACTGAAGGTGTTACTGATTTGGCTTGCTAGGCTCATTGGATGGGCAGAGTTTGCACTTTTGATATGATTCCATTGACTCCACTGAGCACTGGCAAACTATGAATCAATCTCAATGCAAGCATTTAATTTAAGTATTTTACAGTATTTTAGGTCTGGTCTGTATTCTTACAACACGCACTGTTACTGCCAAGGATTGGGTATACTCCCAAAGTTCATCTCACTGAATTCTCTGATGTACGTTTTAGATAATAAACCGTTTCTTCTTTTTTTATCACTCAATTTAAAGTGTTGATTTCTGTCTCTGAGGGTTATGGTATTTTATTGGATTCACTTCAATCTTTTGCATAATAGGTTTTATATTTATTGCCCTAGATTAAGAATAATTGTAGCCGTGCAGCTCTGAGAGATAGTGTAACTGTGTTGTGAAATGCTACTTATCCATACAGACATTTCAGTCTGGGAATCATCTTCGCCAAGGTCAAAACGAGCCTGCCACTTAAGAAAAGATCTGACTTGATTGTTAAATTATTCATAACGATTCTTTGCTTCAAATTGTGGTCCCACAAGTCACACAGCAGCAAGGTAGCATACATTTACTGTGGGAGAGTGAAAACAGGTCATGTTCACAGTCACATCAGTGCACAACAATGTCAAGCATGCCTTTCATGTAAGTGTGAATTTGCATACATGTGTCTGCAGCCATTGTTTCATGAGGGAGGACTTTGTCCTCTGGTTTTGGAGAATGACAACTCAGGTTTTCCATTATTCTGATGAGCTGTTTTCTGATGAGCTACAGTATGGAATAGTAATACAATATTTGTACTGATGCAAGGACTGTCGAGTATAACAGCAAAATGTACTTTATTGTAGGCTAATTATTTGTAAAAAAAAAAAAAAAAAAAAAGAATTGCCAGAAATATTGAAATTTAGGAATGACTGCTATTCAATACTGATTTCCATTTTGCACGCAAGCCTTATGCCTGGTATATTCACTTCCCCAAAGTTTGTGAGGAAAGCTTTCAATATGTCCAAGTGTCATGTTCTGTGTAAACTGCAGCGCTTGCATTAGTCTGCAAGACACAGGCAGTTAGGAGTGTCCTGCCCGAGAGTCTGCTGTGAACTGGCTGACTGCACAGTGCCTCGCCCTGCGCTGATGAGAAGGAAGCATTCTCTCTCTTTATCTCTCTTACAGTCATCCTACCCAGTGCCTCGTTACTGCAATCTCTGTGCTGGCTCAGTCTCCTACCTCCTACTGGGACCATGCAAGCTTGTCTGCCCAGGTATAGTACTGAACCTGACCCATTTATCCCCTGCATGTAAACCCTCCTAGTTACTGATGCTTCCTCATATTCTGGACTTGTTTTCTATACTGGGTTCTGACTGAGAAGAAGTGGACTTCTGCTTATTTTGACCCGATGAGCATTTATTTTATACTGTTTGTCTTGTATTTCCAGAAGTTTAATTTGTATTTGTGCTCCTGTGCCTCATAAGGGTCTATAATAACATTTTCTATAGAGGAAATATGGAAATCTAGACAAATGACACTTTTCCCACCAAACTGCGTGTGAGGAAGTGAAGATATGTTTTAACCGATTCCCAGTCTCTCAGGAGCTACAGTATATTTAGGATACACCATAGTGGTTTAGGTATTGCAGTAGAAGTGATGTCTTGCCAATCTTGTCGACTTAAGCTTTCTTTCCGGATGTAGAGGCTAATCAATACACACTAAGAGCATGGCGGTGGAGGGTGGTCTCCCCGGGTATAACATGAAACTCTAGCTTGACTGCTTCCTCTGCATTTCTTCTGTGTCTATGGAGACAGCAGGGACTATGTCTGCTACTGAAATGTCATTAATTGCATACTGTCCACGCCCCAAGACATGGCTTTAGAAAGGAATATCACACTATTCAGGCCTGCAACGATGTTTTTGAACCTCAAAGTAGTTCAGTCAAGAGGGAGCAATAGAGATATAATCCCCCTGATGGATAATACATACAGACAGCATGGGGGAGAAAGGGATGGTGGAGGGCGGCAGCAACATGATCATACAACAAATGGGCAGAGTGTGTGCGTGTGTGTGCGTATCCGTGCTGCCTTTTAATGCCGTCTTATCGGACGTGGCCCAATGGGCTTGTGCTGGCTAACACAGGTGTGGTAATAAGCGGATGACACGCGCTGCCCGATTGCCCTTCCTGAAGTAGTTGCACTTATTTGTGGCAAACGTACTTGTTACTTGTATTATTTCCATTGCTTTATTATTATTAAGGTATCATTATTGTTTCAGTATGGACATGTCATCAGATACGGTGCAGTAAGTAGCTCTATAAATAGTTTTACCGTCATCTTGATTATGAGGACATACAGTCGTACAGTAGTCATATGTAATCTGTAGTCAGAGCATCACCTCCCTCAGGATTACATACTGTGTTGACACACATCAGATGGGGGTCCAGGTCTGTAATCATGCTATGGTAATCTGAGGCTAAGCCACCCTTCACTCTTCTCTCATGTCCTCTGTGGGAGCCCTCTCTAGTACTGAGTGTGTCAGGTGACTAGAAGTCTGCAGTCACGTCACTGGAACCTATTTATAGGGCACATCAGTTATGCCATTCATATCTCTGTACTATAGCCTGTGGTGCACACTCTCTGCTCCAGGTCATATCGCACACCAGTCAGAGATGAAGAAGCAGAATCTCAAAGGAAGGCCAGGTCTCGCCAGGCCAGGCAGACACGCAGATCAACACAGGTAAACCTGTACAGTACTTGTGCCCTCATAAAACCTATAAAGTCCTCGTTGGTAAGTACATTCTGCTTCTTGAATCTTGATGTTATTGTGTTGTGCTTATGAATGTCTTAATCTGAGGGGATTTCTGTTATTCAGGGGGTGACTCTGGCCGAATTGAAGGAGGCTCAGATGACCTCTAGCCTGTCACCTCTGGATAGACAGACAGAAAATGGTGGCAGACTGTCTGAGAAGCTGTATTTGAGGAGAGGGGCTCCAGAAAACAGAGGAAGCCTGCCTAGCCTGGCTCAGCCAAGGCAGTCAGAGGAGCAACATCCAACATGGAGCTGGGGCATCAGTGAGGTAAAGCAAATTCAGCCACTCATCCGCTCACCATGGATTAGATGTTAATATTGTCGCTGGTTGTTGTCAAGGAGGTTGTCAAACGATAACTGTTCTTTCCCTGTGTCAAGCTGAGGAGCCATGGAGCCGGACTGGAGGCCCAGACAAAGTCTCCTACAGAAGACCTCATGTCTCCTTCTGCCAGTGCTTCCACCACGTCTCCACATCCCTCCAACCTCACTAACCACTTCTCCCCCAGAGGTCAGAAGCCTTGCTATATTTTTCATTGTGCATACAGTTGTCTTTATCCCAGTCCCTTTTTCGCTAATGCTAATCCAGTCCACTGCATGAGAACAAAGCACGTAGTGAATTTATCAACCATGTATGTGTTCTGTAGATAATGAACGGAGAGATGAAAACTTTAATCCCATTGAAGACTCCTGCAAACCTCTCCTCGCAACACAAGCTCCACACTGCCTTCACGTGGTTGGTTCTGTTTACAACACTGCAGAGGTATGTAGTACCCATGTCTGCAGAAATAAAGCGGACAAACAAATATATATGACTTATCTTAGATGTACCACTAGGTGGTGCCAACAGATATTCCTAGTATTATTTTCCTGAAACAAATCCCCAAACAGTTGAGCACATGCATGTCCCGTTGTGTATGCACTGTGTATTTTTATATTTACTTTATAAATCCACAATTATATTAAAGTGTCATGCAATACTGCCCGTTTTAGGTCTTAGTGTAAATGACTTGTACACTAGTGTAATGTCCACATCTTAGATAAGGGATCACAGATTCATGAATATTTTCACTGTGGACAAACCCATGATGCAATGTTGACAAATGCAACCTGCAACCTGTTTCATTGCGGATGGACTGTATATTAATGTAGTCTGTTTAGACAGTATTTGTAGATTGAATGTTGGTGCTCTCATACCGGGAGAGAATCCAGGACAGACAGGACCCAAACATCCCCTGTCTCCTCTCTCCCTCCACTACCACACATGGTTGTGGGATCTCAACATTCCATACCATATTGGGCAAAATGGGGAGCATGTCTCCTGCGTCTTAGACTTGGATTTAAAAAGAGTCTTGGGCCGAATTGTACTGTGCCCTCGCTCCTTCTCTCTCTCCCTTTAGTGTTGTGCTCTCACCACCTATGGGTTGCATATCTTTACCTCTTATAGACATCCCATAACATAAATATGGGCCTCAGAATCAGAGTGTCTATTCCCAAACAAATCATTTCTGCTTCAGGAAAAAAAAGGCATAACATGCATGTTTGTATGCCTGTGTGGAGTGTGGAGTGGGGGGGGGGGGGGGACCATATAATTCCACTGAGATTGTGAACTGATACTGCAGGCAGTAGTAGTTGAAGTGAGTCTGAGGTCAGTGCCTCCATGCTCAGATGTCATATGGTGGGATCTGACACACGGGATGGTCGGTAACATGACTCCCTCACAGCATTACAAGGGACTAAATGTGTCTGCCATAATCATTCCAGAAAGCTTAGTTCCATCTGGTGGAGTCCACCCCTAAACAGTTGTGACCTGGGCTTGACTTGGTAATAGTCTAAGCAGATCCTTCTCCTCATAGCTTTTCAATAACAAGTCAGGTGTGGTGATATTCTGCTAAAAACTTCTTACTGCTCATAAAACTGATTAGTGGTTGTGCTTCAGAGATGGATGTAGCTGACAGTCTTATTTCTTCTTGGGGATTGTAGAATAAAGTTCAGAAGATCAGAAAAAGCCTCCTGTTCAACTTATTTGTTTAAGATGAAGTGAAGTAGGAGCCATAGAGCTCAGCTGTGTTGTATGGAGAGGTGATGGAGCAGCTGGGTTGGACTGGTCCTAGTGTAGAAACTTTGAGCACACTGTGACATCACACAGACCACATCTCCCATCTGTGAGCCTCAGCTTGTCCCCCACAAAAAAAGTTATTGACAGCCCAGCGACTGTGAGACAACAGATGTTTTCTGTATCTCTATTATGTGTCCTGTATTTGTTTACAGCAGTGTATGTGCATATGTGTGTGTGTGTCTATTAATAACAAAAAACTATATTGTGAGTTATGATTTCTGAAAAGCCTTGAAAGCATGTTTTGCAAATTAATTCACCGCTCTGTCGATGGATGAAAATTTAGAAATATGTAAAAGACAATAAAAAGTAACACGTGGACAATGACAGACTTCTCCTTGCCAGTAACAATTTGGGAATAACTCTAGGCTACTGATGTAGGCCTACTTTAAACCCCACCACCCCTGCTGCCCAGCCGTAGTACATTGTGTCACAGACAGACAGAGGTCTTGCACCTCCTGAACTTTGTAAGGTAACTAATGTCATGCTTTTAGACATTATCTCGAGTTATGATTGGTTTTACTGTATGCAAGGTTGTGAAAAATCTGTTTGAATGTAAACACACTGGGGTTCCATACAGTTATGCAGAGATGTGTATGGGACAGTTTGCAGCCTTTAGCCCATCACATCTGCCAGGAGAACACATGGCAGGACACCGATGACACCAACCAAAATACGTCATAAGAGTTCATTTCAAAGAGTGTGAAAGATGAGGGGAATTCAATGGAAGTGGAGTTAGAGCGGGAGAGGAGAGCCTGTCAGGAGATGTAGGAGAATGTTCCATATGGAAACTCATAAAATAGAGAGAGCAAGAGAAAGAGAGTCCAGTCATATAAAGTTCGGCAAAAACTGCAGCTGAAATCCAGTCTTTATAGGCCTCCTAAGGCCAGTCTCCACAGCCAGGGCCAGTGCAGTTCACTGCCACAGGGAAGCCATTGGACTTCCCGATGAGCTCTCTGAAACTCAAACTCTCACTCTTCACATGTTCTGTGAAGCTGGGTGAATTTGCACAAGAACAATACACACTGGCGCACTGGAATCTCCTGTTTCAGGGCATGATGTATGTGAAACTTCTTCTGTGCTTGTCTTAAACTATGGGTCATAAAGAACACATAATGTATCACTGATATCGATATGACATGGCACAAGGCAGAGCTCCTCAGCACACCATGACTTTAAATAAAAGAGTCTCAATGTGCAGGATGAAAAGACCACCATCGGCAGAATTAGGCTTTTGTTCTATGGCTTATGCCCAATGTGCCATTAGGAGAAATAATATTAATGGTTAAAAACAAAGTTGAACATAGTTAACATCATTATTCATAGTTCTCACGTTTAAGTTTTGTGTGTTTGTGTTATCCTACGTCTTCTGTACACAACAATATTTCCAATGCAGGTGAGTGCCTGCACTAGCCCAAAAAGAAGCAGTTACTGAGTTTACTCCACGACTACTAATGAGGAAGGAGAACAAGAGCCAGACCTCTATCCTCTGAGTGAGTCAGAGCTTGAGACTGGAGCATGAGAGCTCAGATCTGAAGTGCCAGCAGCACTCATCCTCTCTCTCTCTCTCTCTCTCTCTCTCTCTCTCTCTCTCTCTCTCTCTCTCTCTCTCTCTCTCTCTCTCTCTCTCTCTCTCTCTCTCTCTCTCTCCCTCCCTCCCTCTCTCTCTCTCTCTCTCTCTCTCTCTCTCCCTCCCTCCCTCCCTCCCTCCCTCTCTCTCTCTCTTTCTCTCTCTCTCTCTCTCTCACTCAAAGACACAGACACACTTTCTCTTTTTGTCACTTCTCTCACTCCTACTTCTCCCTCTCTTCCTCTCTGCCCCAGTAGATGGGAAATAAGAACTCAGGAAAGCTGCAAGGCTGCAAACCTCTCTATAAAAGGAAGGTACCAGCAAGCCTCTGGCCTGTGCTGACTCTGAGAAGCAGGGAGGGAGAATGGTAGGGGTTATGGTTGTGTAAGATGGAGAAGAATGCACACAGCAACTTAATATTTCACTGTTCCAAAACTCCACTGGTCTCTGATTCAGGGATTGTCGACGAGATTATGTGTTAGGTAACCTTTTCAGAGTGATAAAAAAGTCTGAGTCACTTCTGATGTGTTGTCCTAAACTAGACAGTGATGTCAATGTCAAGGCTGCCCAGTGCAGCAATGCAAGTAGATTAAATAGATCAGTCTGTGTTTACTGTAGATATCAATACTCACACTCTGCCAAACCTTCCTCTCCCTGAGCATGCTATGGAGGGCAGGGTTACTTGACCACTCAGTGGTTGGTCACGACTCTTCTGGTGGCAAATACGACCCTCTCTGGGACCTCTAATTCAGCTCCCCCCCCCCCCCCCCCCACTACCCATTCTTATCCTCGTCCACATCAGTGGACAGCTTTAGCCCTGAGCCCCAGAGCCCAGAGTGGAGGCCGTACACAGCAGAGCCTCTGGCACTGTGCCAGACAGCACTGCCAGAGCTAGAGTGAACAGGGAGAGAGAGGGGGTGAGAGGAGTGGACTGAGAGAGTTTGAGCAGGGGAGGAGAAAGAGTGAGAGGGGTAAGGGGAGAGAAGGAGATGGAGAGTGAGTTTGTATATTTAGAGGAAACATGAGCATCGGGAACCAACCTTGCTCTGTGGAGATTTGAGAATTGCTCTTATCTTTAGGTGTGAGAATTCCTTTTTTTCTTTTACATAAGACAGAGAGTTTTGAGAGGGCGTGGCAAATTTTCAGTTTTATACATCTGTATCGGAGAACGATTGCTATTTTGTTTTCATAGTGATCTCATGATTGATTCGCAATTGGTGCTTTGGAGAAGGACAGAGCTCAAATCTGTGATCTTTCCAAACATAGCTGCTGTTTGCTTTCTGGACTGTGCGGCTTGACTCTCACTCTCTCTCTCTCACACACACACACACACACACACCTGTTGGTGAGGATCCCCTGTGAGTGCAGCCATGGGTGTATGCACAGTTGTTGCCTGAGTGGATCAGAGGATCTGTGTGTCTGAACAGCAGCTTTCTGGACACCTCAGTGGATGGTACTGTAAAGGCACGACCTGCCCATCCTGTCCTGTCCCATCCTCATTCGGGTAGAGTCTGAAGAAATGTCATCCTTCTACCCACGCACCAAGGAACTGTCTCGCACTAGGAAGTCACTGTCCGAATCTCCACCCTCCTCTCCGTCACCCACCGCCAAGAACTTCAGAGTAAGATTTGGTCTTTTTCTTAACGTGCCAGAATTTTGAGCTCTTTGGGAAAGTTGTTTTGTTTGCTGCTGTGCACGTTTGTGTAAGTTGTAACCTGAACTTGAAGTTGATGTGGATAGCAGCAGCGTTTTAAATGACTTCTATTTGATTCAGAGCTCATTGAGCTAAATGCTAAGTTTTGCCTGTTGCTTTGAAAAAGTGGTTCAGATTGGAGCTCGAGAGGCTCCTAAACACATGACCGGACATGTAACCGTGCCAACCACCTGAGTGTTTGACGACCCTTGAAGGAGAGGAGATGAGGAGAGGAGGGGAGAACAGGGGAGGGGAGGTTCTGCCCCAGAGCATTGAGCTCTGGTGTGGCTGCGTAGTCTGGAAAAGACTTTTAGATTGAAACATTCCATCTGTGATTTCCTTTTGTTGTTTTTTTAGAGTGGCATTTTCACAGGGGTTGTGTTGAATAATTCTATAATATATAACTATTTTACACTTTTGTCACTGTGTAATGTGCACGGTTGAAACAGATACAGTGAAAGACTGATGACTATAATGATACTATTTTCAGACAGAAGTTTTAATCTGGCTGGAGACATACTAGAAGCAGGTGCATAGCTCATGCAATATCGTTGTTACCTAGAGTAGAGTTGTTGAGAAAATCTCCATATTACTGCCACACTTATGTTCATTTTATTTTCATTAACTGTCATTTATGTTTTTTTCTGCCTGCGGGCTGAGGCATGAAGTTTCCATGATGTCAGCCTCCCCTCTCTGGCAGTATTCGCCTGGGACAAAAAGAAAGCTGTAGAAGGGCACATTGTTGGTGTGATATTTTTAGAAAGTTCCTCAATGTTTCTGATGAGTTCCTGGTATATTTCAGCACACAGCTGTGGACAAGCAACAGGCCGCACTATAAACAGACAAACACATCTGCCTCAGACACAATGCTAACAACATACAGTAGACAACCGGCCACATCTGGCCTGTCCTGCTAACCCTAACTCTGGAAAGTAAAATTGAATCAGATTAGATCATTTACTTGTTTACATTTAGCCTCTACACAGTATTACTCTGAGTAATGGAAAGATATGAAGAGAAAGAAAGGAAGAGGTTTGCATGATTGCAGGGAGGTTATCCCATTGGATGGAGAAGCCCTCACATTTTCCAGTGGGGTGATTCAGGAGGAAGTCCATTTAGCTCTGAGGGCATCAGGGTCTGAGAGGCTGTGAAGGAGATTGAGGAGGAGGAGGCAGAGGAATACAGTGGGGTCCTAGCTCCCTCAGATTAAGGACAGAGACCGATAACAACTGAAGACACGAGGTGTTTAGGAGGGATGGAAGGTTTGTACTGGATACTCGGGAGTGCTGTTAACAGAGTAGTTTATGTAGGAGTTTAAGGTGTTTCCCTGCACAGCAGCATAGTGAGGCCCCTTTACCCCCACATGCAGACCCCTGGAGTGAGCGTTGTTGATCCTGACGAGCCTCAAACCCATGGGCCTTGTTTACAGAGAGCCCACGGTCCAGGCACGCACACGTTAAGGGGCCGCTTCCATCAATCTGGGGCTCTGTTATTTTTACCCTGGTGGAATGTCTATGCAGGCATTTTCTATGCCTTCGATGGTTTAGTGAGCCTGAAATACAAATCCTGGTTCTCTCTCAATATATATAATCTCACAGCAACATTGGCCAGAACTTGTGAAAGATGCCTTGATTTCCTCAGAAAGTATATACAGCTTACTGTTGTATTCGACAAATGTTGCATTTCATGTAGTTTTTTTTCTCAATAATTTCTGCAAGACTTACATTATCGAGCACTCATTGTCCACAGTTAATGAAGCCAGATGCTTCTGTAGAAGGTGAGATCAAAGCAGAGCAGTCTCTGCCTATAACATTTCAGCATCCATAAACACTGTGAGACACTTGGCACTGGTTCAGGATTTCTCTTCTCAAGAAACACTGAGAAAATAAATGCCTTAATCTCACATGCTTTGTGACATAAATTCTTCATATTTGCTCACAGGGAGCTAGCGCCTCAGATTGAGTTCCAGGGTTTGACGCAGTATTAGTGTTCAGATAAGACCACCCAGTGTTGTTTTATGAGAAGCTCCTCCTGGCTCCATCCCTGGCCCAGCTTCCTTTAAGGTCGCTGGGGTCTTTATGTCCCTCCTGGATGGAGGCTGGCGTCTAAGACATGACCACATAAGGACAGGCAGCTCTGGCTGTGCTGCATAAACAATCATGAACGGGGAAGGGAAACAACACGCGCTATGCACCTAAATGTAGGTTTTTTAATGGAACTTTCAAAAGGTTTGTTGTCAGTTGATCCTCAGGAAACAGAAAATTGAGTTTCAGTGTTCTTTTTTGGTTTAATGTTTAGATGGACACAAGGTATACACACAGGCTTATTCATTTGTATAATGTAGTGTTATTGCAACCAGGATACAATCCCAGTGTCCATTTAACAATGCAATTCACAGCCCACCTTCAGACCAAAAAACAGCTCATAATCTTCAAGAATGTAAGATGACATAAGATCTGAACAAAGATTAGAATCCATCTTCTCCATGGTGTTTATTGGCCCTTAGCAGTCAGAGCTCTGTGTGCGCAGCAAAGACAGAAGGTCAGATAAGATGTGGGACTGCACAAAGCAAACACCTGGCTTCATCTAGTCTGGTGAGAAGTGTTGTGTGTGGGGTACAGAGAATACAAATCAGGATTTGTCCAGTAGTGTTTGGAACACTTATGTTCAACCAAATGAATGTCAGTAAAACACCTCTGGCATTGGCAGCCATGTAGACCCAATCAAAGCAAGAGCATGGCTCATGCCAGTTCACTATTATATCAGCAGCATGATCCCTGAGGTCATCTATTGGACTCTTTCACCCAGTAAATAGGATCTTATTGAGACTCAGCCTCTCAGCGACATTATGTCATCTCTGCGCCCCAGGCATTTGCGTGGCAAACACCCTCTAAAAGATTAACGGGGATTTCCGGAGAAGGTTGGCCCATGTGAACCATGTCACAGCAGGGTCTGGTGAGGTATAATGCAGCTTACTTGTGTGTGCAATCCCTTTCTTTGGAACCTGGATACCTTAACACATATAGGTTTTAATTTTTTCTCCTTATGGAAAACTATACCCCTCTGTAGTCTCTGGTTGATACTCGTACGTATAATGCAATTTTATTCCAACCTCCTTGCTGGTTCCAAACTGTATTTCCTCTTTAATGTCATTCAAAAAGTTGTTTAAAACAATTCCTAAAATCCTTGTTTTTGTACCTTACTGATATGGCATGTATTTTATTTTTCAGCATGACAGGATATCAAGGTAAGCCCTCATTCATTCTTTTTTGTCTTGCATTCTTTTGAAGCTACAAACAAAAGAGTTCCTGTAATGAGATGTTGAGTCTAATACTGTATGGAATAGACATCGGTGGCCTGTGTTCCTTATCCAAGGTTGGACTCCAGTGGGGCAGACAGCAGCTCAGACCGACCGCTGGGCCGCACCAGCTCCTACACACGCAGGGAGACCAGGCTGGCAGCTCTCAACAAGCAGGAGGATGACACCAGTCCCAGAGACTACAAGAAGGTAGTGGAAATTCAATGTCTTATGTACTTAAGAATATATAGATGACCTAGAAGGGGGTGAATGGCAGAACCATTCACCACCCCATACATCTGGTCTGGAGAGAGTTTGTTGTCTCATGTAGAGCCATGGTGGATGATGGACTCATTTGCAGATGTACGAGGAGGCTTTGACAGAGAATGAGAAGCTCAAGTCCAGGCTGGACGACAGTAAACAGGAGCTGGCCAAGATCAGAACACAGCTGGAGAAAGTCACCCAGGTAGAAGAGAACTGTAGGGTGTCCCATTAACTGACAATAACTGGTGTAGTTCTACTGTAGACCCTCTCAGTACTGAACCTCTAATGTCCTGAATAATAGGTGTAACAAATGACTTCCTCTTAATGCCCTTTCTTGCAGAAACAGGACAGGATATCTGAAAGATCCAGTGTACTAGAATCAGAAAAAAGGGTATTTATGACTTTTTGCTTTTATCATCATGGTTGTGTTCTGGTCGATTTGATCTTTCATGGTCTCTATTAATTTTGACACTTGACATCTACATTTTTCTAACTCTTCTCCCACATCTCCCTGTCCGTCTCCACATCCCCCGACTGTAACGGCTCGAGTCTGGAAATCTTGACATCATCGTCCTAATTCACTCTATGAACTGTTGTTAAAATTCTCTCATTTCCTCAGGAAAAACAGGTTCTTGAGAAGAGAGTGACAGACATGGAGGACGAGTTGAAGGTAAGGGCAGTTCATCTGCAGGAAGTGAGTGACAGACCTGATCTCAGCATCATTTTTGTCGTGCTTGACTTAGCTTGCCTGACAAACTGCTTAGATAAGAGCGGCTCCAAGATTGCATACCAGTGCTTATCCAGTGTGTCTAGCAAGGTAAATCAAGTAAACCTAAAACCTTAGTTTTTTTTTTTAAACGGGGCTGTATTCTGGGCAGCAATGCAGGTGAGGGTGTAGGAGGGAGGGAGAGAGAGAGTAGGTATGTGCTTTGGGCTCATTACCCTTGTGTCCTACTGGGTCCACCACCGCCTGGCTCAAAGAGGGAGGCTGTTCCGAGTCTGCTGCTCCACTCAGCACGTTGTTCTGGTGATGGTGAACACAGTGACCTAGTTCCTGCTGAATACCCAGCCCCGGCCAAAAGCAGAGGACCTGCTTTTGTTAGACATTCTTGCACTAATTGTGTGTGTATTCTGCATCTCAAAGAGAGAGAAAACACAACTAGCAGAATATCTGGTTTAAATTGAGAGGAACTATGTTGCAAGGTTTAGATTATCGAGCACTGATGATCATTTTATCCAAAGCACCTTTAGCAAAACAAAAACGTTATGACTGCTCTGGTCAGCAGGCTTCCCTTACTAACAATGTGGGAGAGTTTTTTGACCCCATGTTGTCATGGTTACCTCAGCAGGAAGCCCCAATGAGGTTTCGCTGTGGCTACCAGCCTTGAAAGCAGCTCCTCCCCCAGGGCGGGGGCTCAGGGGAGGGGAGGGGGATGGTGAGTGGTCGTTATGGACAAGCGATTGACACCTGCCTGTCACCTCACGTAACTCTAAAGACTTGGGCATGCACACACGTGTGAGCATGCACAAAAACACACACACACACAGATTAACACAGGCAAACACACACACATGCAAAGTTAAGTACAGCATTCACGTGTCTCAAGACCATGACCACAAAACAACATGCACTTTTTCCTTCTTTTTCCCTCTTCAGACATGTTTGACCATACATACTTTCTAGGTGCTCCTTCTGATAAGAATGAAGTCTGATATGGTTAAATATCCAAGAACATCATTAGAACATAATGAGAGCTTATTACTGTATGCCTCTCTCTGAGTTTCTCACTCTCCTGCCCTCCCTCCATTTTTTAGAACACATCTTTACATATGATTATGGTTCTTCTGAGGTTTACGTCGACAACACAGCCAACAGCTAAACCCATGCATTTTCCCAGAAAAAGACGACCACTAATGGTGTACTCAAAAATGCCTCAGGGTTGTAAGCAGCAGCTGGATCTCTTGATATCCAGATTGAGTTCTTCATCTGGGTCCTCTTCTCCTCCTTCTTCTTGTTCCTCTTTTTCCTTTCTATCCATTCCATCAGAGCTGTGCTTCTGTAGGAAGCCTCTGAGGCCTCCCTTCCAACCACGTGGGCCTTTGTGTGTTGTGGTTTTCTCCAAGGAATAGTGTCAAACCACAGACCTCTCCACAGATCCACAGAGGTCTACCACAAACCCTGCTAGGGAGAGAGGGAAATGAATCATTTCCATTCCTCTAACCTATAACTTATTGGGTGGTCTTACAGAATCAGAGGCAGGTTCTTGTGAACTTTCTTCTTATTATTCTCTTTAGCTTGACGCAAACTATGTACTGTGTATGTTCTCAACCTACATTTGTACTGGCCTAGCCTTTTCTTCTGCTGTTTTCTATGTGTTTTTTTCTTTGATGTTTGTGTACGTGTTAATGTGTGTGCGTGTGTGTGTGTGCGTGTGCGTGTGTGTGTGATAGAGAGAAAGAGAATGCGAGTATGTTTGATTGAGTGTCTGTATGTGTGTTTGTAGGTGCTGTCATTAGATCATTGTGGACGTATGTTGTCTGTAACTGGTTCCGACTTTGCACTGGGCTCTACCCCTGCACTCTGCTTCTATCTGTGTTTGTATTCCTGTGTGCAGGCCTTTCCTGCTCTGGCTCAGCTTCAGACCCTGCGGAGGGGCAATGAGCGTCTCCTGGCTGAGAACAGGGCCATGCTGCGCGTCCTCGCCCGCCTCTCTGAGCTGGCTTCCCTGCCTGAGACAGAGGACCTGTAGTCCCCAAACCCCCCAGCTCCACCTTCCTCTGTTCTGCACCCAACTCTACCTTTTCTCCACCACACCGCCTCTGCTCTACTCTTCTCTTCCACTCGGTTCTCCTGCTGCTTTCTCCTTCCCCTGCTGTCCTCCTCTCAGGCAGGTCCCCTCCTCCCTCCCTCTCTCCTTCCATGTCCCACCATCGTGTCTCTCCCACTACCTCACCCTGACTCACTCTCATAAGGCCATAAGAGGGAACCCCCCTGCGCCCTCCCTCTCTCCCAACATCATCTCGTGACCATGTTCAGTCTATTTATAGAGACATCCATGCTGCATGGCTGAAACCACTAACATGACTGTGGCAAGGCCTGTGCAACTGTGACGCTTCACTGGTGGTGTCAATGCAGTGTAGGTTGTTGAAAAGTCATAAAGGTGTCCAATCTCAACACTTGTATACTATCCCCCTGGGCAGTTTGTATCATGCTGTAGCACTGAATGCAGCATTAGGGATCCTTAAGAAATGGGACATTCTGGACTCTTCTGTTTGTCAGAGTTCAGTGGGAGTGGAATGTCTGAGCTCATTGGCTCTCATTCAGCATTCAGTTAGTAAAAAAACACTTTCCTCTGTTCCAAACATGTGCATAATAGGGTGTGTGTGTGTCTATGTTTCTCTGTCGAAGCAGGGACAAACACTGCTTGTTTCTGAGAAGCATCACCACTATGCACTAAACATCATGCAGAATACAGTATTGCTAGTGAAACGCCAAACAAGTTTTAGAGAACAGTATTACATCCACTTTCTTCCAGGCATTTCAACGTCTATGGAGGATTGGGGACATTTTGAAAAATATTGTGGTTATTTTTAGTCATTACTCATGCTGTGGAAGAACTGACCTAGATTGAGGACATTTTCTTTCTCATCTTCCTTCCGTCATCATTCTCTTTCCCACTCTTCCCCATCCTCTCCCTCTCTCTTTCTTTATCCTGCTGCCTCTGTTTGTCTTCCTTACATTCACTCACTCAGATCCACTCATCTCACTGTATGCTCACATCCAGCACTGTCCAGCTTCAATCATTTACTTCATTCTGGTGTCTGGTGTTCAATTAGTGGTCACATTCCAAAAGGAAAAAAGTGTTTGTTTGTATAAATTAATGTTGACAGTTAATATAATATTCATTATTGTTGAATATGTTTAACCATCAGTAAATGTTTTCAGTAGGCAAATACTGCTTTAACCTAATGGCATTCTGTCTGCTTCTGCACCCAAAGGTCCTGACAGAGCTGAAATCTGACAACCAGAGACTGAAGGATGAGAACGGGGCTCTGATCCGAGTCATCAGCAAACTGTCCAAGTGAAGAAGAGAAGAGATCACATCCAGAAGCTCACTCACCGCCTTGACATGTCACATTCATGTTCACAGTGTTACCCAGTGCTGCTCAGGTGTGTCGTGAGGAACCTTGCCCAGGTACAAACCCCAGTTCCTAGCCCCTCTCTTCTTATGGCAAAGTCATTCATTCACCCACCATGAACTTCAAAGGGTAATATGGAACTGGGGATTATTCCATGCAGGGTTTTCAGGCCTCACTCCTAGAGAAGGTAATGAGTGAAGGGTTCTGTTATTTTATCATGGGGTACATAGATCAGTACTTAGATCAGTGTTTATCATGCCAACATCCCCTGGCTTCACATGTATTAGTTTCTCTATTGTGCACTGCAAATGCTTCTTCCTGTGGTATTTTTGTCAACAATGGAGTAGGGACATATAACTACTGATCAGTATTATGTTTATAAATATATAATCGTAAAAATATTTGCTGAAATTCCATGACAGTATTATTACAGTTTGATCTAACTAGTATTATACCTCCCTACATTGTCAAATAGGCACATGAATTGGAATGACACAAACATAAAATACCTGATCATTGGCATGTTAGTGATCACAGGTGTTGTTGAATGATTAGAATGTAACTAAGTTCAGCCCAATGCTACAATGTCCTTTTATAGACACTGCTTGTCTAAGCTGCTCACCAGCTTTTTCCAGATTTAAGTGTGGTCGCCAGCGTAAGAATATAAAATCTCACACTTGTTGGATATGTTTTGGAATATTTTTGTATTTATTTGTGCATTTTGCTTATAATCTTTCTACATCCTTAGTCAGGTAAAATGTATTTTTACTTGTAATACTCTTATATGTTTTTTTCAATAGTGGCTTTGGAAACCAAATAGAGCTGCATGTGATTATACGAATGCTGTCTTTTATCATTGCCAGTAAAACAGGTCTGATGGCCCGGGGACCAACTCTCTAGGCCCATCTGTATGTACAATATATTACACATGCCTTCCTCAAGGACCAATACAGCTATCTCTTTACATGATGTTGTAAATAATAAGGAAAGATGCAGCTTTGTGTCTATATCAAAGCAACTACAGTGGACAATGTATTTTAAGAGAGCGAAAAGCTGAGATGGTATTGCTGTTGTTTGATCACATGCTTGATAAACTATATCGGTGGAAAATGGTTGGATATGAGTACTGCCATATTTCTTAATTGTTTACTTGAATACATATGCTTGACAAGGCACAGACAACACACAAGTCATGATAATTAAAAGGCCTTTATTTCCTATTTGTTTCTTACAGAACTGGTAACACATATGATAAATCTGTATTGAGTTGTTTGGTTCCCTTGATAACTTTACAAGGATCCCCGATGCTCATCCACATAAGGGCTGTGGGGCATTTGTGAGCAATGTTTTTGTGTCCAGTCAAGGGCTAAAGCATGCGATCCACAGTAGGCACAAGTACTGACATGAACACGCGCACCACGACACTAGACACGAAGAAACACAGCCAGAGGACACAACCTTAAGGTCCCCTGATGCTTAAAAAGATGAAGAGAAAGAGGAGAAAATGAAATGAAAAGAGTTTTTAGAATATTATTCTATCATGGGATATGAAATGCGGTGGACTAAAGTTGAAGAGGGAAGGGTGAAACAGTTCTGCTTGTTTGGCAGTATACATATCCATGTTGTAAACATGAAGGCCGGCATTCCACACACTTAAATTCAGTGTCATCATGGAGCTATGCGAGAATCCAGTCAGCTGGGTCCACATTAGCACAATAATGGTACAAAGACAAATAAGAGAATGGAAGAACAGTTGAATTTGTGTCTTCCATTGTTCCTAATGCAATCCTGTATTCTACAGTTACAGGATAGAGACAGAACACTAACAGTGATCACATAGAATACAGAGAAGAAACAAAGAGCCACACCAGAGACAGAAGAACAGCTGGCTAGGTGAAGACCTGGGCAAGGTCAGTTAGTACCAGATGTAGTTATGGAGTTTAGAAGATGGATGTACATATCGTTCCAAGGAACCTTTCATTAAACTATGTACCTTATTACAAAAAGCCTGCAAAAACAAAGAGCCAGTGCACCATAACCCTAATATGTGAGAATCGTGCTCTAAAACCTTTGTTGAAAATGAAAAATTCAGTTGAACATAAGGTATGTGTATCAGTCAAAAAATAAGTAACAATTGTATAGAAAGAATTACTTTTCCTATTTATTATGATTAAAACGTATTTAGATTGTTCTCACACCCACATACATGTACAACCCGGAATATGTGTCCCACGCATGCAGACACTGTGTGGTATACAGTAGTAACAGAAAGTTATGGTGCTGCATTATTGCACTTTAACTGCTAACTTTATAAAGGGCCTATGCTTCATCTATTTAACACACAAACACACACAGTTCTCAGTCTCTGTCCCTCATGGAACCTATTGTCAAGTGGTCATGTGTGATTGTGGTGACCTGGGCAGTGTAAAAAGCATTGAAACAATCATTCTATGTGCTATACTTTGTTGGAATGCACCTTCATTCACAGTTGTCTCATCATCTAGCCTATTTTGCCACTGCATAAACTGGGTTAGCATGGCTCTGAAATATATTCAGATTGCTGATGATTACCAGCAACTGTAATTAGAGATGACTATTGGCAGTATGTTTTTGAAATACTGAAATCTGTTGTGGATTACCACAGTAGTCAGTGCATCCCTTGGTCACAGTTCAATGGGATTAATTGGGATATTGAATAAATAACATCAGTGGCTTGATTATAAAATGGCAGCTATTAGGGATGTTGTGGCAACATACATCACTGTATCTCTGGGTACTGTTTTTCATTTTATCCTTGATGCTTCCTATATAACTTAAATGCTTATCATGTAAGCAACAAAATGATCTAACAGTTGCTGAATCATGAGTTAAACATCAATTTCTCCCCCAAGTATTTTAAAAGATCAAGTCAGGAGTAGCTACTGTAAACAGCATGTAAACCCAGCTGCTTAGTGAAAGCATAGTTATATAGGAACTAGGAGGGATGTAGGTTTCAGCCATGGACACCACTTCACATCAAGGTGCTTTATACCTCTATAATGCTGCAATTACTCAGTCAACATTACATTGACATGGTTACAGAGTGCTTCACAAAGGAAGTCTTTCACTCAATCCATGTGTAACAAAATGGTAAAAATATAGTGTTGCTCTGGTAATTTCTGTGCCATTAAAGAGGTATAAGAGACACGCAAAGTGTGACATAATTTGGTCTTTGAGAACTTCCTGTTAGATAACATCCATTATCCATGATTCATACTATCAAAACAAGCGTACACATTACTAATCACCAAAAAATCAGCTTTCTCTATAAACGACATAAACAAGTAGAAAAAAGACACATTCGCTCTACTAAAATCACAACTGTTCTCATTGTTCACATGTAGAATGCATTCTGCCCTCACGATGGGTAAAAGACCACTGAACGGAATGTGTAAGAGTAACACTGGCCAAGGAAAATGAACAAGTGTTTTTGACAAAATCAACTCTAGATACTCAATTGAGCTCTAAAGAGATAGTGCTTGAGTCTTATGGCTTAAGTTTTATCTTATTCATCTATTTGTATACACATATACATTTAGTGTTAATAAACATAGTAAAATATACATAATTGGAAAGGGTGTCAAGTGAAGAAACAAAAGGTTAAGTCAAATTTAGGACTGAAAAGTATGAGATTCCAAGCCTTTTGTACACAATGAGGAAGTGCTGAATTATTTCTTGTCGTAAATACTGCACTTTGATTGTTTTCAGTTTCAAATTCAGTAATTTCTTTCTTTAAATTGCTTGGATTCATTACTGAATGTCTGTATGTCTATGATTTAACTGACAAATATGTATTATTTAACTTGGAGCCCCCCTTTGAAGTTTAATAGTTGGTAAGATGACAAGTATTGACCCAAAGATAAACAATTACAAAACAAGTTCCTAAATGTACATTTTCAAATTATAAAAGGATCACAAGGAGTTAGATAGCAAGCATGCTACTAAATGTTCATCCTACATGAACTCACGCACAGTACTTGACAACACACTTGCTTATGAATTTCAGACATGGAAAGGTTCTTAGTAGTAATAGGACTCTAATATACTGTAGTATGACATTCTCTCTAATGACCCATTCATGGAAAATAAATACACATTTGTTGCATTTAGAAAATATACAGTGCATCTTTTTTTCCTCCATTGTGTTATTAAAATGACAAATGACACCCACTTATACGTACACAAGATATTTTTGCGTTGTCTCTAAAACATGCCTTTTATGTACAATATTTTGTATAAACATGCAGTATCAACATGTATGAACTCTGTATATAGGCAAAACTACACATTAATGAGCTGTTTGATTGCTTGCATGTTGTCTTTTCTTTAGTGTTGCTTGATTAACATAGAAGAAAGCAAATTACAGTAAGTTCAATGAAAAACATAATTTGGAAAGAATATGACCTCTACTGGACAAATGGATAAAGAAATGGGAGTCTGATAGATAAAATGATTCAACAGTCAACATTCATTGAATTCCAAAGTCTTTTAAAAGTTGTAAAACTGATCAAATATAACCTGCACGAATGTGCATTGACCTTGCATGTTCTTGAACACAATCATGTCTGGTGGTTTCCTTCTTTGATCACCTTATATGAGACCATAGAGAAAAGATTGTGCTCAGGGACAGTTAATGTATTTTTAGATAACCAATTAGCAATGTTGACAAAGCCACAACAATGTCCAGAATGTTATGGCTCAAATAGCTCATGCATTATGTAGGTTAGGTCTTCAATAGAATAACCACATTTAGTCTCAAGGAATTTGAGTCTCTGTCTGAGAACTCAAATCTACAACCCCATTCCTTTAATTATTTGAGTAGCAGCATTTGTTTGAAATGTGTATCCTTTCCAATTAGAGGACGTTCCACTATGAGGTGACTTGTCTGGCATGCATGTGCCACAAACAACTCAAGCTCACATTGACATCTCTTTACAAAAACTACATAGATCAAGGAACAACGCCAATTACTGTACCACATAACAGATGTATATCCAGTAGTGCAATTAGATTCAGTTTGGTCATCTGTGTATAAAACACACATTTAACAGTGCCACCTTTCAGACCATACCTTTGCAGTCAAGAATGTAAAAACTAAAAAGACCAATTAGTGTTTCCACAAAACAACAGGACAAAAAGGTGAGGTAACAAACCAAACATAAAGTGTGTTTCAGCTCTCATGCTCTTTCTGACCAGGAAATCTTCACAAAATAAATAGTTAAAGCTCTGGTTTCTGAGAGTAAAACAACATAACATTTTGATTTAAAGTGCTTGAGGAATCAAAAGTGTTTGAAGTTCAATTAAAGATGGAATAAAACAACACCGCTAATTGGAAGGCGTCCCTGGTAGTTGAGAATTGCTTATTTTTGTTACTTGGAAGGCTTGTCTCCTTTATGACTGTAAGACGGTTACAGGGATTTCTTTGAAGTGAAATCCTTGTTTTGAGTCCATGACTAATGGCAGTAGCACTGAACAAGTGAAATAGAATTGTAGGCATTGGAGGGATGATGGTAGACTGCAGGCAGTAAAAGAGACACTTTAAGAGCATCATGTTATGCAAGGTCTGATCCAGTCATTAAGTTCCCATCCAGGTTCTCAATTTGTATCAGTTGTCATGATGACAGACATAGCAGTCACAGCTCATTTCTCCTTGTCATTACAAGTTGACATAATTACTGTTGACATCCAGTCATGATCACTGACAGACACCTGCTTAGTCACATCACTCACTCATCCACTAAGACTAGCCAGGAATCTCTGATCATGGAAAACACCTGATCAACATTTTGAATCAAACTAATTCTCTGATCATGTGGAGCAATTGGAACAAGATTTCTTGGAAAACATAGGCATGAAGTTTTGTTTTCTCTCAGTTTACCTGAGAATATGGGTGAGAAGATGAGCTGATCAAAAAGGCAGTGTGTTTGTTGGTAACTAGGATATGTGTCTACCCCTAAGTGCTACCCATCTCTAGGAATGTACTTCAAACTAACGGAATCATATATAGACATGTTTACTGGCAGGTGTTGTACATGGTGCACAACACACCTAAGGAATGGACCTGCTTGTGTTATTCCTCTATTGTATGGCAGTATAAAGCATTTTAAGTATTAAGCAGTATTCTAAGCAAACTGTGTCTCTGAAGGGAGGGTGTGAAAGGTACATTATGAGGAATACTTCTCCTTGTCCCACATAGTACTCCCCTCTCCATACTGTACTCTGCCTTCATGACAATGAAACCACTACCCCGATACAAAAATATATCTAAATGAAATCAACTATAGTATCTGTCCATCCTGTAACATGTCTCCATATGGAAATGGCACTGCTGAGGATCACATGATGTCATATCCCCTTTTATTCTTTATTTTCATCATGTTAGTTATGATCTATGTTTTGT